>NC_080704.1:173589879-173920898 GCF_030445035.2 Dasypus novemcinctus
ATAATACATTAGAGGATCTTGGCCTGATAGACATATATAAAGAACACTACACCCAAATACTGCAGAATATACATTCTTCTTGAGGGCACATGGATCATTCTTCACAATGAACTTGGAAAGATTGAAATTATGCTAAGTATTTTCTCTGAACACAATGTAATGAAGCTGGAAATCTGTAAGGGCCAGATAACTGGATTAGGCACAAAGATGTGGAAGTTAAACATCACTCTCTTAGACAAACAGTGGGTGAAGGAGGAAATCTCAAAAGAAAAAGAAATCAGTAAGTATCTTGAAATGAATGAAAATGACAACACTGCATATCAAAATCTATGGGATGCAGCAAAAGCTGTACTGAGAGGGAAATTCATAACCATAAATTCATATATCAAAAAAGAAGAAAGAGCTAAAGTTGAAGACCTAACCACACACCTGGAGGAATTAGAAAAAGAACAACAACTAATCCCAAAGGAAATAGAAAGAAGGAAATAGCACAGATTAGAGCAGAACTAAATGAAATAGGAAATAAGAAAGCACTAGAAAAAATAAACAAAACCAAAAGCTGGTTCTTTGAGAAGATCAATAAAATTGACAAGCTCTTAGATAGACTAACAAAGAAAAAAGAGGGAAGATGCCAATGCACAAAATGTGAAATGAAGAAGGGGATATCACCACTGACCCCACAGAAATAAAGACTATCATAAGAGGATACTTTTAAAAATATAAGCCAACAAGAAGGACAATTTAGAGAAAATGGACAAATTCCTAGAAACACATAAGCAGCCTACATTGATGAAAGAAAAATTTGTTGAACTCAACTGACCAATCACAAGTAAAGAGATAGAATCAGTTATTAAAAACCTCCCAACTAAGAAGAGCCCAGGACCAGATGGCTTCAAAGTTGAATTCTACCAAACATTCCAGAAAGAACTAACACTAATCCTGCTTAAACTCTTCCCAAAAATAAAAATAGAAGAAACATTGCTTTACTCATCCTATGATGCCAACATTAACCTAACATCAAAGCCAAACAAAGGGAAACGGACTTGGCCCAGTGGTTAGGGCATCTGTCTACCACATGGGAGGTCCGCGGTTCAAACCCCGGGCCTCCTTGACCAGTGTGGAGCTGGCCCATGCGCAGTGCAGATGCGCGCAAGGAGTGCCACGCCCCGCAGGGGTGTCCCCCGCATAGGGGAGCCCCATGTGCAAGGAGTGCGCCCCGTAAGGAGAGCTGCCCAGCACGAAAGAAAGTGCAGCCTGCCCAGGAATGGCACCGCCCACACTTCCCGTGCTGCTGACGACAACAGAAGCAGACAAAGAAACAAGACGCAGCAAATAGACACAGAGAACAGACAACCGGGGGGGGGGGGGGGGGAGTTAAATAAATGAATAAATCTTTAAAAAAAGAAAAAGCCAAACAAAGATGTCACAAGAAAGGAAAATTACAGACCAATCTCTCTAATGAACCTAGATGCTAAAATACTTAACAAAATACTTGCAAATAATATTCAACAGCACACCAAACAAATTATACACCTTGAGCAAGTGGCTTTCATTCCAGGTATTCAAGGATGTTTCTACATAAGTAAATCAATCAATGTAATACAGCACATAAACAGATCAAAGAAATAAATGACATGATCATCTCTTCAGATGCAGAAAAAGCATTCTACAAAATACAGCACCTTTCCTGATAAAAACACTGCAACCACAGGAATAGAAGGAAACTTCTGGGACATAATAAAGGGTATATATTAAAAACCCACAGCGAACATCATATCCAATGGTGAAATCCTAAAATCTTTCCCTCTAAGATTGGGAACAAGACAAGGATGCCCCCATCACTGCTCCTATTTAGCATTGCTTGAGCACTGAGGTAAGAAAAAGATATTAAAGGTATCCAAATTGGAAAGGAAGAAGTAAAACTTTCACTATTTGCAGTTGACAAAACATAGAGAACATCTGAGAAAGCCGCATGTTAGAAGAAGTGCAAAAGCAGCCCCTTGCCCTTCACACATTGCTACAGGGGCCAGTTCAGCTGGCAAGGCCAGTTAGGGTGGTTTCATGAACTCGGCTCAGGAAGCTGCATATGAAGGTTTCTCTCTAAAAACACAACAGTCATCTAGTTGAAGAATTCATTCCACTGGACAAATCACTCATCTAGAAGATGATGAGGGAACAGCAGGGCCATCCCCTCTCCCGAGCTTTCTGTCCTACACTTAGGAGAGTAACTACAAGGCAGCCATAAAAATGGGGAGGAGGCCAGGACTTTAAAAACAAATTAACTTTCATCACAAATGGTCTAAAAATTCCATGAATGAAGCAGAATTTGCTACATGTCAAATAAAGAAGTCTCAGTTTCTGGGACAGATGGACAGTTACTGCCAGTCTTCATGCTCGGCTGAGCAGACCCACTCCTGCCAGCAGATCCTGGCTGCCCACTGTGGCCAGGCACAGACTCAAGGCCAACCTTGCTTTTCTGTCCTCCTCTTGTCTTCTCTTGACCGTTCAGCCATTACCAGCAAAAAAGTCAATAAACGAACAGGTTGGTTCTTCAGTTTAACCCTGAAGGGCCCTGGAAAGGTCCTTCTACAAGGTAAGAAGGCAGTCAATCACCTTCTAATTGTCCACTTGTCTTCTGCACATTTAAACTCTATGTCCATGCTGAATCTGCTATCAGCAGTGTCTAGTGGTTTCCTTCTCCAGAATGTGGCCAAAAGACCAGCAGTGACCCAGAGCTGTGCCAGCAGACCAGGACATGGGAAAAATATCTTGTGAGACCTTGTTCTCAGAGAACTTAGCTAATGAGGAGGTAAGGGTACTAAACAGAAAATGTGAGCAGGACTCTAGTCCCTGGGGCCTGTCATGTTCTTAAGATGACTGTGCAGAGCCGGGTGCTGTGATAATCACCTGCTGTTTGCAGAATCGCAATGCTGACAGAGGAGACCTAAGATCCTCTCTGTAAACCTTTCTGTAGTGGGAACTTGGGGGGCCCAGCAGTGTCTGCCCTTCTTTTCCTTTTCCTAGTAAGCTCCCATCTTTCTCTGGAGGGCTGGCCTCCTCTGTGGCAGAGCAGCTGGGCTGCATGGATGGGGACTCATGCCCCACCTGGGGTAGCCCTGCCTGGCTGAAGCCCAGCAACTGTATTCTGAGCTATATGCATTGGGACTGTACTGGGGCAGCAGCATGCAGCAGTAGATACAGCATTCCCCAGCCAAGCACAGCAAACTAAGGACCTCCCTTGAATGCCATGAAAAGCATCTATGCCCAAGTTGCCTGTGGGCAGTCATCTTAAAACAAGAGGAGAACCTGAGAACACAACTGGTTCACAAAGAAGGGAGACTCTGAGAGAAGAACAGAGAAACAGGACTGGAGCCCTAGCAAAACCATGCCTGAAGCCCTCCCTGCTTCTGAACTTTTCATTTATGTGAGACAATCAGCCCCCCTCATGGTTCAAGTCAAGTTAGGCTGGATCTTCGGTTACTTCCAGCCCAGCACATACTACAGGACACCCCCACATGACACATTGGCTTTGCCCTAGAATTCACTGCAGGAGGCACTTGGCTCTATCCCATGTCCTGTCCATGTCTTAAGCAATGGCCCTGAGAGTCCACCAGAAACTGAGCAAGGAGGAATATTCAGTCTGCAGACAGGACTCCTGGGCTCTGGGCTACCCCTGACACCAGCAGATCTAAGATGAGCAAGTCAAAGCCCCAGTCGGTCACAGTTCTTAAGGCTGAGTGTTATTGCTACCAAGGCCAACACATTTTATCAATTTGATAAGAAAATTTGTTTAATACACACAGAGCGGATCAAGCAGAGAAAAAGATGTAGAACTGAAAAGTGTGCAGGCTGGTGTTGGTCAGGGGGAGGGACTGCAAGCAGAGGAATTTTTAAAAGTAGAAATCAGAATTGAGCTCATTTTTGTCCTTGTAGCCCAGACCTCAAGTTTAACCCCATCTTTAAAATGTCCTAATCAAACAGGAAAACTTTTAGGTTTTAGAAACTGTCAATTACACTGCCCTTAATTAACAGGATGGTTTTACAGCACATTCTGTCCTAAAAAAAACCTTGCTAAATAAACAGCTTTTAACACACAGTGAATGGACACAGAAAGCAGACAACGTGTGTGTGTGTGTGGGGGGGGGTGTGGGGAAGGGGAGAGAAAAAAATCTAAAATAAACAGCTTTTGGCTATTTTAGATAATGAGCAAAAGGAACAAAATATTTACTTTAAACAGTCCATCTTGAATTTAAGGATGAGAATATAACATTTTAACACGTATATTAACCTAAAAATGGAGCCCCAAAATATATGAAACAATAGAAACAAAATTGAATCGAGAAATAGAGATTTCTACAATAATAGTTGGTGACTTCAATATGAAAGTTTCAATAATTGATAGAGCATTTAGACAGAGGATCAATAAGGAAATAGAGGACTTGTACAACATTATAAACCAGCTAAACCCAACAGGAGAATACATATTCTTCTCAAGTACCATGGATAATTCTCCAGGTTGGATCTATATTAGGTCAAAAAACAAGATACAATAAAGTGAAAATGGTTGAAATTTTAAATGCTTGAAACCATGCCAAATATCTTCTCCAGGCATGATTATATTCATTAAAATTAAAATCTTTTGTGCATCAAAGGACATTATCAATAAAGTGAAAAAACAACCTACACAATGGTAGAAGTATATCTGATGAGGGTTTAATATCCAGAATATATAAAGAACTGCTACAACTCAACAACAAAAAGACAAACAGCCCAATTTAAAAATGGACAAAGTACTTGCTTAGACATTTCTCCAAAGATATAGAAATGGTAAATTTGCATATGTGAAGATGATCAACATCATAGTCATTAGGGAAATGCAAGTCAAAGACACAGTGGAAGAGTCTGGTTGATCAAGATGGCAGTGTAAGATACTCCAGGTTTCTGTTCCCTCACAGAATCTTCGAACCACTAGCAAACCTGACAGAACCATCTCCCTCAAAATGCCAGAAAACAGTGAAAGAGGTGCAGTAACTGGGGAAGTGTTGAATTTTAAAAACTCAAAAATTTTAGAAAAGGTAAGACAGATATAGATGATTGTGGGAAATTGGCAGAGTAGGGAGCTCCAGGACCCAGTCCTTCCACCAGAACAATTGTTAAATAGGCAGGAACTGTCTGAAATAACTACTTTGAATCTCTGGAGGCCAGAAGAACACTGTACAGGATCCAGGTAAGACTGGGAGGAAGAGGCTGACAGATTATGATAAAGAATAGTAAATTGGTTTCTCTGTGTGGTGGTTCCAGTCACCCATCCTCCACTCTCACAGCAGACCACCATAGGGTCCAGTCCCTGACTGGCTTGCTGGTGACAGAAAGGGATATAAAAAATCCTCTTCCCCAAGATAAGGGGTGGGTATGACTGATCACTGATCACAGCTCTTGATTAGTGACATCAGATCACTAGGGGCCCAACTCTGAGGACAGCCATTTTCTTTAAACCTACCCAGGGCAAAGGCAGTGGCAGCCATTTTATTAACATACCTGAACAAAGGTGGCAGCCACCATTGTTTCAAAATGCTCCAAAGAGGGGTGGCAGTTGTGAAGACTTAAGGAAACTGCACTTCCTCAGAGATGTGGCATCAGTTGAAGGACTGCATTTATTGGGCAGGCCAAGAAAGCTCAGCTTTGAGGAGCCATGGAAGAAGTCCTTGGTGCCATGCCTGATTCCCTCCTCAGGTCACTTTGGAGTTGGTCTGTGCCCCTTTGTGGGTCCCTGGCCCTGTCTTGGCTGGGAAAGACAGATTTGGGAAAGTTCTGTCTGATGTGCCTCTCCTCTCAGAATTTGTCCTCTAGGAAAAGCAGATTCAGACAATGAAAGGACTGTAAGAAATGATATAGATGGGCAGTCTGGGTCAAAGGCCTGCCAGCTTCAAATATCTGAGAGAGGGAGATCTGTCTCATGGGAAACAGAGGGGACAACCAAACTTCTACAAATAGGAAATCCAAAACAAAGCTCAGGACAACACAGAGGCCCAGAAAAACGGAGAAACCCTGAATACTCATTTGCCTTGGACAGAACTTCCTGATAGGGCAATTGAAGCTCAAGAAAATTTCTAACCACCAGCTGGTTATTAGAGCAATAAAAAGAAATATCAGGAATAAATCCCAGAATTAACATTTTAAAATATTACAGTGTACAGTGTGAAAGAAAATAGTACAAGAAAAAAAACAGAAAATGATGACCCTTCCACAGGAAGAGGATAAAAATCTGGAAAACACCAGTGAAAAAGACAAGAATGTGAGCATACCAAACAAAGCCTATAAAAAATTATATTAACTAATGAAAATTCTGTGCAAAATTGCCAGCCAAATTTTCTGTACCTGGTAAAATTGTCCTTAAAAATGAGGGAGGGTTTAAATTTTCACAGATAACTAGAAACTGAGAGAGTTCATCAGCAAAATATCTGCTCTACAAGAATTGCTAAAGGGAGTTCTTCAGGATGAGAGAAAAAGACAGAAGAGAGTAGCTTGGAGTAGTGTGAAGAAATGAAGATTATCACTAAAGGTAACTAAAAGGGTAAATACAAAACCCTGTATGCTCAATATACAACTCCACTCTTTAATTCCTATAGGAGGCAGAATACAATTGAACAAGGAAAAGATATATTTCCTGATTATGTTCATGCAATACATAAAGTGAAAAAGTGAGGGGGAAAGCAACATAAAGAAGGAAAACACAGGGAAATGGGAGCAGAGATCATGTATGTTTGAAACTAAATTGGTGTGTTATTAGATTAGCAGGTTATACATGTGGGTTGTACAATATAAACTCCAGGGTAATGATGAATAAAGCATTTTTAAAAATTATACAGACAGAGAAATGAGGAGGGGATCAGTCAGGTACATCACAAAAAATCAACTATACAGAAAAGGAGGTTCAATAAAAGAAAATTGAGCCCCAGCCCTCCAAAATGGTAAGACATATAAAAACCAAATCACAAAATGGCTTAAGTAAGTATTGCTTTTGCATTAATAACACTGAATATAAATGGCTTAAACTCACCAAAAACTGAGGTTGACAGAATAGATTTTAAAAAAAGCATGATCCATCTCTATGTTGCTTATGAGAGACTCACCATAGACCCAAAGACAAAATTGTTTGAAAATGAAAGGGTGGAAACGGACATTGCATTCCATGCAGATAGTAATCAATTAAAGAGCTGGGGTAGGTGTACTAATATCAGACAAAATAGAGTTTAAGTCAAAAGCTGTTATAAGAGACAAAGCAGGACACTATGTATTAAAAAAGAAGGGCAATCTGCCTAGAAAAAATAATCATAAATATTTATTCATCTAACTATGGTGCCAAAATTATGAGGCAAACTAGCAAAACTGAAGGTAAAATGGATACCTTTACAGTAATAGTTGACGACTTCAATCCCCATTCTCATCAATAGATTGACTATCTATACAGAAGATCATTAAGGAAATGGAGAGCTTGAATAATATAATAAATGAATTAGACCTAACAAACATCCAAGACATTGCACCCCCAACACAATGGGATATACATTCTTCTCAAGTGCACATGGATCATTTTCCAGGATAGACCACAAAGTGGGTCACAAAACAAGTCTCAACAAATTTAAAAAGACTGAAATTATACAAAGCATCTTCTATGATCATAAGAGAAGCTTGAAATCAAAGACAGCCAAGAATTGGGGAATCCACAAATAAATGAAATTAAATAACACACTCTTAGGCATCAGTGGGTCAAAGAAGAAATTACAAGGAAAATCAGGAAATAGCTTGAGATGAGTGAAAATGAGAACACAATATATGAAAACTTATGGGATGCCATGAAGGCAGTGCTGAGAGGGAAATTTATAATGCTAAATGCATACAGGAAAAAAAGAAGAAAGCTAAAATCAAAGGGCTTAATGCACACCTGCAGGACCTAGAAAAAGAACAGCAAACTAAAACCAAAGCAAGAAAAAGTAAAGGAATAATAAAAGTTAGAGCAGAAACTCATGAAGTAGAGAATAAAAACCAATAGGGTGCATTTTTTAAAAACAGTTGGTTCTTTTTAAAGTTCAATAAAATTGACAAACAAGGGAGCCCCAATTATGTGCCAATTTATCATTGGAAACTATGGAGGCAAAAAGCCGTGGGATAAAATATTTAAAGTGTTGAAAGAAAAAAATGATCAACCAAGAATTTTGTATCTGGCAAGACTCTTTCGAAAAAGAGGGAAAGATCAAAACATTCCCAGATAAAAGAAAAGGTAGTTCATCTGCACTAGACATGCTCTACAAGCAATGCTAAAGAGAGTTCTTTAGACAGAAAGGAAAGAACACTAGACAGTGGATCAAACTCGTATAAATATATAAAGATCTCAGGTAAATGTAACCATAATTATAGATGCCAATACTATTGTCTTGCACTTTAAAAAAAGTAACTCCACTTATATGTTTTAAAATGCAAATGCAAAAAAGTAATGATAAATCTATGGTTTTGGACATGCAGTATATAAAGATATAATTTGTAACAAGTACAACAAAAAGGTGGAGGGATAAAGAAGACATAACAATGAAAAATATATATGCACCTAATGGCAGAGACCCAAAGTATATGAATCAAATATTGACAGATTAGAAGGAAGAAATACACAGTTCTACAGTAATAGTAGGAGACCAAGGAAAGACAAGACTTTAATGATACTCTAAACCAACTAGACTTTACAGACATATATAGAGTATGCTCCCAACAAAAACAGAATACACATTCTTCACTAGTGAACATGGATCATTTCTCAATAAACCATATGTTAGGTCACAAAACAAGTCCCAATAAATTAAAAAATGAAGTCATCCAATGTATATTCTCTGACCACAACACAATGGAGCTAGAAATCAATAACAGAGAGAGAAATGGAAAACTTACAAATATATGGAAATTAAACTCTTAAAACAACCAGTGAGTCAAAGACGTAATCACATAGGAAATTAGAAAATATCTTGAGGTGAGTGAAAATGAAAACACAACATATCAAAACTTACAGAATGCAGCAAAGACAGTGCTGAGGGAAATTAATAGCTTTAATAAGTCTATATGCTTACATTAACAAAAGAAGAAACATCTCAAATCAGAGACCTAATCTCACAACTGAAGGAACTAGAAGAGCATCTGAACAGAAGGAAGATAGCATGGAGATAAATGAAATAGAGAATAATAAAACAATAGTGAGAATCACCTAAACCAAGGGTTGATTCTTTTAAATGAAAGCTAAACTAACAAAAAAGGGGAGGAGTGATGCAAATAACTAAAATCAGAAATTAAAGGGGGGGCATTATGGCAGACCTCACAGAAATAAAAAACATTAAAGAATATATTATGATCCAACTGGACACCAACAAATTAGACAACCTAGATGAAATGGATGAATTCCTAGAAATTCAAAAACTACCTACACTGACTCAAGAAGAAATAGAAGATCTCAACAGATAAATAACAAGTAAAGAGATTGAATCAGTAATCAAAAACCTCCCAAGAAAGAAAAGCCTAGGACTAGATGGTATCACTGATCATTCTCTAGCTTAATTTCCATTGACATTTACATCCCTAGACTAACCTTTTCAGCCACAATCCCATTTATAAACCAGCTGCATTAGTTCTACTTACTATAATGTGTTACTATCAATTCTATCCATTTCCACACATTTGCAGTTAATACATTAAACATCAGTACTCCTTCTCAGTCTTCCTCTTATCTCTTAATAACCTATAATCTAGGTTTTAACTCCATGCAATTATTCTTCATATTTAACTCACATTAATGAAACAGTGCAATACTTGTCCTTTTGTATCTGGTTTATTTCACTTAGCATAATGTCTTCAAGGTTCATCCATTTTATCATATGTGTCTCAATTTCATTTATTCTTACGGAAACATATATTCTGTCATATGAATATACCACATTTTAAAAATCCATTCATCAGCTGATGGACAATTGGGTTGTTTCCATCTTTTGGCAATTATGAATAATGCTGCTATGGACATCGGCATGCAAATGTCTGTTCACATAATGGTTTTCAGTTCTTCTGTATGTATTTCTATTAGAGGAGTTGCTGGATCCTATGGCAGTTCTATATTTAGCTTCCAGCAACTGCCAAACTGTCTTCTACAGAGGCTGCTCCATTTCACATTCCCACCAACAGTGAAGGAAAGTTCCTATTTCTCTACATCCTCTCCAGCACTTATTTTCTGTTTTTAAAATAATGGCCTTTCTGAATGGTGTGAGATGGTATCTCATTGTTATGACTTACATTTCCCTAATATTTAGTGATACTGAACATTTTTTCATGTGCTTTTGGCCATTTGTATTTCCTCTTTGGAGAAATGTCTATTTAAGGTTTTTGCCCATTTTTTTGTTGTTGGATTGCTAGCTCTTTTTTTTTTCAGGCAAGGGAGTAGAGTTTATTAAGAAAAAGAAAATGAGAAAAGTACATAATTCATGCTGAGGCGTGAATCACAAGTGAACTGCAAGGTGAGTTATATGTGTGGGGCCCAAAGTCAGACCTTTTTATGGTTGAGTTGTATGATCTCTTTATATAGAATGGAAATCAAACCATTGTTGGATATGTGGTGTCCAAATATTTTCTCCCATTGAGTGGGCTGCCTTTTCACTTTCTTGATGAAGTCCTTTGGATCACAAAAGTGTTTAAGCTTGAGGAGGTCCCCTTTATCCATGTTTTCTTTCATTGTTCATGCTTTTGGTGTAAAGTTTAAGACCCCACCACCTACCATCAGGTCACGAGGATGTTTCCCTACATTTTGTTCTAGGACCTTTATGGTTTTAGCTTTCATCTGTATGTTTTTGATCCATTTTGAGTTAATTTTTGTATAAGGTGTGAGATAGGGGGCCTCTTTCTTTCTTTTGGGTATGGACATTCAGTTCTCCCAACACCATTTGTTGAATAGATTGTTCCTCCCAGCTGAGTGGGTTTAACAGGTTTGTCAAAAATCACTTGACCATAGATGTGAGGGTCTGTTTCTGAACAATCACATTGGTTCCTTTGATCTATGTGTCTATCTTTATGCCAATATCACGTTGTTTTAACACCGTAGCTAACTAATATCGTTTCAAGTCTGGAAGTGAGAGTCCCCCAACTTTGCTTTTCATATTAAGAAGTTTCTGGCTATTTGGGACCCCTTACCTTCCAAATAAATTTGATAACTGTGTTTTCCATTTGTTTAAAAAATGCTGGTGGATTTTTAAAATCAGGATTGCATTGAATCTGTGTATCAATTTGGATAGAATTGACATCTTAATGATATTTAGTCTTCCAATACATGAGCACACATTGTTCTTCCATTTATTTGGGTCTTTTTAAATTTCTTTTAGCAATGCATTGTAGTTTTCTGAATTCAACTGCTTTATATTCTTGGATAAGTTTATTCCTAAATATTAGATTCTTTTAGTCACTCTCATAGATGGAATTTTTTCCTGATTTCCTCCTCAGATTGCACATTACTAGTGTATAGAAACACTACTAATTTTTGCATATTAATCTTGTATCCTGCCACTCTGCTGAAATTGTTTATTTACTCTAGCAGCTTTGTTGTAGATTTTTCAGGGCTTTCTAGGTATAGGATCTAATCATCTGCAAATAGCAGAAGTTTTACTTCTTCCTTTCCAATTTAGTTCCTTTTTATTGTTTTGTTTTTGCCTGATTACTCTAGCTAGAACCTTTAGCACAATACTGCACAATAGTGGTGATAGTGGGCATACTTGTCTTTTTCCTGATCTCATCAGGAAATCTTTCAGTCTTTCCCCATTGAGTACAATGTTACCTGTGGGTTTTTTTTTTATATATGGCCTTTATCATGTTAGGAAATTTTCCTTCAATTCCTGTCTTTTGTGTATTTTTATCAAGAAGGGATGCTGTATTCTGTCAATTGCCTTTTCTGTATCATTTGATAAGCTCATGTGAATTTCCTTCTTTCATGTATTAATGTGGTGTATTAGGCTGATTGACTTTTTTGTGTTGAACCACCCCTCCATGCCTGGTATAAAACCCACTTCACTATGATGAATAATGATTTTAACGTGTTCCTGGATTCGATTAGCAAGTATTTTATTGAGAATTTTTGCATCCATATTCATTAAGGAGATGGGTCTGTAATTTTCTTTTGTTTTGTAATATCTTTATTTAGTTTTGATATTACAGTGATATTGGCTTCATGTAATGAGTGTGGTGACATTCCTTCTTTATCAATTTTTTGGAAGAGTTTGAGTAAGATTGGTTTTTTTCTTTTTTTAATTGTTATATTTTAAAAAATATGAGGTCCCCATATACTCTCCACCCTCCTCACCCCACTCCTCCCACATCGATGACCTCATTCAGCATCTTGGAACACTCATTGCATTTGGTGAATTCATTTTGGAGCACTGCTGCACCACATGGATAATTGATTACATTGTAGTTTACACTCTCCCCCAGTCCAACCAGTGGGCCATGGCAGGACACACAATGTCCAGCATCTGTCTATGCAGTACTGCCCAGGACAACTCCAGGTCCTGAAAATGCCCCCCACATCATATCTCTTCTTCCCTCTCCCTACCCTCAGCAGCTACTGTGGCCACTTCCTCCATATCAATGCTACAATTTCTTCCATTACTAATCACAAAAATTCCATAGTAGAATATCGGTAAGTCCACTCTAATCCATACTCTATTCCTCCATCCTGTGGACCCTGGGATGGTTATGTCCACTCCACCTCTATATTGAGGGGTGGCTTAGATTCCACATGAATGATGGATGCAATTCTGCTTGCAGTTGTAGGCACTGTTGGCTCCCTGGTGTGATGGTTGACCTTCTTCACCTCCCTGTTAGCTGACCAGGGTAAGTCCAATAACCCAGAGGGTAGGAGTTACAAGTCTGTTGAGGCTCAGGGCCCGGCTGTCACATGGACAGTCCAGAGATTCATGTCACCTTGGTGTACAACAATCCCAGTGCTAACCACAGTTCTGGTAAAAGTAACAGAAGAGGCATGTGTAGAAAGGTCACATCCGAGTCCAACTCCATCACACTAAGGAACACAAACTCCAAAGTAGGGCAAACAGACATGGCACTGAACTCCAGAGCCATCTTTCATGACCACAGAACCTGTGAATCTCTGTAACCCTCAGGAGAACCAGTATCTGGGGTTGTATTTACTTTGGCTGTCTCTGGGACCCTGCTGAGGCATGTGTAAGTGTGACCCCTCTTATGACCTCCTGAATCTTTTTTGGAGACTCATACCTACATAAACTCATTTGTCCTTTCCATTTCCCCCTTTTATTCAAGGTAAAAAAGCAGGTTTTTTTAACTGTCAATTTTATTTTATTTTTTATTTTATTCATTTTTAAAAAATATTACATAAAAAATATGAGGTCCCCACGCACCCCCCACCCCCCACCCCACCACTTCCCCCATAGCAACACTCTCCCACATTATCATGACACATCCCTTGCATTTGGTGAATACATCTCTGAACATCACTATGCACCTCATGGTCAATGGTCCACATCATAGCCCTCACTCTCCCATGTTCCATCCAGTGGGCCATGGGAGGATATACAGTGTCTGGGAATTGTCTCTGCAGCACCACCCAGGACAACTCCAAGTCCTGAAAATGCCTCCACATCTCATCTCTTCCTCCCATTCCCCGCACCCAGCAGACACCATGGCCATTTTTTCCACACCAATGCCACATTTTCTTCGATTACTAAGCACAATAGTTCATGAATAGAATATCAGTAAGTCCACTCTAATCCTTACTCTATTCCTCCATCCTGTGGAACTTAGATTGGTTGTGTCCATTTCACATCTATGTCAGGAGGGGGCTTAGATTCCACATGGATGCTGGATGCAATCCTCCTGCTTTCAGTTGTAGGCACTCTTGGCTCCATGGTGTGGTGGTTGACATTCTTCAACTCCATGTTAGCTGAGTGGGGTAAGTCCGATAAACCAGAGTGTAGGAGCTGAAGTCTGTTGAGGCTCAGGGTCTGGCTATCATATTGTCAGTCCAGAGATTCAGATCCCCTAGATATATCTTAAACCCCAGCACCAACTACAATTCTGGTAAAGTAACAGGAAAGGCTTGTGAAAAGAGATCCCATCTGAGTCCAGCTCCATCACGCAGAAACACCAACTCCAAAGAAGGGCCAACTGACATGGCAGTGAACTCCATCTGCTTTAACACCTGATATTACATGTAGGCTGAGATATTCTGCTGGTCTGAGTTGACCCTTTTATTCAAGTTTTCTTTCTAGTTACATCATCAGCAGGTGCTTAGTAGTAATCCCTCGGCACTAGATAGGCTCATCCCCAGGAATCATGTCCCATGCTGGGGGGCAGGTAATGCATTTACATGCTGAGTTTGGCTTAGAGAGTGGCCACATTTGAGCAACATGGAGGCTCTCAGGAGGTAACTCTTAGGCACCATGCAGCTCTAGGCCTATTTCATATTTCAGGTGATCAGGCTCATAATTGTAGCCATCAGTATCAACTGCTCATTATTGGACCATCCATCTTTGTTGGTCTTTGCCATTGCACTTGGGGGATTGTTGCTGTTCCATTGGGAAATGTGATAGACCTCCCCTGGCTTGGAACTCAGCACTCCCTCAGTTGTGGTTTTTAACTGAAACCACTATGAAAATATCCAAACATATTTATGTTCCCTGTATACATGCCCTGGAGAGCTCCCTCCCAATGATGTTCCCCCTATCAACAACACCCGACACCAGTGTTCCTCCCCTGCCATAGTTGAACCTCCCTGTGGTCTGAAACTTCTTTGAAAATGAAGCTTAATATATTGCCAGGTTCCATTAATAGTAAAATGGAATATAGTGATGGGATTAAAGGTTAGATATAGAATACATAGTAATTTAGAAACATTAAAGTAAAAATAAATTGGAGTATCAAAAAATGAAAAAATGAAAAAGCTTTGTTTTTGACATTTTGCCTTTCATCACTGCTATAGGTGTTGCCCTGTATGTACAGTGGCAAGGCAATTTCTTCCATTTCTTCCTCAGTGTTTACATCCTTTCTTTTTCTTTTTCTAATAATTAAGTTTGTCTTCACAAAAGTTTTAGATCACAGTAATTCACATATACAATACATGGTACTTCCACATATCCCACATCAAACTCTTTGTCCCTTCCCCAGAAATAATCTTTTTACATGTTCATATTATATTTGCTGCAGCTGATGTACAGATATTGAAATAATAGCTTTCAAACATGTTTTGATTTGGGTTTACATTATGGTTTATATTTTAGACTATACAATTCTCTAAATTTTTAGTTATCTTATGTTTTATATTATGGTTTACATTTTAGTATATAGACTTTTATACATTTTTGGTGTAATTTAACATGTCCTGTATCCTTCATTGCATGATCTTGTGGAACACTTCCATTGCCCCACAATTACACCTATTCCATCTATTTAATACCTCTTTTCCCCTCCCCTCAGGGCCCACTGTGACAATCAATCTTCATTACTTGAAGGACCATATTCAGAGATACTTGTGACAATATTGATGGCTTGACATGCTCGACTGCCATAACCCATTGAGAGCCACAGGTTCTTTCGAGAGATACAATTCCCTCTATTTGAGAACGTTAGCCCTCCACAGAATGTGGGTATACTTCCACTCTCATTGTATGGGTCTCCATCCAATGATATAACCCACAATGAGAAAATGACCACTCACACACTCCCGAGAAGCCTGCTCTGTATCAGATGCTCCCCCCCTTAAGCATCTTAAACAGGTAACTTTCCTTATTATATTTTATAAAGCGTTTTCTCAATATTATAGTTTCAACCACATAGCTGAAAATCTCCTATGTTCAAATGTTCCCTCCACTCTCTCCCCAATTTCTTGGGCCATCTGACCCATCCTCCCATCCTTAGCTCCCCTCAAGCTCACAAAGTCCCACCCAAAGTTAACACTATGCCCACATTTTATCACTTCACTGTACAAATACTTACCTCTAGCTTATCATAGATTTCACACATGTAGGTGTTAGCTCACAATGTTCCTCTACCCCCAACTTCCTTTAAACCTACTATGCAGTCTCTAGCTCTCTGAGAAAGCTTGGTTTATTTACTTCATAGCAGAGAGGTCATGTAGTAGTTGTCTTTCAATGCCTGGGTTGCTTCATTCAACATAAGGCTCTCAAGATTCATCCGTCTTATCACATGTTATTGTACTGTATTCATTCTTATAGCTGAGTAGTATTCCATTGTATGTATATACCACATCCTATTTATCCATTCATCTATCGATGGTCATTTGCATTGATTTCAACTTCTGGCAATAGTGAAATGTGCTGGTATGAACATTGGTGTGCATATATCAATTTGTGTGCTTGTTTTCAGTTCTACTGGGTATATAACCAGCAGTGGAATTGCTGGGTCCTATGGGAAATCTATAGCTAGTTTCTTAGAAACTACCAAACTGTCCTCCAGAATGGCTGGAACCTTCTGCATTCCCACCAGCAGTGGATGAGGGTTCCAATTCCTCCACATCCTCTCCAGCACGTGTAGTTTTCTGTTTTTTTGATAGCTGCCAGTCTTATGGGATTAAGATGGTATCTCATTGTAGTTTTGATTTGCATTTCCCTAATAGCTAGTGATTTTGAGCATTTTTTCTTGTGCTTTTTAACCATTTGTATTTCTTCTTTGGAGGAGTGTCTCTTCAAGTCTTTTTCCCATTTTTAAAATGGGCTGTTTGCCTTTTTATTTTGGAGATATAGGAGTTCTTTATATATGCAGGATATAAGTCCCCTATCAGACATATAGTTACCAAATATTTTCTCCCATTGGGTAGGCTCTCTTTTCACTTTCTTGACATACTTCTTTGAGGTGCAAAAGGCTTTAATTTTGAGGAAGTCCCATTTATCTATTTGTTCTTTTGCTGCTCGTTCTTTGGTTGTGAAATTCATGAAGCCATTTGCTATTACAAGGTCCTGTAGATGCTTCCTTACATTGCATTCCAAGATCTTTATGGTCTTGGGTCTTATATTTAGGTCTTTTATCCATCTTGAGTTGATTTTTGTATAAGGTGTGAGTTGGTAATCCCCTTTCATGCTTTTACATATGGCCATTCTCTCCGAGTTGAGTGGGTTTGGTGGACTTGTCAAATATCATAATACTGTATATATGAGGATATATATTAGAACTCTCAGTTCAGTTCCATTGGTCAGTGTGTCTATCCTTGTGCCAATACCATGCTGTTTTCACTACGGTAGTTTGTAGTATGTTTTGAAATCAGGTAATGTGATTCCTCCAATTTCATTTTTCTTTTTCAGTATGTCTTTGGCTATTCGGGGCCTCTTCCCTTTCCAAATAACTTTCATAGTTAATTTCTCTAGTTCATTAAAGAATGCTGTGTTGATTTTTATTGGGATTGCATTGAATCTTTAGATTAGTTTTTGGTAGGATAGACATCTTAATTATACTTAGCCTTCCTATCATGAACAGGGAATATTCTTCCATTTATTTAAGTCTTCTTTGATTTCTTTGAACAGTGTTGTGTAGTTTTCTGTGTACAGGTCTTTTACATATTTAGTTAAACTTATTCCTAGGTATTTGATTTTTATTTTACTATTGTAAAAGATATTTGTTTATTGATTTCCTCCTGAGATTGCTCATTATCAGTGTACAGAAATGCTATTGATTTTTGGGCATTGATCTTAAAACCTGTGACTTTATTGGACTCATTTATGAGTTCTGGGAGCTTTATTGTATACTTCTCAGGGTTTTCTATGTTTAGGATTGTGTCATCTGTAAACAGTGAAATTTTGCCTTCTTCCTTTCCAATTTTGATGCCTTTTATATCTTGTTCTTGCCTCAGTGCTTGAGCAAATATTTCTAAGACAATGTTATATAGAAGGGGTGATAATGGGCATCCTTTCTTGTTCCTGATCTTAGAGGGAAAGATTTTATGATTTCACCATTGTATAGGGTGTTAACTGTGGGCTTTTCATATTTACCCTTTATCATGTTCAGAAAGTTTCCTTCTATTCTGATCTTTTGCAGTGTTTTTATCAAGAAATGTGCTGTATTTTGTCAAATGCTTTTTCTGCATCTATAGATATGATCATGTGATTTTTCCTTCAATCTGTTTATATGGTGTATTACATTAATTGATTTTCTTATGTTGAACTGTCCTTGCATAGCAGGAATGAATACCACTTGGTCATAGTATATAATTCATTTATTGTGTTGTTGAAAATGATTAGCAAGTATTTTGTTGAGGATTTTCATGTCTAGGTTCATTAGAGACTTTGGTCTGTAATTTTCCTTTTTTGTGGTGTGTCTTTGGTACTAGGGTAATGTTGGAATCATAGAATGAGTTAGTCAATGTTCATTCTGTTTCAATATTTGGAAGAGTTTCAGCAGGATTGGTGATAGTTCTTTTTGGAGTGTTTATTAGAATTCAACTGTGAAGCCATCAGGCCCAGGGCTCTTCTTATTTGGGAGGTTTTTAATGACTGATTCTTTCTCTTTACTTGTGATTGGTTTGTTGGGATTGTCAGTTTCTTCTTTCATCAATGTAGGCTGCTTATGTGTTTCTAGGAATTTGTCCATTTCCTCTAAATTGTCCTTCTTGTTGGAATATAGTTTTTCAAAGTATGCTCTTGTGATAGTCTTTATTTCTGTGGGGTCAGTGGTGATATCTCCTTTCTCATTTCTTATTTTGTGTATTTGCATCTTCTCTCTTTTTTTCTTTGGTAGTCTATGTAAGGGTTTGTCAATTTTATAGATTTCAAAGAACCACTTCTTGTTTTTGTTTGTTTTGTTCCCATGCTTTTTTATTTTCTATTTCATTTAGTTCTGTTCTGATCTTTCTTATTTCTTTCTTTCTTCCCCCTTTTGGTTTAGTTTGTTGTTTTTTTACTAATTCCTCCAAGAATGCAGTTAGGTCGTCAATTTAAGCACCTTCTTTTTTGATGTATGAATTCATGGCTATAAATTTCCCTCTCAGTACTGCTTTTGCTGCATCCCATAAGTTTTGATATGTTGTGGTATCATTTTCATTAATTTCATGGTAGTTATTGATTTCTTTTGCGATTTTCTCCCTGACCCACTGTTTTACTAAGAGTGTGTTGTTTAACTTCCAAATCTTGGTGCCAAATCTGTTTCTCTGGCCCTTGCAGCTTTCCAGCTTCATTCTACTGTGGTCAAAGAAATTATTTTGTATGATTTCTATCTTTCTGAATTCATTGAGACTTTTTCTGTGGCCTAGCATGTCATCTATCTTGGAGAATGATCCGTGCACACTTAAAAAGAATGTATATCCTGCTGAATTCAGGTGTAATGTTCTGTATATGTTGATTAGGTCCAACTCCTCTAATATATTTTTCAAAGTCTTTGTTTCTTTATTGGTTCTCTTTTGCGGTGTTCTATCCAAAGTTGATAGTGGTATATTAACATCCCCCACTATAATTGTAGAGGCATCTATTCCTTCACTTAGTTTTTACAGTGTTTGCCTCATGTATTTGGAGGCCCCCTTGTTAGGAGCATAAATGTTTATGATTGTTCTTTCTTCTTGAAAGATTACCCCTTTCACTAATATGTAGTGTCCACCTTTGTCTCTCACAATATTTTTGCATTTAAAGTCTATTTTTGCTGATAGTATTATTGTTACTCCTGCCCTTTGTTGGTTATTATTTTCTTGTAAGATTGTTTTCTAGCCATTCACTTTCAACCTCCTTGAATCCCTGGGTCTAAATGTGTTTCTTTTAGACAGTATATAGATGGGTCATATTTCCTTATCCAGTCTTCCAGTCTGAGTCTTTTCACAGGTGAGTTTAATCCATTGACATTCAGCATTATTACTTTTAAGGAATTAGTTATATTAGTCATATTTTTTTATTTGTGTTTGTCTTATTTTGTTAGATATTTTTTCTTTTTGTCTTTTCAGTTGCTCTTACACTCTCCTCCAATTCTGTCCTCCTGTTTTTTTCTTTCTTCCTGCAGAACTCCCTTTAATATTTCTTGAAGGGCAGAATTCTTGTTGGCATACTCTCTTAGTTTCTGTTTATCTGTGAATATTTTGAACTCTCCATCATTTTTGAATGCCAGCTTAGCTGGATAGATTATTCTTGTTTGAACATTTTTTTCATTTAGTACCTTGACCATGTCATACCACTGCCTTCTTGCCTCCATGGTTTCAGATGAGAAATCATCACTTAATCTTATGGCACTACCTTTGTATGTGATGGTTCTCTTTTCTCTTGCTGCTTTTAGTGTTTTCTCTTTGTCTTTAGCCCTGTATATGTTTTGGGGTAAGCCTATTGGGATGTATGCTGCTTGGGGTGCATTGTGCTTCCTGGACATGTACATCCATCTCCCTCAATAGATTTGGGAAGTTTTCAGTCATAACTTCTCCAATACCCCTTCTGTTCCCTTTCCCTTCTCTTCTTCTGAGATGCCTATAATTCATATGTTTGAGTGTTTTGCATTGTTATTCAGGTTAAGTCTCTGCTGATTTTTTTCTATCTTTTTATCGATCAATTCTACTGTCTGTTTGATTTCAGATATACTGTCTTCCACATCACTAATTCTTTCCTCTGCCTCTTTGAATCTGGTGTTATTTACTGAGAGTGTATTTTTTATTTCTTTGATTATGCTATTCATCACCATCAAATCCATGATCTTTTTGCATATGCATGCAATTTCTTTTGTATTCTCTTCAAGTGTTTTCTTCATATTCTTAATCTCTTCCTTCACTTCATCAAATTAGTCCCTAATATATGTTTTGAGAACTTTATTTACTTGTTCAATGTTCTGCTCCACTTTCTGGTTTTTAGTTTGTTCAGTGCATTTGGACATGTTTTCCTGATTATTGGTTTGGTTTGTAGATTTTTGTTGCTGTCTGGTCATCATTTTATCCTTACAGGTTTAATCAGTTACTTTTCTTCTTTGTCTTGTTTTGGGGTTTAATTAATTGCTGTTTTTGCATGCATGTTAAGTCTTCTCTTTGTCACTTTGTTCTTATTCTATATCCTTGTTGTTTGTTAAGTTCACTTGAAGGAAGTTATTAAGGTCAGAGAAAGCAAAAGGAGTAAGAAAAGAAAATGTATAATAGTAGTATTGATAGTAAGTATTAACAGAGGAACCTTGTGAGATCTCGGAGAATGGATATCAGATCCATGTAAGCTGTATAGAGTTATAACTGTAGGTAAAGTAGTGTACCTATAATGAGACAGTAAACTTAATATGGGAAGGAATATAGTATGAATTAAAAGGCCAGTATGTTCAGGATTGAGGGAAAGAGAAAGAAAGGACAATAATGTAAAGAGTGAATAAACAAGAGAAACAGCACAAAGGTATTAGAAATAAAACATCTGAAAAATTGGGGGCCAAATAAAGAGAGGTGAAATGTAAGAGAAACAATAAATGATGGAGGATAGCAAGATGTAGAGGAAAGGGGTTAGTGTTGGTGGCCAAAATCAATACACACATAAAAGAGGAGATGCAGCATGAGGAGGAAACACAGCAAATGTGAAGCACTCTCTGCAGCACCTAATATAAAAAAAAATAGAAAAGATGAGAAAGAAAGAATGAAAAAAGGGGACAAAGTGAGGGGGAAACAAGCAAGAAAAAGAAAAAGAGAAAAAAGAAAAGAAAAAAGTGCCTTTGGGGGATAAAGGGAAAGGAAAAGCAAGAATATAAACCAACAAAAAAGACCAGACAAAGTTTCAAGCAAAGAATCCTCTTTGCAGTTAAATAAAACACTTAGGAATCTTACATTTCCCTTTTCTCCCTTCCTCACTTCCCTCTCTCCCCTGGCAGCAGAAAATCTGTGTGAGGCATCTGGTAGGAGATTCAAGTTGGTCCTTCATGAACCAGCTCAGCACAGAAAGCAATGTCTCTTTAATTCCAGAGTGAGAGTACCCAACCCCCCATCAGGAACCCCAAATATGCTATTGGAAGCTTGGAAAGCACATCCTACAATCCCTTTCCCTTAGGTGTGTTACAGGAGGGCTAGTTGATTTTCTGACTCAATGTTCTCCCAGACCAAGTTTCCTATCCCAGTGCATTTAGGCAAATTTGGCTTTCTCAGCAGATTCGCCTTTCCTTTCTTCTCATACTCTCCCCAAGCTAGCTGGTATGCTCCTCCAAGCTCAAAAAAAGGTGGGGGGCAGAAAATTGAACACACACTTGTTTGGCCCCGCTGCACCTCCCACCAAATCCCTTAAACTCCCGGAGTCAGTCCAAAACCAGAGGGCTAGGGTAATCCTTGACCTCAGCTAGCACTGGATTCAGGAAGGGGAAGTCCAGGATATTGCAGACTCAAGGTATGTGGGTCTTTGAAGTGTGGACTATGGGGGTTTATGGGACTTGGGCCTGGGGACCATTATTCCGGGGAACATGGAGTTTGAAAATGTCGCCACACAACTGACAGTTTTCAGGGAGCACTGCAGCCACCAGCCTTAGAGGGAAGGGTCCTGCCTCCCCACAGCTTCTTACCTCTGTGCTAAAAACCCACAGTTCTACCTTTAGCAAGCACTACTTCTGTCACAGTCTCTCCAAGTCGACGTCCAGATACCTGCCTTGCAAGCCCCTGAAACAACCCACTCTGGCAAGATTCCAACCCTACTCAGCTGCATCTTTGCAGGAGAGATTATGAGGTGTACTCACTCAGATGCCACCTTGCCCCACCTCCCAAGATTGGTATTAAATCTTTGAATGCTTGGTAGAACTCACCTGTGAAACCATCTGGTCCTTAGCTTTTCATTTTTGGGATTTGTTTGGTGACTGATTCAATATCTTTACTTATGATTGGTTTGTTGAGGTCTTATGTTTCTTCTAGGGTCATTGTAGGTTGTTTGTACATTCCTAAGAATTTTTCCATTTCATCTACATTGTCTAATTTGTTGGTATACATTGTTCTTAGTATCCTCTTATAACCTCTTTTATTTCTCTGGAGTCAGTAGTGTTGTCCCCATTTAAATTTTTTATTTTATTTATTTGCATCTTCTCTCTTTTTTTCTTTGTCAGTCTAGCTACAGGTTTGTCAATTTTGTTAAGCTACTTAAATACCAACTCTTGATTTTGTTAATTCTCTCCATTTTTTTGTTGTTCTCAATTTCATTTATTTCTGTTTTGATCTTTATTATTTCATTCCTTCTGCTTGCTTTGGGAATAATTTTCTCTTCTTTTTCTAGTTCCTTTAGGTCACAGTTAGGTCACTGATTTTAGCTCTTTTTTCAAATGTAAGCATTGAGGGCTATAAAATTCCCTCTAAGCAATGCTGTGTTCTCATTTTCATTCATCTCAAGATATTTATTGTTTTTTTTTTTTGCAATTTCTTCTTTGATCCATTGATTATTTAAGAGTGTGCTGTTTAATCTCCAAATATTTGGGAATTTTCCGTTTTTCACCTCTTGTTGATTTCCAACTTCGTTCCATTATGATCAGTGAAAGTGCTTTGTATAACTTCTATCTTGTTGAATTTATTGAGATCTGCTTTGTGACCCAACTTATGGTCTATCCTGGAGAAAGATCCATGAAAACTTGAAATAATGTATATCCTGCTGTTTTAGAGTGCAATGTTCCATATATGTCTATGAGGTTTAGTCTATTTATCATGCTTTTCAAGCTCTCTTTTTCTTTATTGATCATCTTCCCAGATGTTCTATCCAATGCTGAGATTGGTG
Source organism: Dasypus novemcinctus (assembly GCF_030445035.2). Lineage (NCBI taxonomy): Eukaryota > Metazoa > Chordata > Mammalia > Cingulata > Dasypodidae > Dasypus > Dasypus novemcinctus. The sequence continues at coordinate 173,613,600 of NC_080704.1, forward strand.
TATTGAAGTCTCCAACTATTATTGTAGAGCCATCTATTTCTCTCTTCAGCTTTGCCAGTGTTTACCTCCTGTAATTTGGAGCATCCTTGTTAGGTGCATGTACAGTTATAATGGTTATTTCTTTCTAGTGAGTTGCACTTTTATTAATATATAATGACTTTCCTTGCATCTAATGACAGTTTTGCTTTTAAAGTCTATTTCATTTGATATAAGTGTAGCTATTCCAGCTTTTTCTTGGTCACTGTATGAGTGGAATATCTTTATCCAGCCTTGTACTATCAGTCTATTGATATTCTTGGGTCTAAGGTGAGTCTCTTGTAGACAGCATATAGATGGCTCCTATTTTCCTATGCATTCCACCAATCTATGTATTTTGGTTGGGGAATTTAATCCATTAACATTCAATATTATTATTGTGAAGTCAGTTCTTCACTCATTTTGACCTTTAGATATTATGTGTTACATTTTATTTTCACCACTCTTTTTTACACTGTTAGTTACTTTTACTGATATAATCTTATTTCTAGATGCCTTTCCAAGTCTCTCTTTCCTGTCTTTTCTTTTACTATTTCACACAAAGCCAGTCTCTTGTTTACAAATTCTCTGTTTCTGTTTATCTGTGAATATTCTAAACTCACCCTTGTTTTCGAAAGACAATCTTGCCAGATACAACATTCTTGGCTGGCAGTTTTTCTCTTGCAGTATCTTAAATATATTGTACCATTGCCCCCTTGCCTCCATGGTTTCTGATGAGTAGTCAGCATTCAATCTTTTGGGTATCCTTTGTATGTTATGCATTGCTTTTCTCTTGCTGCTCTCAGAATTCTCTCCTTGTCTTTGGTATTTGACATTCTGATTAGTATGTATCAGAGTAGTTCTATTCAGATTTATTTGGATGGGAGTATATTGTGCTTCTTGGACATGGGTATCTATACTCTTCAATAGGTTTGGGAAATTTTTTACTATTATTTCTTCAAATATTCCTTCTTCACCTTTTCCCTTCTCTTCTCCTTCTGGAACACCCATGACACATGTGTTTGCCTATCTTTTGTCATTTAGTTCCCTGAGACCCTGTTCAAAATTTTTCCATTATTTTCTTTATCTGTTCTTTTCTATGTTTGCTTTTGGGTGCCATGCCTTTAAGCTCATTGATCCTTTCTTCTGACTCCTGAAATCTGCTGTTGTATGCCTCCAGTGTATTTTTAATTTCTTTTTTTAAAGTTTTATTTTTTATTTCTCTCCCCTTCCCTGTCCCCCCATGCCAGTTGTCTGCTCTCTGTGTCCATTTGCTGTGTGTTTTTCTGTGTTTGTTTGTGTCAGCAGCACCTGGAATCTGTGTCTCACTTTGTTGCATCATCTTGCTGCATCAGCTCTCCATGTGTGAGGTACCATTCCTGGGCAGGCTGCACTTTTTTCACGCTGGGCAGCTCTCTTTACGGGGTGCACTCCTTGCACATGGGGCTCCCCCATGTGGGGGACACCACTACGTGGCGTGGCACTCCTTGCTCACATCAGCACTGCACATGGGCCAGCTCATCACATGGGTCAGGAGGCCCTGGGTTTGAACCTTGGACCTCCCATGTGGTAGGCAAATGCCCTATCCATTGGGCCAAATCCAGTTTCCTTTTAATTTCATTTATTGTACCTTTCATTATGTAAGATCCGCTATTTTTCTGTGTATTCTTTCAAATTCTTCATTGTGCTTACCCAGTGTCTTTTTAATATCCTTAATCATCTTTACCCATCTCATTGAATTTATTAAGGAGATTTGTTTGAAGATTTGTTTGATTAGGTGTCTCCACTCCTTTATTTCATCTGGAGGCTTGTCTTGTTCCTTCAACTGGGTCATATCGTCCCCTTGTTTCTTTAAATGGATTGTAATTTTTTTTTTGGTGTCTTGGCATCTGGCTTACTAGATGTACTTATTCTGAGAGCAGTTTCTCCCTTTAGTGAAGGGCTCTCTGCCCTTTCTCGCTTGCTCGTTTTGTCTTAGGAGCCAAGGATGTGGTTGGTACTGTAAGCTGTGAAGACTGAAAATGCCTGCATTACCCCAGGAACCATTGAAACTTCTCCCACCTTTCTCCTTTGCCAGGGGTAAGGACAGAGCTGCAGCTGTGTGTAGGAATCTTAGCTGTCCAGGTCAAGACTGTCTGTAGTTACCCAGAGAGACTGATGAAGCTTCATATCCCTTCCTCCCCTGCCTCAGGCAGAGATGGAGCTGCAGTTGTGGGCAGCAGACTAAGCCATGTGGGTCAAAACTGACCACAGATGACCAGGTAGACTGATGTAGCACCAGCCCCCATCCTCCCCTACTAGGGGTTGTGATGGGCCCTCCATTTTGTTCAACAAACCAACCCATGTGGGTTAAAAGTGCCTGTCATTGCCATGAGAGACTGAGGGAGTACTGTCACTTCTACCCTTTAAGGCGTGGGGATGGACCCACATGCACCCAACATTCTAGTCTGTGTGGGTTTGAAAGCACCTGTAGTTGCCCAGAAAAGCTGAGGAAACACAAAGCTCCTCTCCTATCCTATTGGGGGTGGGGTGGGAGTGGAACCACAGGCACCCAACAGTCCAGTTCATGCAAGCTGAAAGTACTTACAGTTTCCCGGAGAGGCTGAAGAAACACCAGACCCCGCCTATCCTATGGGAGGTTAGGGATGAAATCAAAGGCCCTCAACTAACTAGTCATTGCAGCCCAAAACACTTGCAGTTGCCCAGAGATGCTGAGGAAACACAATTCACCTCCTATCCTATTAATGGCAGGGATGGAACCCCAGGTTTCTGACTATCCAGTCTGCTGGCCAAAATCTACATTTGCCCAGGAAGGCTGGTGCAGATCCCCACAGCTTCCTCCCTGCCCGATGTGGGGCTGGAACCTAGGCTAGGGCTGCAGTACAGTCTGGGTGGAAAAAAATCAGTCTCTACCATCACTGTGACTTTCAATCAACCCTGCATTCCCTTATGCCAGGGATGGAGTTTGTCTGGCCTTCTCTTCCTCCCTCATTTTTGGGATATGGAGCTTCCAACTCTAGTCATGGAATAGCTCCCAACGCAACTTGCACCACCTGTGGAAGATGGGCATTGGCCTCCACGGTGTGGAATGCTCTACTCACAAATCTTCACTGCAGTCTTGCAGTCTCCTCGTTCATGCCTTTCAAGGATGTTGCAGGACGCTATTTCATTCTCCGGGCCTTCCAAACAGGTGTTTTAGATAGCTCTTGGTGATTACTAGCTGCCTTGTAGGATGAGCAGTCTCTTAGAGCTCCTTACTCTGTTGCTATCTTGCCCCTCCCCTCTCTGCCCTCATTTTGATAAATAAAAGTCCTTTAAAATCTTATCAGGGAAAAAATGGAGATGTTTCTCACATGGAAGGAATTGACTATAAGTAAACTGTATTAAAATATAAAAGAATGGTTATTTTAATAATTTTGATAACACAACAACCCAAATCAGAATTCTGGTCATCAAGTAGTTGCTGAGCCCAGATGATCTGAGGGGTGAGAAGTATAACCAAGCCTGGGGGAGATGATGATGGCATGCTGGGTAAGGCTTCCAAGGACATAACAATGGGCTCTCACCATCTAGGGTTATGGAAATGCCCTGTCTGAATGACAGAAAGAGCTCTGCACACAGGTGCAGGTTCAAGGGTCACCCAGAAAATTTTACCAATATTGTTACACAAAGGGTGGGACAGAAGCAAAGCATGGATCATGGCAAAGATGAAAACAACTTAAGGGTGGCCCTGCTGACATGAATAATTAATTTCTTTAATATGTTGAGTATAAAACATGAACCACCCAAAGATCTCATTCAACTTTGCAAATATGGTAATAGACACCAGCTCACAAAGCTGTTGGGAGACTTAATGTTTATTAAGATGTATCACGATGATGGGAGAGAGTGTTGCTGTGGGGGGAGTGGGGGGCGGGGGCGGTGGGGTTGAATGGGACCTCATATATTTGTTTTAATGTAATTAAAAAAATAATAATAAATAAATATTTAAAAAAAAGCAAAAATTCAAAAAAAAAAAAAAAAAAAAAGAGTCCATGTTGGGATTGCTTCCTTTGCAGAATGTCTTACCTTCAAAGTATACTAGTAACACCTTAGTGAATACGTCATTGCCTCCTAGACATTCTACCTAGACCATCAATTTCTGCTTCCAAAAGCAAGATCTATAAGTATTGGGTATCCAAGTCCAGAGTTTCAGCATTCAGAGTCATCACAACTAGACACAAGATCTTTGGAAAGTTTGCCCACTGACACCCAGGGCACACTTGTCATAGTCAGAGCAACAAATCACTTTGGGATAGAAGCTACCATGTATGAGCTCTGCTCCACATCAAGCTCCACACTTCTTGATGCTCTGGCATTCTGAGACCTGTACCCATGCAAGCCTGAGAGAGCCCTTGTGCGGTCACCCCTCGGGCTGAAGTGTGGTTTGCTGGCCTGGCAGGGGAGCAGCCGCGGTAGGCCTAATTCCGCTGCCCCCATAATAGGGTGGCTGGTCGGACTCACCGCCACCCCTGAAGGAAGCTCGGCATGGGCGCAGAGTGCCCTCGGGTCTCCCCTTCTCGGCAGCCATGCTTCCGCGGCCGCCCCTCCTCCCGGATGGCGCCACCCGATGCCTTGTGGGGCGGCACCCTTCTTCTTCCTTCTCCCTAGGGCAGAAAATTCCAGTCTGCCCTTTTCCCCTCCCCCGACAGCAGCAACAGCCAGGTGTGGGTGGAAAAATCCAGCCCGCCCTTTTCCCCTCCCCCGACAGCAGCAACAGCCAGGTGTGGGCGGAAAAATCCAGCCCGCCCTTTTCCCTTCCCCCGACAGCAGCAACAGCCAGGCGTGGGCGGGAAACTCAAGTCTGCCCTCCACCCCAGCAACAGCAGCCATCAATCCCTAAACCCTGCCCCTTCCCCCAGCAACAGCGACAGCCAATCCCTAACCACCACCCCTCCCCCGTCCAGTACCGCCCACTGACCTTTCTCCGGCAACCAATCAGAACAGGGCGTGGCTTCGACCAATCAGCCTTCCCCAGTCCCTATAAGACTGTTGCCTCTCCCTCAGTAAAGTGGACTTGCGTGTTTACCTTGTCTCTGCGGTAGTTCTTCTGCCGTGCGCCCTCCAGTCCTGAGAGCCCCCGACAAGGGCCTGGCCTCCCTTGTCCCCAGTTCGTCGCCTGCTTCTCCGGGTGACCCCTTCGTCGCCTGCTTCTCCGGGCGACCCCTTCGTCGCCGGCTTCGCCGGGCGACCCCGTCAGCCGAACCGCGCAACCCCTTGTGAGACCGATCCCTCGTCTGCTGCCAGACTGACCCCTCGTCCCAGGTGGGACCGACCCCTCGTCCCAAGCGGGACCGACCCCTCGTCCAGAGCTGGACCGACCCCTCGTCCGCAGCCAGACCCCACCTCTACCGACCGAGCAAGCCGCCGCACCCTTGCTTTAAAATAACCAGACCCCAGAGAAGATATGGGGTGTGCTCTGTGACAAGAGCACTAGTCATCACCAGAGAAGTACCTGCTTTGTTTTGTACCTAATTTTTAAAAAGAGGCAGCATTTCCTTGAATGCAGCAGCAGTGCCATAGCAGCAGACTAATAGCTGTGCCCATTCCAGGACAACTACATCTTCTCTTTCTTTTATCCCAGGAAAAACAGTCTCTGGACACCTAAACCTGCATTCTCCCCCCAACCTGCATGTCAAATTAGAAAGCTGGAAATAGGGCATCTTTGTCTCCTCGCTTTCCTTCCCCTAGCCCCAGTCCTTTCCCTGCTTCCTCCATCTCTATGCCATGGTTTACATGGACAGAGCTGCCCTGCTAATCTGGCATCATCACCTCCCACCTGGATGATGACAGCAGCCTTCCTGGTGGTGCAAGGAGCTCTGGCCTATTCATAGACCAGGTGATCCTGGGACAAGGCCCATGTGCAGACCCTTGAGCTGTGCTCTGGATTGGAAACAGGGACACCATGTGCCCCATTCTTGGAGGGAAACAATAGGTGTGAGAATGGTCACCCAAAGCAGCTATGGACTGCAGGACTTCAGCAGCTAGGACTTCCCAAGTGGCCACCACAGTATTTCCTGGAGATGTTTGTGGGGCCCGGCATCCTTAGCATCATCTTCCTGTGCCAGCACACACCCACCCTTGGACACACAGACACACAGAAAAACAGGGTCACTTACATCTAATTCACTGGGCCAACCTGCAGGGCCCATGTCCCAGGTGCTCCCTTTGCTGGGTATCCTGGGCCCTGGAGTAAGACACAGGAGAGTCCCAAGAGTTTCACATTCTGTCTGAAGCATGCTAGCCTCAGAGAAATTTCCAGACCTGAGCCTTTTGTGTAAGGGCAAAGGAAGGGTGGAACTTTACCAGCTTTTAACTTCAGCAGAGGGAAATAAGTAAGGTCAAACATCTAGAAACATCTAAAAAGATGCAGGTTAATGACAATGCTAGATTCCAAACAGCCACTGAAATGACCAAAGAGTAAGGTCTGATCATTCTCAGCATCTTAAACGTGGTAAATACTGGATTTACCACCAAACTCTCCCAGTCAGTCACAAAGTCCCAGGCAGGCTCGTATTTGCAGCTAGGAAGATGAGGCAGCCAATTCATGAGTCTGAGCAGCTTATACACCTAAGGAAAGAAGGTCATACACGAGCTTTGATAAATCCTTCACCCTCTTTATGCACTGCAGACAGTGGCCATGGTGTCTGAGCCTGTCAGCCCTGCTTGCCCAGTTCAGCCTCTCTGAAGTGGATCTCTTAAGAATCGTGGTCTCTGCTGGACCAGCATGTCCCAAACCTGGAACCAATCCTCATCACGGCAGGGCAGAGCAGATAGGAGGCTCTCCATACTTATCAGTCCTGGAAGCAGGACTTCTTGGCATGTCTTTGGGGTACTAAGCACGTTGTAGGCTCCACTGTCCTTCTTGCTTGCTTTATCCCTGGACCTTCCTTATCTTCATATGTAAGGCATTTTATTTTGCAGTGCTAAATACTTCTTTGTAGTCTTCCCTAAATTATCTTTGGGAACAAAGAAGGAGTGAAAGAGGAGGGAGGGGAATGGTGAGTATGGTTCCATCTCATTGCACTACAATTCCTCATTGTCCCTATCCCACCCACCTGTCTGACAAGATCTCCAAAGGTCAGTTAAGGGTCTCCTCCATGTGACACTCCCAACACAGAACCTTCTCCATCCTCACATTCTTTATCCTAGATTTCATCTCTTTCAGGGTTGCGGTGGGTTGAATTCTGTGCCCCAGAAAGGCATATTCTTAATCTTAATCCATTCCTGTGGGAGTGTACCCATAGTAAATAAGACCTCTGCAAGTATTGTTTTTAATTAACGTGTGGCACAAATGAATCAGAGGGCCTTATTCCTATTACTGGAGGCTGTATTGAGAAGGCCACAGAAAGAAAGCCACATTAGGCAGCAAAAGCCTGAAAGTCAATGGGACTTGGAAGAGAAAGGGGAGTACCTTGCAATGTGATGGAAAAGCCAATGACACCAAGGATTGATGGCCAGCAAGAAGATACTGACCTCAGGAGGTAGTAAGCCTTCTAGCCTCTGAAAAGTAAGGTAATCAATTCCTGTTGTTTAGCCATTATTTGTTTAGAATCTTGGAAACTAAGACAAAGGCCATTTTTTCCATTTCAGAAGAGATTGCAACCCAGTGGGACAGGAGAGAGAGTCATTTCTGGTTTTCACTGGGACCTGCACTCTACTCTCCCACAATACAGCATAGGACATCAGGCATTAGGCAACTGTGGAGGACAGCTGGACCTCCTTTTTTTAGGGGGAGAGCAGCTCAGCCCAGCATAGAGTCAGGGGCTTTGGACCCATATGAAACTCAGTTTGAATATGAGCTCTGCTGATTATAAGATAAGCAGATCCCATAACTTCTTTGTGCCTCACTTTCCGATTCTGTAAAATGGGGGTAAGAATAGTACAACTTCAAAATGTTGGCATGAGATTATACATGATATCAACTGTATGTAAAATGCCTATGCCAAAGTAGGAGAATGTGATGGTTAGGCTACTGTGTCAACTCGGTCAGGTAATTGTGCCCAGTTGTTTGGTCAAGCAAGTACTTAGATAACTGTAATACAAGGGCATTTATGGACTTTAATCACCATTGACTTTATTGAAGTGGTAAATCATAGATAGTTGATTACAGTTACATCAATCAGGGAGATTGCCATCAGCAATGAGTGATGCTTTATCCAATCAGTTGAATGCCTTAAAAGGGGAAGTGATTCTAGCATTGAGTGAGAATTTCCCAGCTCGTCTTTGGACAGCCAACGTCTCCCAGAACTCATCATGAGACCTTCAATGGACTTTCATTGGAGCCCTTGGTTGCAGCCTGCCTGTGAAACCTAGACTTATGTATCCCCACAGTCATGTGAGAGACTCTGATAAAATCACATACTATCAACAGATATCGCTTGTTGATTCTTTTTCCCTAGAGAACCCTCAGTAACACAGTGGTCAAGGAAAAGCAGTTATCATTACGGTCTGTTTAAGATGCACCTCATGTTATATTTAGGGGGGCATATTTTTAAAAAATCAATTTTATTGATATATATAAATCAATCATAAATCTATCCAAAGTGTATAATCAATGGTATTAATGATATTCAATATAATCTCATAGCTGTACATTGATCAATCCAGTCATTTGAGAGTACTTTCATTATTCCAGTAATAATAAAAATAATGCTAAAAAACAAAAACTAATCAATCAAACAAACAAAATTCACCACATCTCAATCTCTCTATGATTCCCCTGCTGTGCTTAGCTGCTATTCTGTTTCCTTCTCTCCAGTATATTTGTATTTATATTTTATAAAAACAGTCTTATATAAGCAATATCACCCTATACACATTTTATGTGAGACTTCATTATGTTCCACATGCCCATATTACATTTTTTGTCTTTATTTTTTTAATGTTACATTAAAAAATATGAGGTCCCCATATATCCCCCACCCTCCTCACCCCAATCCTCCCCCCATAACAACAACCTCCTCCATCATCATGAGACATTCATTGCATTTGGTGAATACATCTCTGAGCACCACTACACCTCATGGTCAATGGTCCACATCATAGCTCACACTCTCCCACAGTCCACCCAGTGGGCCATGGGAGGACATACAATGTCTGGTATCTGTCCCTGCAGCACCACCCAGGACAACTTCAAGTCCCGAAAATGCCCCTAACATCACATCTCTTCTTCCCACTCCCTACCCCCATCAGCCACCATGGCCACTTTCTCCACACCAATGCATTTTCTTTGATTACTAATCACAATAGTTCATGAATAGAATATCAGTAAGTCCACTCTAATCCATACTCTATCCCTTCATCCTGTGGACCTTAGAATGGTTGTGTCCATTCCACATCTATATCAAGAGGGGGCTTAGATTCCACATGGATGCTGGATGCAATTCACCTGCTTTCGGTTGTAGGCACTCTTGGCTCCATGGTGTGGTGGTTGACCTTCTTCACCTCCATGTTAAGTGAGTGGGGTAAGTCCAATAAACCAGAGTGTAGGAGTTCCAAGTCTGTTGAGGCTCAGGGCCTGGCTATCACATGGTCAGTCCAGAGATTCGGGTCCCCTGGGTATACATTAAACCCCAGCAACAACTACAGTTCTGGTAAAAGTAACAGGAGAGACTTGTGGACAAAGATCACATCTAACTCCAACTCCATTACACAGAAACACAAACTCCAAAGTAGGGCCAACTGAGATGGCACTGAACTCCATCTGCCATGAGTGCAGAAACTGTGGGTCTCTGTAGCCCTCAGAAGAACCAATACCTAGGGTTGTATCTACTTTATCTGTCTCTGGGACTCTGCTCAGGTGTGCATAAGGGCAACCCATCTGATAACCTCCTGGCTATTTTTGGAGACTCATAACCATATAAACTCATTTGTCCTTTCCATTTCCCCCTTAGATTCAGGTCGAAAAGCATTTTTAACTTCTGGTATTATATGTGGATTGAGATATTCTGCTGTTCTTAGTTGACCCTTATATTCCAGGTCATTTTCTAGTTATATCATCAGCTGGTACTTGGTATAATCCCTTGGCATCAGGGAGGCTCATCCCTGACAGTCATGTCCTACGCTGGGGGGAAGGCAACACATTTACATGCTGAGTTTGGCTTTGAGACTGGCCACATTTGAGCAACACAGAGGCTCTCAGGAGGTAACTCTTAGGCACCCTGCAACTCTAGGCCTTGTTCTTCTTTCAGGAGCATGGGCTCACAAGCATTGTCATTAGTATGAAGGGCTCATTGTTGGACCTTCCTTCTTTTTTGGTCTTTGCTGCTGCACTTGGCGGATTGTTGCTGTTCCTTTAGGGACTGTGATAGAGCTCCCCTAGCTAGGAACTCAGCACTCCCTCAGTTGTTTTTAATTGTAACCACTATGAAAATATCCAAACATTTTTATGTACCCTGGATATATGCCCTGGAGAACTCCCTGCCAAACATATGTCCCATCAATAACATCCCATACCAGTATTCCTCCCCTGCCATTTAGCAAAATGGAATATAGTGATGAGTTTAAAGGTTAGATATAGAATATATATTAATTTAGAAAAATTAAGGTAAAAATAAATTTGGGTATCAAAAAATTTAAAAATGCAAAAGCTTTGTTTTTGATATTTTGCCTTCCATCACTGCAATAAGTGTTTCCCTGTATGCAAATTGGCAAGGCAACTACTTATGTCTTTTCCTCAGTGTCTATGTCCTATATTTTTCCCCCTAATTATTAAGCTTATCTTCACAAGAGTTTTAGATCACAGTAATTCATATATACAATATACAGTACTCCCACATAGCCAACATAAAACACTTTTCCCTTCCACAGCAATAATCTTTTTACATATTCATACTATATTTACTGAAACTGATATACAGATATTGAGACAATAGCTTTCAAACAAGGTAACATTTGGTTTTATATTGTGGTTTATATTTTAGACTACACAATTTTAAAAATTTTAATTATCTTAAGAACCAGATATAAAAGGCATTCAAATTGGAAAGGAAGAAGTCAAAATTTCCATATTACATTTTTTTTAGCTTTCTTTCTAGTAATATAAATGTCCTTAGGCTTTCCTCTTCAACCACTGTCATCTCATATAATAGCTCTGCTGTTCACAAACACCATGATGTGCTCTCACCATTTCTATGCATTTCCAAAGATTTACAAACATCCTTTTAAGCAATTCAGCACAGATTAACCATTAGATTTCCATCCTCAACCCTTATTCTATTTCTGGTGACCTATATTCTAATGATTAATTTTCATGAGCTTACTCAATGTATTTAGTTCATAATATCACAATCATATAGTATTTGTCCATCTGTGTCTGGCTTGCTTCACTCAACATAATGTCCTCCAGGTTCATCCATGTTGTCATATGATTCATTACTTCATTTCTTCTAACAGCTGCATAATATTCCATCATGTGTATACAACACAATTTGTTTATCCAGTCTTCAATTGATGGGCACCTAGGTGGCTTCCATCTTTTGGCTAACATGAAAAATGCTGCACTGAACATCACTGTGCAGATGTCTATTCATGTCACTGCTCTCAGGTCTTCTGGTTATATACCTAGCAATGGTATTGTCAGGTCCCACGGCAAGTCTTCATTCAACTTCCTTAGGAACTGCCAAATAGTCCTCCACAGTGGCTATAGCATTTTACTTTCCAACCAACATTGAATAAATGTTCCTATCTCTTCACATCCTCTCCAACATTTACAGTTTTCTGGCTTTTTAATAGTGGCCATTCTAATAGGTGTGAAATGATATCTTGTTGTAGTTTTGATTTGCATTTGTCTAATCGCCAGTGATGTTGAACATTTTTTCAAGTGTTTCTTCATCATTTGTATTTCTCCTTTGGACAATTTGTTTTCAAGTGTTTTGCCCATTTTTAATCAGATAGTTTGTCTTTTTGTTGTTGAATTGTATGATCTCTTTGTAGATCATGGACTGTAAACATTTATTGGATATGTGATTGCTAAATGTTTTCTCCTATTGAGTCAGCTGCCTGTTCACTTTTTTGATAAAGTCCTTTGAGATGAAAAAGTGTTTAATTTAAAGGAAGTCACATGTATCTAATTTTTCTTTTGTTGCTCATGCTTTGGGTGTAAGGTTTAAGAAACTACTGCCTTCCAAAAAACCTTGAAGATGTTTTCCTACATTTTCTTCTAGGAGTTTTGTGGTTATTGTTCATATTTTTATTGGGGTTGCATTAGAACTCTAAATCAGTTTGAGTAGAATTGACATCTTAACAATATTTAGTTATCCCTATGAACAAAGGATGCCCTTCTATATTAGTCAACTAAAGGAGAGCTGATGCAAAATACCAAAATTTGGTTTGTTTTTACAAAGGGTATTTATTTGGGGGTAGAGGCTTACAGGTACCAGGCCATAAACAATAAATTACTTCCCTCAACAAAGTCTGTTACCACGTGTTGGAGCAAGATGGCTGCCAACATCTGCCAGGGTTCAGGCTTCTCTTCCTAGGGCTTGCTTCACACTGGGCTCAGGGTTCCTCTCTTCCCGGGGCTTGCCTCTCTTTCCTCACAACCAAGCTCCTCCGTACGTTATTTCCAGGGCTCCAGCTCCAGACTCCAGGGTCAAAATTGAAGCATCAAAACTTCAACATAGTGGGGTGAAGGGAGTGGGGGTATAGGGGACCTCATAATTTTTGAATGTAACATTAAAAAAATAAATAAAGACAAAAAAAACTCCAACATTGTCCTTTTTATCTGTGATTTCCAACCCACCAAAGGGTGGGGCCTCAACACCCTACTGAAATCGCACAATCAAAGCCCTAATCATAATTTAATCACACCCAGGTACAGACCAGTTTACAAACATAATCCTATATCTATTTTTGGAATTCATAACCATATCAAATTGCTATAGTCCACTCTCTGAATTCCAAAAATAATTAAAAAAACCCGCACCGATATAAAAAAAACTTAAATCAGTAGCAATGCTAAGTATAGAAAAGTATAGAATCACATTGCAATCAGTTTAAAGAAATACAACTTATCTTGGGGCAAAATCCCATCTATGATAGACCTCTGAAACTTACAAAATAATTTATCTGGTTCCAAAACACAAATGGACAGACAAAGGATAAACATTTTCATTATAATAAGGAGAAATTGGGAGGGAAACATGAGTTACGGGTCCAGAACAGTTCAGTAAACCTGCAGGGCATTCTCCATTTGATTTCAAAGTCTGAGAGTCATTCTTAAGATGATGTTTTCTTCTTCCTGGGGTCTATGGGTACCCACAATTTCCACAAGCTTGCACAACAGCCATTTTCTTGGTTTCACCTTCATCATGTATCTGGGTGGTGACCAAAATTCATACCTCACCCTCAAAGAACATTGGGGTGATTGCCACATCTTACCCAAACTTTGGGTTTAGACTTAGCCCCCCTAGTACATTGAAGTGAAGATAACATCCTCCCCAACCTTTGGCATACAGGCTCAACCCTCTAAGAGAAAAGAGTTGATCACCTGGTCTTACCTAATCCATGGGAGATAAGTCCACCCCTCCCAGACCTATGGGATGCTGACCTTAACCACCCAAATCCTTGAGGAATGTGCTCCACCCTCTCTGTACCCTGGGGTAGCAAAACTCTCCCTGAACATCAGATGTGAACATCCACCCTCTTCAACTGCTAGGGGGCAAACTCACCCTTTCTGTACACATGGATGAGATTCCTCTCTTGGCCCAAGGCAAGGTCTTAATTCCATATCTCAGCTTCCATGGTTTTCTTCTTAAAGCTGTTTCTCCTTCAATCTTTCCTTTCCAGGTTGCTTTTTTTGACATTTAACCTATTTCTTTTTTTCCCTCTCTATTTTTAAAAAATGTTCATTCAAAAAATATGAGAGGTCCCCATATACCCCCCACCACCCTCACCCCACTCCTCCTACATCAACAACCTCTTTCATCATCATGGGGCATTCATTGCATATATGGAGGAATAGATTATGGATTAGAGTGGACTTACTGATATGCTACTATGGAACTATTGTGATTAGTAATGGAAGAAATTGTAGCATTGATGTGGAGAATGTGGCCATGGCAGCTGCTGAGGGTAGAGAGAGGGAAGAAGAGATATGATGTGGGGGCATTTTTAGGACTTGGAGTTGTCCTGGGTGGTACTGCAAGTTCAGATCTTGGACATTGTATGTCCTGCCAGGTCACTTTTAATCCAAGCTGATAGTGGTTTTGTTCATATAGCTCTCTCAAAAAGCTTGTTGGTTTAGCATGCAAGAAGCAAGGGTCCAAGCCATCAGACAGTAAGACTTTCCACAAGTCTTTCCTAGATAACTGCATCTTCAATCCTGATTTACAAGTTCCAAGTTCAAGTGAGACCTATTGTCTGGGAGCTTGAATTCTAGACGTTTGGAATTTCCAGAATCAGTTTCTATTTCCTTTGTGCCCAACAATTCAGTCCTCAGCTTTTCTCTCTCATCTAGCATTTTGCTATAAGCTGCAAGGAGAAGCCAAGCTGCATTCTCTGAGTTTACTTTGGAACTTTCTTCAGCTAAATGCCCAGGCTTGCCATTTTCAAATTCTACCTTCCATAAAACATCAGGAGTTAATCTTGCTAAGTTCTCTGCAACTTAAAAACATGGGTTGTCTTTCCTCCAGTTTCCAATGATAGCTTCCTCATTTACTTCTAAGGCATCACAAAAAGTCCCTTTAGCATCCATATTGCTTTCAACAGTCTCTTCAAAGCAATCTACACCTTTTCCATCAAGCATTTCACAAATGCTCCAAAAAGTACTCCTTACCCATTTATAAACCTATTCCAGTTTTGCATCATTTAAAGGGGTGCAAAATACCAGAAATTGATTAGTTTTTATAAAGAGTATTTATTTGGGAGTAGAAGCTTACAGTTACCAGACCATAAAGCATAAGTTACTTCCCTCATGAAAGTCTTTTGTCATGTGTTGGAACAAGATGGCTACCAACGTCTGCCAGGGTTCAGGCTTCCAGGGCTCCTCTCTTCCTGGGGATTGATTCTCTTTCCTCACAGCCAAGCTCTTCTGTGTGCTTACTTTCCTGGGCTCCAGCTCAAGATTCCAGCATCAAAACTCCAACATAAAGACTTCGATATTATACTTTGCCATGTCTTTTATCTGTGAGTCTCCACCGACCAAGGGGTGTGGACTCAACACCCTACTGATGAGGCCAAATCAAAACCATAGTCATAATTTAATCACACCCAGGTACAGACCAGTTTACAAACATAATCCAATATCTTATTTTTGGAATTCATAACCACAGCAAACTGCTACACCTTCCATTCATTTAAGTCTTCTTTGTTTTCTTTTAGCAATTTTTGTAGTTTTCTGAATATAGGTCCTTTATGTCCTTGGGTTAGTTTATTCCTAAATATTTTATTGTATTACTCAATATTAAAAAAGTATTTTTTTTCTGATTTCTTCCTCAGATTGGACATCACTAGGGTATGGTAATGCTATTAATTTTTGCATATTAATCATATATCCTGCAACATGGATCTACTCATTTATTAATTCTAGTACTTTTGTTATGGATTTTAAAGGATTTTCTAGATATAGGGTCATGTCATTAGCAAATAGAAAAAAAATTTACTTACTCCTTTCCTATTTTGGTGACTTTTATTTCTTTATCTAGGCTAATAACTCTAGTTAGAAGTTCTAGCACAATATTGAATAATAATGGTGACAGTGGGCATCCTGTCTTGTTCCTGATATCAGTGGGAAAGCTTTCAGTTTTTCACCATTGAGTACAATGCTAGGTATTTCATATATGCACTTCACCATATTGAGAAAGTTTCCATCTATTCCTATCTTTTGGAGTGCTTTTTTTTTTTTTATCAAGAAACAGTGCTGTGTTGAGTCAAATTCCTTTTCCGCATCTTTCAGGAAGATCAAATGATTTTTCTCCTTCAATCATCAATGTGTTTTATTACACGAATTGATTTTCTTGTGTTGAACTACCCTTTCATACCTGGGATAAGTGCAACTTGATTGTGGTGTATAATTCTTTTAATGTGGTTTTGGATTTGGTTTGCAATTATCTTGTGATTTTTGTGTCTATGTTCACTAGAGATATTGGTCTGTAATTTTTAAATTTTCATAGTATCTTTTCGTATTGGTATTAGGGTGATTTTGGCTTCATAAAATGAGTTTGGGAGTGTACTTTCTTGCTGAGCAAGATTGATATTAGATTATCTTTGAATGACTGGTGGAATTCACCTGTGAAGCCATCTATTCCTGAGCTTTTCAGCTTTGAGAGGTGCTTGATGACTGTTTCTATCTCTTCAATTGTAATTGGTTTGTTGAGGTCTTCTTTTCCTTCAAGGGTCACTGAAAGTGCTTCATGTGTTCTCAGGAATTTGTCCATCTCATCTTCATTGTGTAGCTTTTTGGCACACAGTTGTTCATAGTATCCACTTATGATTTCTCTTATTTCTGCGGGGTTAGTGGTAATGTCAACCCTCTCATTTTTTATATAATTTATTTTTATCCTCTCTCTTTTTTTTTCTTTGTCAGTCTAGCTAAGGGTTTGTCAATTTTTTTAAAGATTATATATATATATATATTTTTTAAAAGATTTAATTTTTATTCATTTCTCTCCCCTTCACCCCCCCCAGTTGTCTGCTTTCTGTGTCCATTCGCTGTGTATTCTTCTGTGACCACTTCTATCCTTATCAGCAGCACCAGGAATTGGTGTTTCTTTCTGTTGCGTCATCTTGCTATGTTGGCTCTCCATGTGTGCAGTGCCATTCCTGGGCAGGCTGCACTTTCTTTTGTGCTGGGCAGCTCTCCTTATGGGGTGCACTCCTTGCGCATCGGGCTCCCCTATGTGGGGGACACCCCTGCGTGGCACAGCACTACTTGCACACATCAGCCAGCTCCACACAGGTCAAGGAGGCCCAGGGTTTGAACCATGGAGCTCCCATGTGGTAGGTAGATGCCCTATTCATTGGGCCAAGTCCGCTTCCTGGTTTGTCAATTTTGTTGAGCTTCTCTAGAGAACCAACTTTTGGTTTTATTGATTCTACTGTTTTGTTTTTTGTGCTCACTTTTATTTATTTATGCTCAAACCTTTACTATTTCTTTCCTTCAGCTTGGTTTGGGATTATTTTGCTGTTCTTTTTTCTATTTCTTCCAGGTGTGCAGTTAGATCTTCAATTTTAGTTCTTCTTTTCTAATGTAAGCATTAAATGCTATAAATTTCCCTCTCAGCACTGTCTTTGAAGTGTTCCAAGGGTTTTGATATGTTGTGTTCTCATTTTCATTCACTTCATGATATTTGCTGAAATCTCTTGCAATTTCTTATTTGACCCACTGTATATTTAAGGGTGTGTTGTTTAATCTCCATATATTTATGAATTTCCATTTTTTATATCCATTATTGATTTCCAACTTCATACAATTATGATCAGAGAAAGGGTTTTGTAAAATTTCAATCTTTTAAAATTTATTGAGACTTGTCTTGTCACCAAACATATGGTCTATCTTGGAGAAGGACCTATGAGCACTTGAAGAGAAGGTATATCCTGCTGTTTTGGTGTGCAATGCTCTATAGATGTCTGTTATGTCTAGTTCATTTATCATATATTTCAAGGTCCCTATTTCTTTATTAATCCTCTGTCCATGATGTTCTATTCAATACTGAGAGTGGTGTATTGAAGTCTCCAAATATTTTTGTAGAGACATCTATTTCTCTCTTCAATTTTGCCAGTTTGTGCCTCTTCAATCTTGGGGCACTGAGGTTAGGTGCATAAATATTTAGTATAGTTATATCTTCTTGCTAAATTGCCCCTTTTATTACTATATAATGATCTTCATCCCTTATAACAGTTTTGAATTTAAAACCTATTTTGTCTGATGATATTATTGTTACTTCTGCTCTTTTTTGGTTACTATTTGCATGGAATATGTTTTTCCAACCCTTCACTTTCAACCTGGTTGTGTCCTTACTTCTGCGGTGAGTCTATTGTAGATAGCATACAGATGGCTCATTTTTTAATCCATTATATCAGTTTATGTCTTTTGATTGGGGAGTTCAAGCCATTAACATTCAATGTTATTATTGTAAAGGCATTACTTACTTCATCCATTTTCTCCTTTGGTTTTCTTTTGTTATATCACACTATTGTCTGTCTATTTACCCTTTATATTACCCTTCTTAATAATCTTCATTTCTACACTCTTTTCCAAGTCTCTTGTCCTTGTTTATTTTACCTTTCAGGCTACAGCACTCCCTTTAATATCTCTTATAATTCTGATCTTTTGGTAATATAGTCTATCATTTTTGTTTGTCTGTAAAGACTTTGAACTCACTCTCATTTTTGAAGGACAGCTTTGCCAGATACAGAATTCTTGGCTGGCATTTTTCTCTTTCAGTACCTTTATATATCATACCACTTTCTTCTCTCCCCCATGATTTCTAATGTCAGCACTTAATTTTATCAAGTTTCCCTTGTTTGTGATGCTTTGCTTTTCTCTTGCTTTGTTTTCAGAATCCTATTTTTATCTCTGATATTTGTCATTCTAAGTATTAGGTGTCTTAGAGTAGGTCCATTCAGATTTATTCTGTTTGGGGTGTGTTGTCCTTCTTGGATATTAATATTTATGTCTTTCACGTTGCTTCATTGTGAAGTGTTTGTTCATTATTTCCTCAAATATTATTTCTACTTCTTTTCCATTCTCTTTCCTTCTGGGGCACTGATAATGCATGTTTGTGTGTTTCACATTGCCATTCAATTCCCTAAGACCCTGTTCATTTTTTCCATTCTCTTCTCTTTCTTTTCTGTCTTTTCCAGTTCATATGTTCTGTCTTTGAAATCACAAATTCTGTCTTCAAGCAATTCAGATCTGCTCTTATGTTCCTCTAATATATTTTAAATCTCATCCATTGTGTCTTTCATTCCATATAGTCTTTTACTTTTCTTTGCAGACTTCAAATTGTTTTTTGTGCTCACCTAGTGTTTCTCAATATCCTTTATTGCTTTAGTCATATTTTCTTTCTATTTTTAAAATTAATTTAGGAGGGTTGTGTGATTGTCATTGATTAATTGTCTTAAATCTTGTCTCTTCAAGATATTTGTTCTTTTGGCTGAGCCATCACTTCCTGTTTCCTAGTATGGCTTGTAATTCTTTGTTGATGTCTAGGCATCTGAGAATGTTGGAAAATTGCTCCGAAGGCCAATTTCTCTCTCTTGCCTGTTTTTCACCCCTCTTCTTTGATATTTATTTCAGCTTATTCTAAGTTTTAAAAATTGCCCAGCTTGAGTTATAAAAATTAGGATAGGAACTCACTAATAAGGCACAGATTTTCTCCTAGGAGTACAGAGCCAATTGAAAAAGAGTTTTTGTCCATGCAATTCCCAGACTGGCCAGCAGATGGCACTTGTCAGAATACTGTTCCACAAAGACAAAGTCTCCATTTTCCTGTGTTTTGCTCTGGCCAGAGCCAAGATTCAAATGGGCTTTGCTGGCCAAATTCACTGAAAAGAAGCCCCCCCAACTCTCCCTCCCTTTTCCCTTGTAACATCTGACAGGGAGGAAGATGTCTTTTTCCCTCTTGGTCAGCTGCAGTGAGCCAGGTGTTTTACTCCAGCTTAATATTTGGGGGTCAGGGAGTGGAACCCTTTCCCACTGCTGAGGGAGGGGGTTTGGTAACTCACATTTGTTGGTTCAGATTCTTCATCTCTCTGTCTCTTACCTTCCCAGGAATTGTGAAGCACTGTCCTTGTCAGCTGGTCCCCAGAGCAGGTCCCTCAGACAGCTTTTGTCTTTTTCTCCATTGTTTCTGTTAGAGAGCTGATTCCTGCCTGCCTAATCCATGCCATCTTCCCACAATTCTCCCTCCTTTTATATTTTAATGTTTCTGAATAAGTACCTGTCTTCAAACCCACACATACATTAATGTACTTTTTCCCTCCCCCCTGGAAATTGGTTATCAAAAGGATGGTCAGGGCTACATGACCTGGGAAGGTATCAATACACTGGTCTGTTCGAGTTGGTCTTGGGGGAGGCTTCCAAGACCTCCTCCAGCCTCACCTCTCTGTTCCCAATCCTGCACCCCAAAGGTCTGTGAGAGAGGGTCCTTCCAGTGGACACTCTGAATGCCAAGGAATTTTCCTGTTCCCTTCCAGGTTCATGTTCCAGAGGAGTGATGGAACTGGAGCACACATTTACCTTGTTGCCTTTCAACAGCAGTTCCTCGAAGACCAGGAATGTATTTCAGCCAAGTTCTAGCCAATCCCTGTGAAATCTTCTACTTAGCCATGACCTGGTGCCATAGATCCCTTTGCTGAATTCCAGCACCATCTTTGATTTCAAAGGTGCATGAGATATTGTAATGCATATGGAGAGATCAAATTTCCCTGGGATTGCTCCAGCAAGGAAGAAACTCTTTGTCTGAGGGATTTGCACAGAGCTGGAATGGGGAAAGCACACTCATCTGGCCTCTGGATCCTTGTCCAGGGGATCTCTCACTAATGATGTGGGGTCTTCCTTTCCTGGCCTGTTTCTTAGGTTCTTCTACAGTCTAAATTCTGTGAACCTGGTGACATTCTCTGTGTCTTTCATCATGCCAAAAAACTTGGTTGTTTTGGAGGAGAGGTGATGTGGAAAAGACCCTGGTTATGCCCATAATCAGTCCAATTCTGCCCAGTTTGTAGAGCTTCTGTTCATTTCAAACACCTTCCCATATTAATTTTCTTCCATGGAGAAAGCATTCACTAAAGCAATAGGGAGTGCCAGTGATGTTAGCAAATAAGCCAGGTGTAGTAAAACTGCTTGGCCTTGTTTTACTGTAAACTCATTTCTAAAATTTAGTTGTACCACTGAATGTTTCTTTGATATCTGCAATTTAGCCATTTCAATGGTCCTCTAACGGGACTTTAAAACTTTCAATTACTGCAATCATGCATTTTAAAGAGCCCAAATACTTCTCTTAAACAAACTTCCTGCTAGTGATATTTTTTCTATCATCATATTTACCTGAACTTATTATCACAGTTATCTAAACTAAGGTCATGGTTACCAGATTTTTTGGTTATATTTTTATTTACTTTAATCAATTTCTTGGATTAATCCATCTCTAATACATTGATGGTATAATTTCTGAAAAATGCTTTTTTTTCTCAAAAATTGTCTTATTACTTTTAGATTCATGATAAAATTGCTTGCAATACTGTATGGAATTGTATTTTAAAGTCAATAAATTTGAGATTGTTGACACCTTTAATTGACCCTTCTCTCTAGAACGTATTATTATTATTTTTTTTACTTAAAATTTTTTTAAAAACTTGTCTTTTTTTAAAAAGATATATAGATACAAAATATGGTTACCGATTTTAGCATCACATTTCCCTGAACTTCTCAATTGTTGTTGTTATTGTTTTTATATTTGGAAACTGAAGGATGAATTGTTTTTTTCTCAGTCCTTCCTTGAAAATTGAATCCTCTCTTGAACGTTGTCTATTTAGATGAACGAGGAAAGAAATTGAGCAATGAGGGAATGCAGATTATATTCTAGAATAGCATCTTGAGAATTCCAGCACCTGGTCAAAATCCCACGTATGATTTCTCAGTCCCTACCATAGACAATGATAAAGTCTTTTCCTGGCCAGCCTGAGGAGGGAAAGCTGCCCTCATCACAGCAGCCTTGGTGCACAGCCGGTGCATTGCAGTCTCAGAATGAAGTTACAGTTAAGGACTCAAGTCTCCCTGGTTGGTTATACTTTGAGGGGCATGTCTGCATTCCTACCCTAGGCACTCCATTCAGAGGCCTCCCTATCAGGAAATAGAAACCTAGGCCTTCACCAGGTGCGTCTGGCAGAGAGGAAGGTCTTAGAGACATTTTCCTTTGCTCTGGCTCTTAACTCAGTACTTTTCCACTCCCAGTCCTTCCCCTTTTCCCCTCCCTCAGCCCCCGAGTCCATAAAATGGCACAAGCCTTTTGTTCATGGTTCCCTTTGCAGTGGGACAACCCCAGTGTCTGCATTGATCCATCCAACCCTTCCCTGGAAGTGACTTTTCATGGGGTAAAAATGAAACTGATGGGGAGATGACACTTTTTCCATGTCAGCCACTGGCTTATACTATCACAGTTACTGCCAAAAGGCTTGACTGTTATCATTTTGGCTTGCTTAATTGGCTACATTTGAACACCTGGCAGTTTTCTCAGCCCACCAGATTGCTCCACATGGCACTGTTGACATTTGGGGTTGGATCCCTCTTTACTGTGAGGGGGGTTTCCTTGGCATTGTGGGATATTTAATAACATCCCTGGCCTCTACCTACTAGGTGCCATGCGCATCTCCCCACCTCATTTGTCATGACTAAAAATGCTTCCAGATGTTGCCAAATGTTGCTTGGGGTGAGGGGCGGGAAGAGCCACTTTTCTAAGGGAACTATTTAGGGGATTTCTAAGACTTTACTTAGGAACAAGTTTTAAGCTCTCAATGTTGCTTAACTAATAAAATTTGTAACTAGTTGTTGCATCATCCACAGTTATATAACAACATGAAATACAATATTCATCATTTCAAAAATGGCCCATAACGCCCATTATTGTTACTATTTTTTTACTTTTTCCTGTTTGCTTTTTCTCCCTCATTGGTTTTTATGGCATTTGCCTGTCACTGTTTCATACTGTGAAGCATCATATTGTCTCTGAACACAATCATCACAAAACCCTAAATTTCAGCACACACAGAAAGGTGGTGTGCACATTTCCACAGAATGCAAGTTATAGGACAGACAGCAATGTTGCTTTATTTTTCGGGATTTGGTGGTTCAGTATGTGAATTGTTCTGACTTATTTTACACCCTCTCTATTGTTACTCTCTGGCTTTAAGTACCTTGATCTGAGCAGGCACAGAGAACAAGGGAAATTCAGAGGAATCTTGGGGGTCCACTGAAGAATATGACTACCCTTGGGTTAAAGAAATTTTGGGTAATGCTCTATGAGAAAGGAGTCCAAGTTCTCTGAATTCTCCCCGACCACAGGTCATGGGAGATGACTACAATACTGCAGACTGTCAAGTTTTAAGGAAGCTGTATTGACCAAGGCAGTAGATAGAGAGTAGATATCCAAAACAACCATGTAGAATTGCACTTTCTAAAAGTTGAACTATTTTTACTCTCATTATATGTGCATGTTTGTTTGTGTATGTATACAGATTCCACAGGATATATAGAAATAAAAATTACCTGACTTTGGAGGACATTTAATTCAGCGCTCTCAATTTTTAAAACCTTTTCTAGTTGAGCCATGTTTTATACTTTTCTAAATACTATCACATTATCACATCTTTGCAGCAAAAGTAAAATCCAGTGCTCTGCATCAGACGGTGTTCCCTCTGGATTAGCCTGGTGTTCCCTCTGTTTCTCTGAGCATTAGTTGTTTTCAAGACTTTGCTTAGCTATCACAACACAGCCCATTAAAGTCTTTTCATGTTCAGTTTACTTCAAGGTGTGCACAGAATGCAGCTTTCTGCCCTAGCCATGGAAGACTCAAAATTAGCAAATGTGACAGTTTGAAGTTCTTTTATGAATCCAAAAAAGAAAAAAATGACATGATTTTGACCTAATCCATTCCTGTGGGTGAGAGACTCATTAGATTGGACTATGTCAGTGAAGCTTGACTCAGGATGAGTCTCTGGTCTCTTGCTGGGTCTGATAAAAATGGAGATACACAGGAAAATGGAGCTCTGCCATGTTTGATCCAACCATGTGAGAGAAAGGACTCCAGGTTCAACAACAACTGCAGAAGGCAGAGAACTCCCAAGAGACAGATACAGGAGGTGCAGAAAGAGAAAAGCCCTGTGCCTGGTTGCCCATAGGTGAGCTCTGGGAGATGGTAGATTCTGGAGGGGAAGGTAGAGACCTTGGCAGAGATCTGCAGTCATCTTGCTTTGTCATGTGGCCAGAGAACACGATAAGGAGTAGCTGACTTTAGTGAGAAAACACCTCTAATGGTGCCTTGATTCAGGCATATCACAACCTCATAACTGTAAGCTTTTACCCCAAATATATCCCCATTATAAAAACCATACATTTCTGGTGTTTTTCTTTGGTAGCCCTGTAGCAAACAAACAGAAATTGGCACCAGGAGAGTGGGATGCCACTTCTGCAATTATCAAAAATGTTGGAGCAGTTTTATAAATGGGTAATGGATATTTTTTGGAGGAATTTTGAGATGTTTGACAGGAAATGTCTAAATTGCTTTGAAGAGACTTTAGTAGGAATATGGATGCTAAAGTTTTTGCTGATGAACCCTTAGAGGGAAATAATGGAACTATTATTGGAAACTGGAGGAAAGGCTCTCCTTGTTTTAAAGTGGCGAGAACTTGACAAAATTAACTCCTAATGTTAGATGGAAGGCAGAATTTGAAAATGATGAGCTTGGACATTTAGCTGAGGATATTTACAAAGTAAATGTGGACAATGCAGCCTGGCTTTTCCCTGCAGCTTATGTGAGAGGAAAGGGTTAAGCTGAGAAGTAAAGTTCTGGATAGAAAGAAACTAGAGATTGGTGATTTGGGAAATTCCAAGCATCAGAAAAACAAGCCTCCACAAGATAGTGCCCCATGTGAGGACTTAACTGAACTTGGAACTTGTAAGAATTGAAAATGTACTTATCTGAAAGGGATTTATGGAAAGTCTTAATGTCTAAAGAACTTGGAACTTGTAAGAATTGAAAATGTACTTATCTAAAAGGGATTTATGGAATGTCTTAATGTTTCCTGCATGCAAACCTGAGGAGCTATTTTTGAGATATGCATGAATGAAACCACTGCCGGCCTGGACTAAAGCAGACAGGAAAGGAAGACTTGAAGGAGGTACCACTTTAAGAGGAAAACCATGGAAGCTGAGTTCTAGACTTGGGACATCTTCTCAGGTCAGGAGAGGGATCCAACCCTTATATGCGGAAAGGGTGAGTTTGCCTCAGCATTTGAAGAGTGTGGATCTTCCAGCCCATTGTTCAGGGACAGTGGGTCACCCCAGGCTACAGAGAGGGTGGAGCACATTACCAGGTGGTTTGGGAGAATTAGGTCACTACCCCACTGCTCTTGGGGCGGGGAGGTTGGGCCTATTCACCATAGATTAGGAAGAGTTAGTTTATCACCCCACTGTTTGAGGGGGTTGAGCCTATATGTCAGAGATTAGGGAGAATGTTACCACTATCTCACTGTACTAAGGGGGTGAGACTGTACCCCAGACATTGGGTAAAATATGGCCATCACTCCAATGTTCTTGGAAGGTGAAGTCTAGATCTTGGCCATCACCCAGATGCTTGATGAGGGTGGAACCAAGAAAATGGTCATTGGGCTAGCCTATGGAAAGGGTGGGCCTCCTGAGTCCACAAGGAGAAGAAAGCATCATTCTAAGGATGACTCTCAGACTTTGAAATCTAATGGAGTATACTCTGCAGGTTTTCAGAACTGTTTAGGACCCATGATAGCAGTGTCCCTCCCAATTTCTCTTTATGGTAATGCAAATGTTTACCCTGTGACTGCCCCTCCTTTGTGTATTGGGAGCAAATAACTTTTTTTTCTAAGTTTCACAGGTCTACAGCCAGAGGGGAATTTCTGTCCCAAGACAAACTGCATGCCTGCAACTTATTTGTATGAGATTTTGTACTTAGCATTGTTACTGAAATGATTTAAGGTTTTTAAAAATATTGTGATGTAATGAATGTATTTTGCATATGGAAGGAACATGTCTTTTTGGCATTCAGAGGGTGAAGTGTGACATTTTGAAGTTTTTATGAATCCCACTTGTTGGGTCTGATAGAAACAGAGACACGCAGGAAAAGAGAGGTCTGCCATATTTGATCCAACCATGTGAGAGAAAGGACTTCAGGTACACCCACAGCTGCAGAAAGGCAGAGAAGTCCTGAGAGACAGAGACAGGAGGCCTGGAAAGAGACAATCCCTGTGCCTGGTTGCCCACAGCTGAATTCCAGGAAAAGGTAGATTCTGGAGGGGAGGGCAGAGACCTTGGCAGAAATCAGCAGCCATCTTGCTTTGCCATGTGGCCAGAGAACAGGATCAGGAGTAGCTGACTTTGGTGAGAAAACACCTCTGATGGTACATTGATTTGGACATTTCACAGCCTCAGGACTTGTAAGGTTTTACCCCAAATAAATCCCCATTATAAAAGCCAACCCACTTCTGGTACTTTGCATTGGCACCCTTTGACAAACTAAAACAGCAAACTTAATATAACTGATGTTAGGTACAAAATGTAGAATTGATTAAATAATAGGAATAAAGTCTGGAATAGGTCTGTTACTGATGCTATGCAGTCTACATTTCAAAAATAAAACTATGCCCATTAAACAAATTATTTTCAAAAGCATATGATTCAATGTTACATTGTGCAAATTTGCATCTTCCTATATAAATTTATATGTAAGCAATTTTCAGATGATTTAAATGTTTATGAAAGTGATTTTAAATAGCACTGTCTCATGATTCAACTAAAGATCAGTAGGCATCTGCAAGTCAAAATAAAGATAAGAAAAGTGTACTTCTTAGAAGTTAGGGAATTAACAAATTCATGAAACTTAGAAAGGTGATCAGCCCCCATTTATAAATGAGCATCAATGTATAACTGAGCAGGCTGAGATAGGAAGCTCTACTTGCAGGTCAGTGCGAGACTCTGGATTCCAAATCCTTCTGCAATCCAATCCCATGTTTTCATTTTCTTATCAACTCTTCCCATTTCTTATACAATTCTAATACCTTCCATCAAATTAAAAATAAAGTTTGAAGTGATGAATGCACAACTATGTGATTATACCAAATACCATTGATTGTACACTATGGATGGGTAAGTACACTTGAATATGTTTCAATAAAATTGGTTTAAATAACAAATAAAAATAAAGGAGAGTGGTAACTTTTGGCTTTCTTGTATTGGTGTTCGGATTCTTTCTGTCAAATGACTTTGGAGCTCTTTGGGCATCTATACCCAATTGTTTCTATAGTAAGAACTTGAAAGTTTACTTCTTATGAATGTTAAGACAAATCGTTCTTTAAAGAAGCTAAATGATGAGAGCACGTGTAATAAATTAGACACTCCAAGCAACCAACAACAACTTTGTAAAGACAAAGACCAACATCATTTTGTTGTTGGAAAGTTTCATAATGTGAAACATTGCATCCTTTAAGTTTTTATCGAAGGAAGGATAGAAGGAAGGAAGGGAGGAGCGAGGAAGGGAAGGAAGGGAGAAGAAAGAAAAGCTCTATAGATCCAGTGTCTGGAATAAAAGCCAAATGTAAATCCTGCAATCCAGGTACTAGTGGGCACTCTTTAAATTGAAAACCTGTAGACTGATTGGCAGTGACTGTCAGTTCCACCTCTGTGCACTGGAGAACAAGGGCATTTTTTAGTCCTCTCATAAACTGAAAATTGATCATTTCTCCGTTGTAAAATGAAGACACTGTTATACAAAGGCACCAATATAACAGGGAATTACAACTGGATACCAGGAAAACAGTGTCATTACTATCATTAGGCCAACAATGCTAGAGATATTTAATGACTGGACACAGAATGTCTGAGGAGCTTAATTAAACCCAGATGCCTGTTCGAGCATCTGCTAGATACCTGCATTATGCTGGGGATTAGTATTGTTATGTTTAATTCTTTACCATGCAAGCAAAAATGTATCTGAGGGAGCTACACAACTACAAAAAAGAAAAAAGAAGAGATAATGAACACATTTATTCAGACAGATAATTGCTCATTTGCCAGTACTGTTTATTGACCTGGACATTTTCAGAAAATATGACTACCTTTACATGTGATAGCCTCTACATTCTGGGCTCATTAGGAGTCTATAGAAAGTTGGCATGTAGCCACAGAAATAGTGACAGTTGGCCCAGCAGTGGTATGGAAGAGGGGAAGGAAGAAACACAGGCATGGAGGCAGCGGGCCCAATGGACATGACAGGCACAGGCATCCAGGGATTCCAGAACGGCAGCAGGCTGGCCAAAGGCAGTTGCCTGGTTGGCATGGCAGGGTGCCTGGGAAGAATGGCAGGAAGGCCCACCATGAGCCCATAAGAAGTCATCTGTGCAGGAGGCATGGCATAATAGACAAAGGGGACCTGGGGAGGGGTGGTGGCAGCTGCATTGTATGGAGGAACAGGAGCCTGGATACGCACTGGCTGCCCTTGAAATTCGGCCAACTGGTTTTCTGCAGCCTCGTGACTCGCCACGGTGGGCTCTGGTTCTGTCTGTGGAGTTTCTGGGGGAGCAGAGTCATCATTCCCAATCTGGGTTGTCTTGTCGAGTTCTTGGTTCTCCAGTATCTCTTGATGATTCTCATTCAGAGGCATGGGATCTTCTTGTTGCTTGGTGGCTGCAGGTGTTGGAGGAGATTTCGGGAATTCTGATTTGCTCTCCATGGTCTGGGAAGCCTTGTCCAAAGTCTGCCTTGAAGTTGTTTTAATGCCCACTCTTCTCTTCATTTTTGTAAGAAGGTGAGGGGAGTCTCTTTTAAAGCAGGGACTATAGTAGAACTCTACCTAAGATTAAGAATTTAAAAAGAAAAAAAAATTAACAACTAACAACAACAATTCTACTCCTGTGCAATATAACTTGAGTGTCCTCGGTGACTTTAATGAAAAAAATCATACTCTCAAATGGAAGCTATAGAATAGTTTTTAAATCCTCAAGATTCACCAATTTTGAAAAATTATTGTGATAACATATATATATAACATTAAAATTTCAATTTCAACCATTTTTAAGTGTACAATTCAGTGCCATTAATTAAATGTTGTGTTACCATCACCACAATCCATTACTAAAACTTTTTCATCACCCCAAACAGGAATTCTGTACCCAGTCAGCAATCACTCCCCATTCCTCCTTCCCCCCATCTCCTGGTAACAACTAATTTACTTTCTGTCTATGAAGTTACTCCTAGATATTTCATATAAGTAGAAATATTCACCAGTTTATGACTAGCATTTCACCCTTGGAAAATGACCAACAATGTCAAAATAGCAAGTATATAAGACCAATGAAAAGGGACTTTGAAACTATGAACTGGAAGTCAAGAAGATTGGGTGCCTTCATAATGAAATGCCAGCTGGTTACAGAATTAGCCCCTTGCTGGGATTTACTGGTTCCTCAATTCAGGGGCCCCAAAGTCCTGTAAGCATGCATGCTCACTGTCCCTTGGACAGACCTTGTTAAGTGCTTTAGGGACAACCCTTTCCCAGCTACATGCTAATGGCACCCTGATCTTTTAACAGGAAATGCCCAGCAGACACTTCTAAGTTACAATTTAAGAGAGTTGTGGGAGTGGGGCGGGGGGGGGGGGGGGCGGGGAGGCAAATAATCTCTAGTTGAAATTTAAACCCTAGTGGGATGAAGTGAAGATACAGTGATTTAATATCTTGGTAGCACTCGCCATGGGCTTGGCACCGTAGCACTCGCCATGGGCTTGGCACCGTTCTAAGCACTTCTATTAATTCGTAGTCCTTGTCATCCCCACCCAGAGTGGGAAACAGGCATAGGAGCGTTTAGGTACCTTGCCTGAGGTCACCCAAACCCTGCCTGGCCCCAGAGCCTACCATCTTAGCCCCTCTGCGAGGTTTGTAAGTCATTACCTTGTTCACGATGCACACTGGTCTTTCTTCTGTGAAAAAGTTAGTGAGGCAGACAGATTTGTGATCGTCCTGACGGATTTTGCTGAAGCCATATAGATTGAGCTGGCGGATGAAACTCTTCATACAATCTGTTTCAAATATTTTGTTAGGACCTTCCCTTTCCAAAATCTCTTTTTCAAACAGCTTCTCATTGATCCCTATATAAGTCCCATCACAGTCCCACCAAATTGATGCAAACTGATTGCTATTAACGGTTATCCAAAGTTTTTTTGGAAAGGGGAGAGAAATAAGATGATTGTCTCTCCCTGGCAGTGCGCGGTTGGTAAGGCGTGACCTTTTGAACAAAGGCCCTTGGGTCAAAGCTTGAGAAGCAGTTTCTTCAAGTAAAAACCTGAGTTCGGAGTATTCATCTGTGCATGGGTCGTTCCTGGCGGATGAAGGAGCTACTGAAGAAGCGTAGTTCTTTGAACCACTTTGGGGAGCCCAAGTTTCCGAAGGGCAAAGGGCCATTCCAAAATCACGCCCTCGGCCTGTTGGGTTACGTTTCTCGTTTCTAACCATACTAAGCGGCGGCTTGTTGTTCGTTCATGAAACATGAGAGTACGGAGTCGCCAGCAGCACCCTTTGCTAAGAGCGCAGCTCTGGGGGGTCACAAAGGGGCTCAGGTGGCTGGGGATGATGTCATAATACCTCTAGCAAGTGATCTAAGAAAAGCACAAAGTCCTACAAGTGACCTTTCAGCATGTGGCACTTTCTGATCCATACAGACTCATTTTAATGCAAAAGCTGTGGGAAAGGGTTAAGTTTAAGTTTCACAAAGGGGCAGCCAGAGCCGGCTCTGCTGTTGGAGCAGGGAGGGTAGGGGTTCTGGAGGCTTTGTCGCGCCAAGAATTTGAAAAGTGACGCTGAAACAAGGGAGGGCCAATGGGGAGAGCTGGGGGCGGGACCAAAGCGAGAGGGCCAATGGTGAGAAGTGGGGGCAGGGCCAATAGTGAAAACAGCGCCAAATTTGAACAGCTGCCAGGAATGAAAGCCGCGCGGAGCCCGTGACTGAGAGCAGGAACCCGGAACTTAGCAATTCAGATAGGCTGTAACCCCTGAAGTACACTATCAATGGGGAACAGGGGAGGGACCCTCCTGTTAGGTTAGGTTGAGGTTATAAATATCACTTTTTCTTGTTTGGCGGCAGACCATTTCATCCAGGTGCAGCGCCGGTTCTTGCAAGATCCTTAACAAAATTCTTTTCTCCTCCACAATCCGGTGAGCTTTTGTTTTGTCACAGATGCTGCTTTCTTTCTAACAAAGCTGACATTAGTATATACGTTTTAGGTAATATGCCAAACCTCACGTTCAAACCATACCCTGCCTTCTGGTTTCTAGTGCTCCTGGGGCTAATAGGACCAGACTGAAGTAACTGACTCAGAAGGCTCAGAGCTCCTTCTCTGAATCCATTGGTCTTTATAGCACTGAACATGTTGAATCTTTTTAAACACTGAGCAAAGTCTAGTTTGGGTGTCATGGTTAAGGATGGAGTCATACCACACACCGTGCCTTGAAGAACGCTAATGATGAAGGATTTTCACCAACTTCCACACGCTTCAGCTGGAGGTCCTTTGACGCTAGCAGAGGACAATTCGTTTATAAAATGAAATACTTGCAATGTACCTGAAAAAAAGAGGAGCCAGTTTATTGAACAGTTAATGGGATCAAAAATTGAATTTAGCTAAACTTTTTACACACCAAGCAGGAAAGGCTTTACCATCCCATTCCCTCTTTTCACTCTCATGCAGAACAGGTTTGCTGGAGGCCAGGGCAAGGGATGGAGTTATTTACATGATTTATATTAAGCCTGATTTAGACAATTTAGTAGCTGCCTACTCAGGAAATTCTGTGCTCCTTCTCCCTGTGAGAATATCAACACTCCTTTTTAGCCTCCTTTTAAAAAATTACTTACTTGCTTTTAGGCAGAAGGATGTTACACTTGTAGAATCTGGTTTCTTCATCTTTGATCGATGGCTATCCCACCAGTGCTTGGAGAAATTACACTCATATTTAGAAGAAAGGAACCTACTCTAAAGCTTTCTTGTTGCTGGCAGATAAAAAGCTTCAGACTTTTACACAGGGATGTTTCCATTGGCCATTGTTGAAATTCGCAACTTTTTCCAGTATTCCAGTTTCAAGTAGTGCTTTACAGTTTTCTGGCAATTCTAACATTACCAGAATTTTAGAAAAGCACAAAAAGTATTTCTGGCTTATTGTGGCTATTCTGGAAATAGCAGTTACTACATACATGGAGAAATTCAAAAGAGTAAATGACAATGTCCCATTAGGCTTGGCACCGGCTTTTATTTTGGCAGTAGAAGACATACACCTCCAATACAAGCTTGTAAAAATATAATTTAACAAAATACACTGTACAGAACTAGGATTTAACACCATATATTACAAAGCTAAAATATTCGTGTTAAATACTATGCAGGTATGGAGTCACTCCATTAGAAAGGGCTCACCAATGAGGCTATTAAAATTGCTGTCAGCATGCCCAAAGAGAAGCTGCTTCCACAGTAGGAACTAAATATAAAGACTGTGATGTGTATACACAAGTGGTACAATACATATTTACAGTTCCTACTGACTACACCACAACAGCAGAAACCCGAACTGCACATCCAGATCAGCATAGCTGAGACATACATTTATTAAGCAACGTTTTTTTTTAAAGTTATAATACTGTTTACTCTATTTGGTATACAAAACAAAATAATGATGATGTCTACTCTATAGGGTTTAAAAAACAACACATAAAATACTTGACAACCAGGAGGGACAAGTCAGGAGGGAACAATCAATAGTAAGATGTTCTAAGGTTCTAGAGAGGAAAGTAAGAATATTAGACTTAAATACATGATAAATTTTTTGGGAACCCACTAAAATAAAGGAATGGGAAAATAAAAATTGATCAATAGAAAAAGAAGGTAAGAAAACAAGGGAGACACTTAGAAAGCACAATGTAAGATGATAGAGTTAAATTCAAGTATAGCAGTAATTCTATTAAATGACTACACTCTGTCCAATTAAAATTAAGATAAAGTAATTATTGAATTATTATTGAATTAAAAAACAATCAAACTATATGCTATTTGGAACTGATGTTCCTAAAACATGAATACAGATAGTTTAAAAGAGCAAATGTATACTAGCAATACGTACAAGAATTTTCATAGCAACATTCTTTGTAAGAGCAAAAAAGTTATTAAGCAACGTTTTTGATCAGAACTTTAGCACTTTAAAAAGCAGTTATCCTTTAACCGATACAGGGAAACTCCTCAGGCACCCAACTGGGAATCAGTTTCTCACTCTTCACGCACTCTCCCTTGCATGCACAGGCTCTGACACACATCTAACACCCCACACTGTAGTCACCTCCTGCCCCTGGAAGGCAAACCAGGCGGGAGAGGAAAGTCCCTGGAGACCCAGCTCCAGTTCCAGTTCTGGGTAGGGGGATAGTGTGAATGAAGAGGCAGAGGAGCTTGTGTGTCTGAATCAACTTACATTCCAGCTCAGGAAATGGTGTATTTCTAAACATTTTTATTGTGGTTACGTATATATATATTTCACAAAATTTCCCATTTTAACCATTTTTATTATACAATTCTGTGATATCAATTACATTCATAGTATTGCACTACCATCACCACCATCCATGGCCAAAACTTTTTCATCATCCCAAACATAAACTCTGTAACCAGTCAGTAATCACACTTCATTCTTCCCTCCTCCCTGTGCTTTTGTGACCTCTAATTACTTTCTCTCCATGAATGGATATGCCACATTTTGTTTATCCCTTCAGCTGTTGATGGATACTGGGTTGTTTCTACCTTTGACTATCGTGAACAATGCTGCTATGTACACTGGTGTACAACTATCTGCCTGAGTCCCTACTTTCGATTCTTTTGGTATCCACTTAAGAGTGGAATTGCTGGGCCACATGGTAATTTTATGTTAACTTTTTGAGGAACCACCAAACATAATTGGGTCATTTCTATTCACAAATTCACTTTATTTTTTAGTCACAGAACTTTAAATGATGTATACGGATGAGTAGAGATTTTTCCATCAGAAGTGTGTACTGACCCTTAAAAACAGAAGAGCCGTCTGGCCCTGAACAAATTCTAACTTTGTTCTGGATGCCACATGGTGCCTGTCATGCCCTTCATAGCTCACAGCTAACACTTTCGGTAAAATACACAGGATCATAGGTGGATAAGAGGATTATACAAATGAAACCTGGCAGGCTCTGACAAGAATAATATTTATTCTTTTGGACAGTCAGAAATTCCATGTGGATAAAAAGAATTAATGTTGATTTATAAAACATATACATACATTTAATTTCCTATAA
Source organism: Dasypus novemcinctus (assembly GCF_030445035.2). Lineage (NCBI taxonomy): Eukaryota > Metazoa > Chordata > Mammalia > Cingulata > Dasypodidae > Dasypus > Dasypus novemcinctus. The sequence continues at coordinate 173,647,686 of NC_080704.1, forward strand.
GATAATATGAATCTCCTCCTGCCCCCCGAAAAACGTGAACTAGTTATTTCTTAGAATGGGACTACCTCACACGTGCTCACAAACAGTGCCCCAGTGAAGTTCACGATGGCTCCTCTGATCCAGACTCTAGGAAGACATTGGATGCCATCACCCACAGCAGTCTCGGTGCCCAGTGGTTTCTGAAAATACTCACATCTAGGCCTAGAGTGGAGATCCCAATGTTCCCTAGTCTCCTCAGTCAATTAGAAGTCTTAGGGTGCTTGCCCCTCCAAGTGACACACCTGGATATATGTGATAGGACTCTAGAAGGCTCGAAGACACTATTTAGTTTCAATCTCACCTTCCACCAGATGTAGAAATATAACCTCACTCTAACCATATCTCTGCATTCCAAGCTCCATAATAGAGTGGTTCTGCGTGAGCCACCAGATGAGTGAGATGCCTTGACTTCAAATATATGTTCTCATCGCTGACATCAGTACCCTCGAGGTCATTGTCAAGAACTGAGCTGAGCTGGCAAGACCTGAGCAGCCAGATGTTGGAGTGGCCGGTTAAATGACAAGCCAAAATGAAAGCAACAGGCAAACCTTCAAGCACGTACTATGATAGTATAAGCCAGAGGCTAAACAGGAGAAAGAGCTGGCTCCTCCAGTCTTCCATTATTTTTCCACATGGAACAGTGCCAGGTGTGGGTCAAGTGGATGCACACAGATGTGGAGATTACCTTGCAACCAAGGGAGCCCTGAACTTCTGGCTTCTGCAGTTTTATGGACTCAGAGACCTGGGGAGGGAGAGGGCGATGGGTTAGGAGTGGAAAAGTAATGAGTATTGAATCAGAGTGGAAAAAGTGTCTTCAGTCCTTACCCTTCCCCCCAAAAGCAGGTCTCAGCAAAGTTGCCTGGGGAAGGTCTTGACTGAAGGTCCCCTGATTTGGCAGCCTCCAAATGGAGGCACCTGGGCTAGGAATGCAAATATGCATAAGAGCATGACAGCTCAGGGGAGACTGAGTCCTTGCCTGCAGCTCCCTTCAGAGGCTGCAGTGCACTGGCTGGGCAGCCAGGTTGGCAAGGGTAGGGCACCTTTCCCTCTTGAGGTCTGCCAGCTGAAGCATTTGTCATTGCCCAGGTGGGCCTGAAAGACCAGCCAAAAGGTTTCGCCCAGAAGCCGAACTCCTCAGTTATTGGAAAATTTGCTCTGATTTGTGGAATTATTCATTAGGGCAACTTACCAATACTGAATCGAGAATAAATAGACAATCTCAAAAGACCTATAACAAATCAAGAGATAGAATTAGTCATTTAAAAATTTCCCACAAAGAAAAGCTCAGGCCCAGATGACTTCAATGATGAATTCTACCAAATATTTCAAGAAAAAAATAATACCAATCCTTCACAAACTCTTCCAATAACTAGAACAGGAGGGATCACTTACAGTACTACCCTGAAATAAATCCTAATACAAATATTACATGAAAAGAAAACAATAAACTAATATCTCTTAGGAATGTAGATGCAAAAATCCTCAGCAAAATCTTAGTAAAACAAACCCAGAAACATAAAAAATGCATTATGCATATTGACCAAATAGAATTAATTCCAGGAATGTAAGGTCAGTTTAACATCCAAAAATTAATCAAAATAATGCCCCACATTAATTAAAAGCATGAAGAAAAATAACACACAGTCATCTCAGTGTAGGCAGAAAAAGGATTTGACAAAATTCAGCACCCTTCAAGACAATGTTTTTTGGTGTTTCCATTTGTAAAATCCCACTTCTCTTCCATTAGAATAGGACAAGACCACAGGTTGGAAAAGCAGAGTGGAGAAATCACGATTTATTTATTTGCTTGTCTCCACCTGAGAACTCACCAGGATAACAGAATGAGAAAATCAAGACATCTTTCAGTTGGGACAAAAGGCATCATAACCCTTTTAATCTTTCAAGGCAGCAAGAATGAATTTTCTTGGTGACATTTGCTATTCAGTCATGAAAAAGGAGTGAAATCCTGCCTATAAGGAGCTGAGAACATCTCTTTCTTCCTGGAATGTGACAATAATTGGGGGCTTCTCAAAAGGATACACTTAGGAAATCCTACCTCGTTACATCTAACTTTTGAAGATAAGACCCTGAATTCCCTAAGTCACAAACCACTGGAGGCACCAAGGTCCACCTAGCAGAGCTAGTGCGTTGAACTCAGTAAAGTGCAAAAGAGCAGCCTCTGGGGAGCTTGTGGAAATGCAGATTCTTATTGCACAGGGCTGGGTGGGGCCGGAAATCCTGCATTCCTAGTCCACCCAAGATGATGCAGCTATTGCTGCTCTATGAACCAGTGCTGGGATGGGAGAGTGGAGAAAAGTCAGACAACCCTTAAGCATAAACAACTTCACATCCTTCCAAAGGAAAGGGCGATGAAGTCCAGGAAAGGCCAGAGAAGGTCTTGGGCTTCTTCCAGGTAGATAGTGGGTACCCTCCTGTGGTCCTTCAGAAGGTATGGATTAGATCAGGGGCCCTGGCTCTAGTCCCCACCCAGTTTGGCTCCCCAGTCCTTCTTAAAGAATCAGAGAATGGTGACAAACAGCAACGGAATCGATTCCTGGGTGCAGGGACATGTCTGTGTGCAATATCGGGCATGTGGTGTAGTGAGGGAGGGAATTGGCTGGATTATGTCTTTCCTTGGGACATGCCGTCCCGAGGTGCCCGGGAAGCGAATGGGATTGTCCTGGAGGGATATCCAGGGGCAAATACAAGGGACTCCCCTTGCTCCCCAGTCCAAGGTCCTCCTCCAGACCCCAGGTCCGCTCTGGAGGCGCACTGCCAGCACCTGGCTCTTAAACTCCTTCTACTCCGGGCTGGCCGAGGGCAGCGTCTCCTGTCTGCGCCCCGATGAGGGAGTCGCCCTTGACAGGCACCAGGCAGTGCGCAGGCGCCAGCGCAAGTTTCCTCCTTATGAAGGACCCGCTCCGCAACTGCAGGTGGCAACCGGCGACGCTCCCGCCGCGGCCGCTCCTGCCAGCCCCGCGGCGCCCCTCGGAAGGACCATGCAGGCCCTCGTATCCCCCGTGACCAAGGCCATCTTCGTCGCTCTGTTCCTCTTCGCTATCCTGCTCATCCTCTACGTGATCCTGTGGTACATCTGCCGCGACGTGGACAACGACTACATCTGAAGCAGGTAGAACAAGCGCCCCATTCTCCAGGGTCCTACCCTGTGTCCTCACCCCCGGGATCCCCTTCCCGGGGACCCTCTCCCTTTCCCTGGACTCCGCGTCCCTTCCCTGGACCCCGCTCGCTTTCCGGTTCCCTCGCCTCCGCCCAGCACTCTGCGCGCTCTTGCCTCGGACCCCGCGCTCCTTCCCTGGGTCCCGAGATTCTTCCCGGGACTCTGGGCTCCTCCCTTGGGCTCCGCTTTCCTCTACTGGATCGTGCTCATCTCCCCAGACCCCGCTGCGGCTCTCTCCAGATCCAGTCTTTCCCCAGGACCGCGTGCCTTTCCCCGGAGCCTGGGGCTCTCTCCTGATTCCCCGCCCCTTCCCTGGATCCCCCTCCCCTACTCCGAACGAATGCACTCCCCACCCAGCGGCTCTCTCCGGATCTCCTGTCCCTTCCCAGGACTTCACTTCTGGCCGCTAGGACACCGCGCCCTCTTTGGGACCCTACGGCTTTCTGATCCTGATGATCTTCTCGCCGGTCGCCTCTTCTTGCCCCGGAACCGCGCCCCCCCCCCCCCCCCCCCCAGACCCGGCGACCTCCCCGGATCCCACTCCACCTCGGACTCCAGCAGGGCTTCCTGTACTGCACTTCCCTATGCCCAGTGGCAGGTTCGGGTCTGAACAGGAGGTGACCGAAGGGCAATGGGGGGAATTTTGGTGGCCCTGTCCTCTTGTAGGAGGCCCATGCCGCCGGTGCCTCTTTCCCAGAGAAAGGATGCTTGTGTGACTTGAGCCTGGTATTACTAAGCAACTAATCACAATGTCACTCCTGTTTCCTGAGTGTCCTTGAATTTCGATCCCACACAGAGACCCCTGGCATTGAGGCTGGACACTGCCCTCGCGATCAACGTGTACACTATGTATAAGCCTCTGGGCACGAAGTAATAGGGGTTGGGCACGTGAGGTGGACTTGAATTCTGGGTTTTTTCTTTGTCTGATGCATCTGCTGGCAAATGGTTAGTGGGGAATTGGCTGCTCGGACACCTGCGGAGCTGGTCACCATGTCTGCTTTGGGGCAGTGTCTGGGGTGAGAACATGGGCAGGAAGTGAAGAACTGCTACCTTTGGTGGGCTCAACATCACTCGGACATAAAGGTAGATTCCAAACTTAGGGTAGATCCCCGACTTGAAGGGAATTCATCCCAGATTTTGCCCAGAGAGCCAGGGGGCATCAGGAAGTAGCTGGGGCAGTCCCTTGGGATGGAGCACACCTTCTCAAGTGAGCCATATTCCTGGACATTTGTAGGGCTGTGCAGGTGCAGGGTATAGGAGCTGCAGTGGAGCTTTGCAGTCACACAGACCTGGGTTCAAATTCCAGGTCAGCCACTGAGCAGCTGTGTGACTGGTCCACAGTTACGACTGTGGACTCAGCATTTGTTATTTCATCTGTAAAATGGAATTAATGACAGTGTCAAGCCCATGGCAAGAATTGCATGAAATACAAAATTTAAGCTGATAAACAGTCTTGGAACCCACTAAATCTTCAAATAGAGGTGCCATTACTTGTAGATAATCATCTTCTAATGATAACCTATTGTTTTACGTCTTTGCTGAGGTCTAATTTACAGTATTATTTATCTGTTTTTAGCATAAAATTCTATGCATTCTGACAAACACATAAAGCTGTGTAACTACCCCAACAGTCAAGATATAACTACTTTCTACTGACAACCTCTTTTGAAAAATCTTTTCCTTTCAATGTCTTTGTATCTGAGAAAGTCAGCATTTACAGATAAACACAATATTCATGATCTGGTTATTGTGAATTTGAGGCAGTCCCATCTCTCAGCCCATGCCTTCAATTGACAGATGTCTACCGAGGGACTTACACAGCCATGTGCTGGCCACCCCTTCATGATTCAGTTTCCCCAAGTTTACATTTTCAAGAAGGGAAAAAAGGAGCCCACTGACCTTGTCACTTCAGTCAATCTTGGCCCTGCCCCATCCAAATTCTTTTTCTCCATTATTCATGATACTTTATATTATAAAAAAATTGTGATTTTTTGTTTGTTTTTTCAAATAAATAGCTACACTTTACTTGCCAAAAATTCATATAGTCCAGAAGTGAATAGAACAAATATTGAAATCACTGCACCCTCCGCATTCTCCTCCTACTGTTAAACATTTGGTTCTTCTGCTTCCTGCCTTTCTTCCCTACATGCATCTCTCTCTCTTTCCCATTCTCTCTCTCTCTTCTCTCATACACACACACGCACACACACGTGTTTCTTTCTTCATATTATATGGGATTCTGCTTTAGATTTCAGAGGGCCAGGAGGAAATTCAGAAGCAGAACGAAAGCTTCTCAAGGAAGTGTCACAGCCCAGCTCTCATTTCCTCTCACACCTTTAGGCACTGCTGGGAAAGGGATGCCTGCTTCCAGGTCTGTGGGGAGACTGTTTTGAGCTCCTTTTAAGAGTTCCTCTGATGAAAGGTGCTATATGAAGTGTAAAGACTATTTTTAAGAGTCAGACAGAGAGCACTGGGTATTTGCATAGAAAAGGTCAGAGGAGGTAAATGGCCTACATACCTGGGTGTCCTACTTCTCTTCTTTGCCCATGTCTTGGCTGCTCACCCTCTCCAAGGGTGGCAGCTTGCAAGGTCCTGGTGGTTCCGCCCATTTGGTTACTGGCTGGGGCACCAGAGCCACTGTCCAGAACACTGCTCATATGATTTGTTCTTTAACTGGTGACTTCCTCCTCTTCCCTAAGGAAAGCCTGGACCCTATCTTAGTGGTGCTCTCTGGGTGTCTAGAAAGTGCCTCCATTAGCAGTGTAGAGAAGAGATTGGGAGGTTCTGAGAATGGAGTCTGGTTGAAAGGCAAGAGAGGATGAGGGATTGAACCTAGGCAGTGGCCATGGGACGGAGAGAGGTGGAGAGGTTTTTGAGGTAGAATTGGTGGAACTTAATGACTCGTAGGTGAGTGATGTCATTCCTATATCAGTGACTCCCATTGGACAAAGATGTGTTCTCTAGGCCAGCATCCCAGGTCCTTCCCATCCTGGTCCCTGCTGACCTTGCAACCTTGATTTTTCCTTCCTTCCATATGAACCCATGACATGGGCAAGTGACTAACCAAGGGCTGGACTCGTGGGAAGAGCTCAGCAAACAGTGGTCTATTTATGCTTCATGGGGCTCCTTTGAAGGTTTGATCTCTGTAAGGGCCACTTGTTTTCGTTTTCACTTGTTGAGGTAACCTGTGCCCACTGATGGTATCTACCTAAAGTTCATGGCATATTGACTAGATTGTATGTGAGAGTCAATTTGTATACACAGAGCCCTACCTAAGTATCCAGACCATAGCTGCATTTCCTCCTTGACCTCCCAATACAGCTTAAAATATAGCACCTGAACAACAGCAGCCACATGATCAAGCCTCACAATTTGAGATGGACTGTGTGATTCTTCCTCCTTCTAATTCCTCCTAAAAATATAAACTCATGTCTTTCATCATTGAATAGTGCAATTTCTTTTTTTTCTTTTTTTTCTTCACTTTATTTATTTTTTATTGATTTTGTAAAAATATTACATTAAAAAAACAGTATGAGGTCCCATTCAACCCCACCACCCCCCCCACCACTCCCCCCCCCACCAACACTCACTCCCATATCATGATACATCCATTGCATTTGGTAAGTACATCTCTGGGCATCTCTGCACCTCATGGTCAATGGTCCACATCATGGCCCATACTCTCCCACATTCCATCCAGTGGGCCCTGGGAGGATTTACAATGTCTGGTGATTGCCCCTGCAGCACCATCCAGGGCAACTCTAAGTCCCAAAGGCCCCTCCACATCTCATCTCTTCTTGCCATTCCCCATACCCATATCATCCACCATGTCCACTTTTCCTACTCCACTCCAATGCCACCTTTTCTCTGTGGACCTTGGATTGGTTATGTCCGTGGCATCTCTATGTCAAGAGGAGGCTCAGATTCCACATGGATACTGGATGCAATCCTCCTGCTTTCAGTTGTAGGCACTCTAGGCTCCATGGTGTGGTGGTTGTCCTTCTTCAACTCCATCTTAGCTGAGTGAGGTGAGTCCAATAAATCAGATTGTAGGAGCTGAAGTCTGTTGAGGCTCAGGGCCTGGCTATCATATTGTCAGTCCAGAGATTCAAATCTCCTAAATATATATTAAACCTCAACACCAACTACAATTCCAGTAAAGTAGCGTGAAAGTCTTATGAAAAGAGATTCCATCTGAGTCTAGTTTCATCACGCAGAAACACCAGCTCCAAAGAAGGGCCATCTGACATGGCAGTGAACCCCATCTGCCATGACCATTAGAGCCCGTGGGTCTCTTTAGCCCTCAAAGGAACCAATACCTGGGGTAGTATCTACTTTATCTGTCTCTTAGATTCTGCTCAGTTGTGCATAAGGGCAATCCTTCTGACAGCCTCCAGACTCTTTTTTAGAGACTCGTAGCCATATAAACTCATTTCTCGGGAAACGGACTTTGGCCCAGTGGTTAGGGCGTCCATCTACCACCTGGGAGGTCCGCAGTTCAAGCCCCGGGCCTCCTTGACCCGTGTGGAGCTGGCCCATGCGCAGTGCTGATGCGCGCAAGGAGTGCCCTGCTACACAGGGGTGTCCCCCGCGTAGGGGAGCCCCACGTGCAAGGAGTGCACCCATAAGGAGAGCCGCCCAGCGCGAAGGAGGGAGCAGCCTGCCGAGGAATGGCGCTGCCCACACTTCCTGTGCAGCTGACGACAACAGAAGCAGACAAAGAAACAAGACGCAGCAAAAAGACACAGAAAAACAGACAACCGGGGGAGGGGAGGGGAGGGGAATTAAATAAATAAAAATAAATCTTTAAAAAAAAACCTCATTTCTCCTTTCCATTTCCCCCTTACATTAGGTCAAACAGCATTTTAAAGTCATGTTATTATATGTAGACAGGGATATTCTGCTAGATCCGCATTGAACCTTCAATTCAAGGTCATTTTCCAGTTGCATCATCAGTTGGTACTTGATAGTGATCCCTCGGTGCCAGGGAGGCTCATCCCCGGGTGTCATGTCCCATGCTGGGGGGAAGGCATTGCATTTACATGCTGAGTTTGGCTTCGAGACTGGCCACATTTGAGTAACATAAAGGCTGTCAGGAGGAAATTCCCAGGCACAGTGCTGCTCTAGGCCTTGTTCTTATTTCAGGCATATAGGCTCACAAGCATAGTCATTAGTATCATGCTCTCACTGTTGGACCCTCATTCCTTCCTGGTCCTAACTGTTGCACCTGGGGGACTGCCGCTGCTCCCCTAGTGACCTGAACAGTGCAATTTAGATTGCAAGAGCCGGTCAGTGAGTTCAGAACTTCAGAACTTCAACTTACCTGCACAGTTGTTATTTTCCACAAGATGTCAACCTGAGGCTGGCCTCAACCATCATCTCTTGGTACATAATAATGATAAAGGATGAGGAACCCATGTATTTAGAAAGGTGATGTTACTCTTGACACCACATATGCCTAATGATCATTTTCACTGGCTTTTCAAATATGTGCCCTTTAATTAGATCCCTTCAGCTCTATATGCAAGTATTAATTTCTTATGGAGAACTCATAGCACTGAGAAGGCTGCTGCCCTGACATGGATTAGAGACTCTAGGTAAGACATGACTGTATCAGAGATAAACAAAGTACCAAAGCAGAAGGGAGTTTAAGTTAAAAATAAGGTGGAATTTTCTGAAAGAAGACTATCAAATATCTGGTTGGAATTCTCCTCTCCTCCATAGTCATCATCATCATTATATCATAATTTTCTTCTTCTTCCTTAATTTGGGAATCTCCTATGGAATTAAGTGCTTTAGTATAGAAAAGTATGAAAGGTTATCTCTGTCACACATATAAGTCCGGAGGTAGACAGTTCAGGACTGATCTGATAGTTCTGTTCCATAAAATGCTTAAGCACCCATGCTCCTTTTTTTTTTCCCAACCATGCCCAGGCTTCATTCTCAAGGTTCCTTTATGGTGCAAGGTGCTGTTCCAGCTCAAGCCATCTTGTCAGAATCCCAGGCTGGCATGAGGAAAGGATGAAGAAGTGGGCAAAGGGCATGTATCAAGGGTTCTTTTAAGTAGGCTCCTTGAGGCTTTCTCATGGCACTTGTACTTAGATTTCATTGGCCATAACTTAGACACAAGGCCAAATGAACTCACAGAAGGCTACAAATAGGGCCTTTCTTATTTCTTATTATGTAAAAAAAGTTAAGTGGTTCTTCTTATCTCTCTTAACTTTTCTGCAGTCTCTACCACATCTTAACACTTGCCTTATGGAATAATAAAGTTCTGCAAATCTATGGCACTCTTTTTCAGATTCTTGTTAGAAGACAAGGTCATGATGGCCATGTCAAATGTATAAATATTGTCAATCTGCCATAACAAGGATGCATAGATCTTTGGAAGTTGCCCAAAGTTTATTGGAATGAGTTACAGTGTAAACAAATACAAGATCATAATACTTTATGCCAAAAACTCCACAGGATAGCTCTTATGGATTTGTAGGATTGTTTGAACACTTGATAAACTGACAACATATGTATAACGTAATAAGTAATGTGAGTATAATGTAATACTTAAAGCAACCAGTAGAAAAAGAAGAACAAAGAGATACAATCTAAAGCACTATTGATAAAACAAAATGGAATTTAAAAAAAGTTCAAGTAACCCACAAGAATGCAGGAAAAAAATAGAGAAAGGAAAAACAGAGAGAATAACAGAAAACAAACAATAAAATGAAACAATCCAAGTATAATGATATAGACAAGTTGAAAGCAAAATGATGGAAAACGATTTATCATGAAAAATTTAATTGAAAGAAAGCAGAAGAGGTTATATTAAGTCAGATAAAGTACACTTTAGAGTAGGAACATTACCACAGAGAGAGAGACATTATGTAATGATAAAATGGTCAATCTCCTACAAAGACATACAATCCTAAATGTGTATGCACCAAAAGAACAGAAAATCAACATATGTGAAGCAAAACTAATGGAAATGAAAGGAGCAATAAATTCACAATTATAGTTGGAGACTTCAATATCCCTCTAGCAACAATGTATAGAAAAGCTAGACGGGAAAAAGCAGCAAATATATGCAAGAACTCAATAACACCAACAACCAAAAAGGAGAAGACTCCACCCAAATACACCAGAATACACATCCTTTGCCAGTGTCCGCAAACATTTTTTGGGACCATCAAACAAACTTCCATAAATTTTAAAAACTGAAATGATTATGTGTTCTCTGACTACAGTGGAATCTTTTTTATAATTATTTTTTTTATTTTTAAAGAAGCTTTAGATTACATAAATGTTACAGAAATAATATAAAGGATTCTTATATGCCCCACTCCCTCCCCCTCCCACACTTTCCCACATTAACAACATCCTTCATTAGCAGGTACATTTGTTACAGTTGATGAACCCATAACTATAATGGAATCTTGAAAGGGGACAAGAAGGGGAAGAAAACAAAGATATTTGTTATATGTTTATTTACATACACAAACGAAATAAGGAAGAAATACTCATAACAATTACAGTCCTGACTTATGCAACCAATCACTTGGTCATAACTGGTATTTATAACTACCTTCGTCCATTACCTATTCCTTATTCCTTTACCCTTGACAAGATTCTCAGCTGGTAGTGGTTCTTTAGCTAGTGGCTTGACCTAAACCTTCATTCCTGAAGGGTCTGGGCCATTAGTAGTCATGCCTGGATTGGGTTGTTGTAGTTTTCCATTGATTTTAATCACAGAGCATGGAACTACTAAGAGATGCCCTAAGGGATCTTCTGTGTTCTAGACATACTCTTCCTAACCTTCATTTTGTAGTAGTAGTCCAATTCCTACTTGGTAATCAAGATCAATCACCCCAGCAAGTAAAGTAACTCCCTTTTGTGCCTGTTGATTCAGAGAAATAAGGAGCCCAAAGTGGCCTGATTGGTAGCCTTAATCTCCAGTTCAATGGAATTATTGTTCTTTTGCCTAGTGGATGCATTCTTCCATTTAGAACTAAGATCTCTAGACCAGCAGAGCATAAGGTCAAGGGGACAGAAAAAAAATTGTGCTTGTGGATAACTAGGGGTTATAGTGAATGGTACACTCTCATTTCCACCCCTTGATTTGTGGATCCATGAATCAGGGCTATGGGAGAAACAATCCTGTAGACAGAACACTGATTTAGAGTCTATACAGCCTCCTGGAGAATATTACCCCAGAACTTCAAGGTATTTCCACCAAGTTGCTACTGTAATACTGTCCTCAAAAGACCATTCCATCATTCTATCAGTCCACCTGCTTCAAATTGATGGGGAACAAGGTAAGATTAGTGAATCCATATGCATGGCCACATTGCCACTCTTCATTAGCCACGAAGTGGGTTCCTTGTTCAGTAGCAATGCTATAGGTAACTGCTGGTGGGTAACACATTCTGTAAGTCCATGGGTGGTAGTTTTTGCAGTTGTATTCCAGTAAGAACAAAACATCACCCCTTCTGTGATGGAAGCAGTCCAATGTAATCAACCTGCCACAAGGTAGCTGGCTGATCACCTCATGGAATAGTGTTATATTGGGGACTGAATGTTGGTCTCTGTTACTTACATACTGTGAAATCAGCAAAGGCTAAAGCCAGTTTGACTTTGGTGAGTAGAAGTCAATGTTGCTGGGCCCTTAAATTACCCCTATCCATACCACCATGCCTAGTTTATGAGCTCATTGGGAAATGATAGGAGAGGCTGAGTAAAGAGGCTGACAGATATCCATAGAACAAGTCATCCTATATATCTTCTGCTGAGGTCACTCTCTGGTTAGCTTTCACATGGAACACAAATACGTTCATGTTTTTAGCCCATTCAGAAAAGTATGTCCACATAACTGCCCCCTAGTCCTCCTTGACTCCAATTTTCCAATCGTGTTTCTTCCATATCCCTAACCATCCAGCCAAAGTATTGGCCATAGCCATAAATAAGCATACAAATGCACCTCCAGCCATTTCTCCTTCCAAGACAAATGAACAATTAGGTGAACTGCTTTAAGTTCTTCCCATTGGGAGAATTTCCCTTCACCACCTTCCTTCAAGAATGTCCAAGAATGGGGCTATAGTGCTGCAGTTACCCACTTCTGGGTGATGCCTGCATATCATGCAGTACTGTCTCTATAACAAAGCTAGAGTTTTCTTTTCCTCAGTGATTTTATTTTATTTTATTTTTTTAAAGATTTATTTATTTATTTAATTTCCCCCTCCCCTGATTGTCTGTTCTCTTTGTCTATTTGCTGCATCTTGTTTCTTTGTCTGCTTTCGTTGTCATCAGCGGCACGGGAAGTGTGGGCGGCGCCATTCCTGGGCAGGCTGCACTTTCTTTTCACGCTGGGCGGCTTTCCTCACGGGCGCACTCCTTGTGCGTGGGGCTCCCCCACGCGGGGGACACCCTTGCGTGGCACGGCACTCCTTGCGCGCATCAGCACTGCGCATGGGCCAGCTCCTCACGGGTCAAGGAGGCCTGGGGTTTGAACCGGGAACCTCCCATGTGGTAGACGGGCGCCCTAACCACTGGGCCAAGTCCGTTTCCCATCAGTGATTTTATTATAAGAAACTCCTCAAGAAGACATCATTGTGAGCTGAAAGAAAGAAGGTAATGTGTCAGGAGTGAAGGCCTTGGGAATTTTGAGCCTTGCATAATTTGTGCATTCAGTGCCTAATTGAGCCTGATCTCGTATATAGGACTTCCATTTGATGATGGAGTGCTGCTGTGCACCAAAGTTTATGTTTTGGTGGGCCAGACAACACCTAGTTCAGGATGGGCAGCTCAGGTCACATGGTATCTTGATGGCCCATGGTTAAGTGATCAGTGTCTACTAAGGTCCAATAGCAAGCCAAAAGTTGTCTCTCAAAAGGCAGGTAGTTAGCCATAGAGAACAGCAAGACTTTACTCCAAAAACCTAGGGGTCTGTGCAGTGATTCATCTATAGAAGCCTGCCAAAGTCTCCAAAAAGCACCACTGTCTGCCACTGATGCTTCAAGCACAATTGGATCTTTGAATCATATGTCTCAAGTCGCAGAGCAGCTTGCATAGCAGACCCGGGCCTGTGCACAGCCCTCTCTTTTTCTAGGCCCCGCGCAAAACTAGCATCTTTTTGGGTCACTTCATAAATGGACTGGAGTAGCACACCAAAATGAGGAACATATTATCTCTGAAATCCAATGAGTCCCTCTAGGAGTCTGAAAACTTTTTCAAGTCTGGGAATTGATTGAGAGGCTGTGACTCTCTGTTTTGACGATTGAAGTTAGTCTTCTGTTCACTTGACCTAGAACACTTCTTCTCATGCAGATTAAGCAATAACTTAGTAGACTGCCCATCTACTTCATTTTTAGATATCTCATGATCAATAAGCCAACACCATAGGTCTTTGTTGCTGGCCTTGCCAGATGAAAGAAAACTGCTCTTTCTGGTTGTAGCAGTTTGATATGGTTATGAATTCCAAAAATAGATATTGGATTATGTTTGTAATCTGGTCTGTACCTAGGCATGATTAAGTTATGATTAGGGTTTTGACTGGGCCATGTCATTAGGGCATTGAGTCCCCACCCCTTAGTGGGTGGGGACTCAGATAAAAGGTATGGCAAAAGACAGAGCTGAGGGTTTTTGAAGTTGGAGTTTCGATGTTGGAGTTTGATGCTGAAGTCTTAAGTTGGAGTCCCAGGAAGTAAGCTCACAGAGGGAAGAGAAATAAGCCCCAGGAAGAGAGGAACCCTGAGTCCAGGAAGAAGCAAGCCCTAGGAAGAGAGGAACCCTGAATCCAGAGGGAAGCAAGACCCTGGAAGGGAGGAACCCAGGAAGCCTGAACCCTTGCAGACATCGCTAGCCATCTTGCTCCAACATGTGAAAATAGACTTTGGTAAGGGAAGTAACATATGCTTTATGGCCTGGTATCTGTAGGCTCCTACCCCAAATAAATATCTTTTATCAAAACCAATCAATTTCTGGTGTTTTACATCAGCACCCCTTTGCCTGCCTAATACACAGGTCTTTACTAATGAGTATTTTTTAAAAAGTATTTGCTAGATTAATAGATGTATGCCAGGTACCAGGAGATGTGTTAATTTACTCAAACAATGACACCACATCTTGAATAGCAGCTGTAATTAGAGTCACTTCCTGGTTAAATTTACTGTAATTCACTGTCATTCTCCAAGATCCGTCTGTTTTCTGCACAGGCCAAATAGGTGAGTTGAATGGGTATGTGTTGGGAATCATCAGCCTTGCATCCTTCAATCCTTGATGAGAGCACTAATTTCTGCAAGATTGCTTTTGATTTACTGTTTTGCTAGGTAGAGACCTTTCTAGTGGCTTCCATTTGGTCTTTCTTATCATAATAGGCCTCACTCCACAGGTCAGGGAACCACTGTGAAGTTGGTTGCTGAGTATAGCTATTCCAATTATACTTTCCAGGACTGGGGAAATAACCACAAGATGGGTTCAGGGGCTTAATAGACCTACTGTGAGTCAGACCTGAGGTAAACCTCTGTTGATCACTTCATCTCCATAAGCCCCCTCTTTCACTTGTGGACCAAAGTGACCAACTTTATCGTCCTTCCACCATTATCCAATACCCTTTAAATCCATTCCCACATATATTCCCTGTATTTCTGCATGTAAAAATTGGAAAAATCATAGAGGTCTTTTAGAGCATAGCCTATATCCCAGTTGGTCATACTTCATTACTCACCTTTCAATACCTACTGAGTCTTCATTCTTGTTATAGATCTGGAAGCAGAGAGGATGGTGAGTTTGGGCCCCTAGGAGAATCATCGGTGCCTTAAAAGTCAACTACCTGAGGGAAAGCCAGTGCATGTTTGTCTGGGAAAATAGGGTTAACCTCCTGAGGTGAAGTGAAAGGAGTGCTTCTACTGGGAAAAAATACTCAGCAGAATTTAAGGGTTCAATATTTCCAGCTTTATTAGGATCTTCCCATATGTACTCATTCAAATTTTCAGGCTTCCATTCCTTTTTTTTTTTTTTTTTTTTTCATTTCTGGTCATTTATTTTGTAAGAATTCACTATATTATATTAGTACTCTAAACCCTCACCATGAATTTCCCAATATTATATTGATGCCTTCCTTCCTCTTAAGAAGTTCATCAATATTATACCATTACCTCCATTCCTTATTAGTAGTTCTTCTTTAGATATTAATGTTCCATTCTTTTTCTTTTTTATCTTTATTTATTTTTTAAATGTTACATTAAAAAAATATGAGGTTCCCATATACCCGCCACCCCCTCACCCCACTCCTCCCATAACAACAACCTCCTCAATCATGGGACATTTGTCGCACTTGGTGAATACATCTCTGAGCACTGCTGCACCACATGGTCAATGGTCCCCATTATAGTTTGCACTCTCCCCCAGTCCACCCAGTGGGCCATGGGAGGACATACAATGTCCAGTAAACATCCCTGCAGTACCACCCAGGACAACTCCAAGTCCCAAAAATGCCCCCACATCACATCTCTTCTTCCCACCCCCTACCCTCAGCAGCCACAGTGGCCACTTTCACCACATCAGTGCTGCATTTACTTCCATTACTAATCACAATAGTTCCAGAATAGAATATCAGTAAATCCACTCTAATCCACACTCTATTCCTCCATTCTGTGGGCCCTGGGATGATTATGTCCACTCCACCTCTGTATTGAGAGTGCTTAGATTCTACTTGGCTGATGGATGCAATTCTCCTGCTTGCAGTTGTTGCACTCTTGACTCCTTGGTGTGGTGGTTGACCTTCTTCACCTCCCTGTTAGCTGGCTGGGGTAATTCCGATAAACCAGAGGGTAGGAATTGCAAGTCTGTTGAAACTCAGGGCCAGGCTATCACATGGACAGTCCAGAGATTCAGGTCCCCTGAGTATACACTAAACCCCAGCACCAACCACAGGTCCAGTAAAAGTAACATGAGAGGCTTGTGAACAAAGATCACATCTGAGTCCAACTCCATCACACTCAGGAACACAAACTCCAAAGTAGGGCCAACTGACATGGCACTGAACTTCATCTTCATGAGCATAGAACTGCTGGGTCTCTGTAGCCCTCAGAACATTTTTTTTTTATTGACTTTGTAATAATATTACATTAAAAAAATGTATATATATGAGGTCCCATTGAACCCTACCACCCCCACTCCACCTCTCCCCCCCCCAGCAACACTCCTTCCCATCATCATGACACATCCATTGCATTTGGCAAGTACATCTTTGGGCACCTCTGCACTTCCTGGTCAATGGTCCACATCATGGCCCATACTCTCCCCCATTCCATCCAGTGGGCCCTGTGAGGATTTACAATGTCCGGTGATTGCCCCTGAAGCACCATCCAGGGCAGCTCCATGTCCCAAAGACGCCTCCACCTCTCATCTCTTCCTGTCTTCCCCCATACCCATCAGCCATCATGTCCACTTTTCTCAATCCAATGCCACCTTTTCTATGTGGACATTGGATTGGTTGTGTCCATTGCACCTCTATGTCAAGAGGAGGCTCAGATTCCACATGGATGCTGGATGCAATCCTCCCACTTTCAGTTGTAATCACTCTAGGCTCCATGGTGTGGTGGTTGTCCTTCTTCAACTCCATCTTAGCTGAGTGTGGTGAGCCCAATAAGTCAGATTGTAGGTGCTGGAGTCTGTTGAGGCTCAGGACCTGGCTATCACATTGTCAGTCCAGAGATTCAAATCCCCTAAATATATCTTAAACCCCGACACTAGCTGCACCTCCAGCACATTAGCATGAAAGTCTTATGAAGAGAGATCCCATCTGAGTCCAGATTCATCACACATAAACACCATTTCCAAAGAGGGGCCATCTGACCTGGTAGTTAACCCCATCGGCCATGACCATAACCCCCATGGGTCTCTTTAGCCCTCGAAGGAACCGATATCTGGGGGTTGTATCTGCTTTATCTGTCTCTCAGAGTCTGCTCAGTTGTGCATAAGGGCAATCCTTCTGACAGCCTCCAGACTCTTTTTTAGAGACTTGTAGCCATATAAACTCATTTCTCCTTTCCATTTCCCCCTTACATTAGGTCAAACAGCATTTTAAAGTCATGTTATTTTATGTAGACAGGGATATTCCGCTGATCCGTGTTGAACCTTCCATATAAGGTCATTTTCCAGTTGCATCATCAGTTGGTAGTTGATAGTGGTCCCTCGATGCCAGGGAGGCTCATCCCCGGGTGTCATGTCCCACGCTGGGGGGAAGGCATTGCATTTACATGCTGAGTTTGCCTTCGAGACTGGCCACATTTGAGTAACATGAAGGCTGACAGGAGGAAATTCCCAGGCACAGTGCTGCTCTAGGCCTTGTTCTTATTTTAGGCTTATCAGCTCACAAGCCTAGTCATTAGCGTCAGGGGCTCACTGTTGAACCCTCGCTCCCTCCCGGTCCCCGCCGCTGCACCTGGGAGACTGTCGCTGCTCTCCTAGGGACCATGACAGAGCACCACTGGTCAGGAACCCAGTACCCCCCTTCTGTGGTTTTTAATTGTTGCCACTATGAGTATATCCAAACATTGCCATGCACCCTGGACCTATGTTCTGTACAGCTCCCTGTCAGCCATATATCCCCTGTCAATGGTATCCCATATCAGTATTCCTCCATTGCCTTTGTTGAACCACTCTGTGATCCAGAACTCCCTGAAATTTGAAGCCCAATATAATGTCAGGGTCCCTTACTAGGAAATGGCATATAGCGATGGGTTTAAAGGTTAGATAAAGAATACGTGTTGACTTGGAAAAAATTCTATATCCTATTCCCCCCCCCCCACTAATTATTGAGCTTCTCTTCACAGGAGCCCTAGACCACAGCAATGCATATATATAGTATACAGCACTCTCATACATCCACCACAAAACCTTTTCCCTTCCACAGGGATATTCTTACACCCTATTCACATCATATTTACTTAACGTAATGTACAGAGTCTGAGACAATAGCTTTCAAACAAGGTGACATCTGTGCTTACATTGTGGTGCATACTTTAGGATACACAGTTTTTTACATTCTTAGTTATCCTATGTTTTACATTATGGTTTACATTATCAGTCTGTCATCTCCTATATGTTATGGTGTTATATTACATGTTTTATATCCATCCTTGTGTACTCTCACGAAACTCCTCTCTTACCCCCCATTTACCTTGGTTACACACATTTAATGTCCATTTTCCCTTCCACCTTGGTGCCCACAGTGACAGCCAACCTCTGTTTCCCGAGGAGCCACTTCCAGATATAGATGGAATAGTGTTCAGGGTCTAACTTGCTCAACTGCCCCAATGCCCTGGGAGCCACCCTTTCTCTCGAGGGATACAGTTCCCTCTATTGGATGGCATTAGTCCTCCCCAGGATGTGGGTCCACCCCCACTCTCACTACTTGGGTTTCTACCCCATGGTGTCACCCACTCTGGCAGAATGAGCATTTAGACATTCCCCAGGAGCCCGTCCTGCATCAGACCCTCCCCTCCGAGCATTCTAAACAGGTAACCCTCTTTATTATATTTTGATATGATTTTCTCGGCATTTTACTCTCCACCAACACCTGACCCTCTCCTGTGTTCGTATGCTACCCCTTCCTCCGCCCACTTTTGGGCAATGTTATCCATCCGCCCATCCCCAGCCTCCCTCAAACCCGCAAAGCCCCAACCAAAGGCAACCCCTTGCCCCCCTTTTATCTCTTCTTTGTGTTCATACTTACCACCATCTCGTCTTAAATTCCACCCCTGCAGACATCGGCTCACATCCTTCCTCCACCCTCCGATTTCCTGTAAGCCTATCGTTCAGTCTCTTGCTGTCTAGAGCAGCTTGGTTATTTCAAATCATTGAGGTCATGTAGTATTTGTCCTTTAATGTATGGGTTGCTTCACTCAACATAAGGTTCTCAAGATTCATCCATGTCATCACATGTGTTTGTAGTGTGTTTGTTCTTACAGCCGAGTAGTATTCCATTGTGTGTATATACCACATTTTATTGATCCACTCATCTGTTGATGGGCATTTGGGTTGATTCCAACTTTTGGCGATAGTGAACAATGCTGCTATGAACATTGGTATACATATATCGGTTTGCGTCCTTGTTTTCAGTTCTGCTGGGTATATAACCAGCAGTGGTATTGCTGGGTCATATGGCAAATCTATGGCTAGTTTTTTGAGAAACCGCCATACTGTCCTCCAGAATGGTTGGATCCTTCTGCATTCCCACTAGCAGTGGGTGAATGTTCCCCTTTCTTCACATCCTCTCCAGCACTTGTATTCTTCTGTTTTTTTCTTTTTTTTTTTTTTCCTTTTTTTTTTTAATTTTTTTATTTTTTATTGACTTTGTAATAATATTACATTAAAAATATATATGTGAGGTCCCATTCATCCCCACCCCCCCACCCCCCTTCTCCCCCCCCCCCCAACAACACTCGTTCCCATCATCATGACACATCCATTGGATTTGGTAAGTACATCTTTGGGCACCTCTGCACCTCATATACATTGGTTCACATCATGGCCCATACTCTCCTCTATTCCATCATGTAGGCCCTGTGAGGATTTACAATGTCCGGTGATTACCTCTGAAGCACCATCCAGGGCAGCTCCATGTCCCGAAGACGCCTCCACCTCTCATCTCTTCCTGCCTTTCCCCATACCCTTTGTCCATTATGTCCACTTTTCCCAATCCAATGCCACCTCTTCTATGTGGACACTGGATTGGTTGTGTCCATTGCACCTTTATGTCAAGAGGAGGCTCAGATTCCACCTGGATGCTGGATGCAATCCTCCCATTTTCAGTTGTAATCACTCTAGGCTCCATGGTGTGGTGGTTGTCCTTCTTCACCTCCATCTTAGCTGAGTGTGGTAAGTCCAATAAATCAGATTGTAGGTGCTGGAGTCTGTTGAGGCTCAGGATCTGGCTATCACATTGTCAGTCCAGAGATTCAAATCCCCTAAATATATCTTAAACCCCAACATTAACTGCACCTCCAGCACATTAGCATGAAAGTCTTATGAAGGGAGATCCCATCTGAGTCCAGATTCATCACACATAAACACCATTTCCAAAGAGGGGCCATCTGCCCTGGTAGTTAACCCCATCGGCCATGACCATAACTCCCATGGGTCTCTTTAGCCCTCAAAGGAACCAATATCTGGGGGTTGTATCTGCTTTATCTGTCTCTCAGACTCTGCTCAGTTGTGCATGAGGACAAACCTTCTGCCAGCCTCCAGACTCTTTTTTAGAAACTCGTAGCCATATAAACTCATTTCTCCTTTCCATTTCCCCCTTACTTTAGGTCAAACAGCATTTTAAAGTCATGGTATTTTATGTAGACATGGATATTCTGCTGATCCGCATTGAACCTTCCGTATAAGGTCATTTTCCAGTTGCATCATCAGTTGGTATTTGATAGTGGTCCCTCGTTGCCAGGGAGGCTCATCCCCGGGTGTCATGTCCCACGCTGGGGGGAAGGCATTGCATTTACATGCTGAGTTTGGCTTCGAGACTGGCCACATTTGAGTAACATGAAGGCTGACAGAAGGAAATTCCCAGGCACAAAGTTGCTCTAGGCCTTGTTATTATTTTGGGTTTATCAGCTCACAAGCATAGTCATTAGTATCAGGGGCTCACTGTTGAACCCTCACTCCCTCCCGGTCCCCACCACTGTATCTGGGAGACTGTCGCTGCTCCCCTAGGGACCACGACAGAGCACCACTGGCCAGGAACCCAGTACCCCCCCTACTGTGGTTTTTAATTGTTGCCACTATGAGTATATCCAAACATTACCATGCACCCTGGACATATGTTCTGTACAGCTCCCTGTCAGTCATATATCATCTGTCATTGGTATCCCATACCAGTATCCCTCCATTGCCATTGTTGAAACACTCTGTGATCCAGAACTCCCCGAAATTTGAAGCCCAATATAATGTCACGGTCCCTTACTAGGGAATGGCATATAGCGATGAGTTTAAAGGATAGATAAAGAACTTGGATAAAGTTAGATAAAGAACTTAGATAAAGAATGTTGACTTGAAAAAATTCAACATCCTATTTTTTTCTTTCCCCCCCCCCCCCTAATTATTCAGCTTTTCTTCACAGGAGTCCTAGACCACAGCAATGTATATATATAATATACAGCACTCCCACACATCCACCAGAAAACCTTTTCCCTTCCACAGTGATACTCTTACGCCCTATTCATATCATATTTACTTAAAGTGATGTACAGAGTCTGAGACATTAGCTTTCTAACAAGGTGACATCTGTGTTTACATTATGGTGCATACTTTAGGATACACAGTTCTTTACATTTTTAGTTATCCTATGTTTTACATTATGGTTTACATTATCAGTCTGTCATCTCCTATATGTTATGGTGTAATATTACATGTTTTATATCCATCCTTGTGTACTCTCAAGAAACTCCTCTCTTACCCCCCATTTACTTTGGTTCCACACATTTAACGTCCATTTTCCCTTCCACCTTGGTGCCCTCAGTGATAGCCAACCTCCGTTTCCTGAGGAGCCACTTCCAGAGATAGATGGAATAGTGTTCAGGGCCTAACTTGCTCAACTGCCCCAATGCCCTGGGAGCCACCCTTTCTCTCGAGGGATACAGTTCCCTCTATTGGATGGCATTAGTCCTCCCCAGGATGTGGGTCCACCCCCACTCTCACTACTTGGGTTTCTACCCCATGGTGTCACCCACTCTGGCAGAATGAGCATTTAGACATTCCCCAGGAGCCCGTCCTGCATCAGACCCTCCCCTCCGAGCATTCTAAACAGGTAACCCTCTTTGTTATATTTTGATATGATTTTCTCGGCATTTTACTCTCCACCAACACCTGACCCTCTCCTGGTTCGTATGCTACCCCTCCCTCCCCCCACTTTTGGGCAACGTTACCCACCCGTCCCTCCCCAGCCACCCTCAAACCCGCAAAGCCCCAAGCAAAGGCAACCCCTTGCCCCCCTTTTATCTCTTCTTTGTGTTCATACTTACCACCATCTCGTCTTAAATTCCACCCCTGTAGACATCGGCTCATATCCTTCCTCCACCCTCCGATTTCCTGCAAGCCTATCGTTCAGTCTCTTGCTATCTAGGGCAGCTTGTTTATTTCATATCATTGAGGTCATGTAGTATTTGTCCTTCAATGTCTGGGTTGCTTCACTCAACATAAGGTTCTCAAGATTCATCCATGTTATCACATGTGTTTGTAGTGTGTTTGTTCTTACAGCCGAGTAGTATTCCATTGTGTGTATATACCACATTTTATTGATCCACTCGTCTGTTGATGGGCATTTGGGTTGATTCCAACTTTTGGCAATAGTGAACAATGCTGCTATGAACATTGGTGTACATATATTGGTTTGTGTTTTTGTTTTCAGTTCTGCTGGGTATATTCCCAGCAGTGGTATTGCTGGGTCATATGGCAAATCTATGGCTAGTTTTTTGAGAAACCGCCATACTGTTCTCCAGAATGGTTGGATCCTTCTGCATTCCCACCAGCAGTGGATGAGTGTTCCCCTTCCTTCACATCCTCTCCAGCACTTGTATTCTTCTGTTTTTTTCATAGCTGCCAATCTTATGGGTGTAAGATGGTATCTCATTGTGGTTTTGATTTGCATTTCCCTGATAGCTAGAGATTTGGAACATTTTTTCATGTGCTTTTTTGCCATTTGTATTTCTTCTTTGGAGAAGTGTCTGTTTAAGTCTTTTTCCCATTTTTTAAATGGGTTGTTTATCTTTTTATTTTCAAGATATAGGATTTCTTTATATATGCAAGTTATAAGTTTCTTATCAGATATATGGTTGCCAAATATTTTCTCCCACTGTGTGGGCTCCCTTTTTACTTCTTGACAAACTCCTTTGAGGTGCAAAAGGCTTTAATTTTGAGGAAGTCCCATTTATCTATTAGTTCTTTTGCTGCTCGTGCTTTTGGTGAGATATTCATAAATCCATTTCCTATTACAAGGTCCTGTAAATGTTTCCCTACACTGCTTTCTAAGGTTTTTATGGTCTTGGCTCTTATATTTAGGTCTTTGATCCATCTTGAGTTGATCGTTGTATAAGGTGTGAGATGGTAATCCTCTTTCATTCTTCTACATATGGCTATCCAGTTCTCCAGGCACCATTTGTTGAATAGGCCACTCTCTCCCAGTTGAGAGAGTTTGGTGGCTTTATCGAATATTATGTGGCTATATATGTGAGGTTCTATATCAGAGCTTTCAATTCGATTCCATTGGTCTATGTGTCTCTCCTTATGCCAAAACCATGCTGTTTTCACCACCGTAGCTTTGTAGTATGTTTTGAAGTCAGGTAGTGTGATTCCTCCAATTTCGTTTTTCTTTTTCAGTATGTCTTTGGCTATTCGGGGTCTCTTTCCTTTCCAAATAAATTTCATAGTTAGTTTTTCTAGTTCCTTAAAGAAAGCTGTGTTGATTTTTATTGGGATTGCATTGAATGTGTATATCAGTTTTGGTAGGATAGACATTAATAATGTTCAGTCTTCCTATCCATGAACAAGGAATAGTCTTCCATTTATTCAGGTCTTCTTTGATTTCCTTGAACAATCTTGTATAGTTCTCGGTGTATAAGTTCTTTACCTCTTTAGTTAAATTTATTCCTAAGTATTTGATTTTTTTTTTTTTATCTGACAAGAAGTCTTTTATTTTTTTATTTTTTATTTTTTAATTTTTTTATTTTTTATTGACTTTGTAATAATATTACATTAAAAATATATATGTGAGGTCCCATTCAACCCCACCCCCCCACCCCCCCTCTCCGCCCCCCCGACAACACTCGTTCCCATCATCATGACACATCCATTGGATTTGGTAAGTACATCTTTGGGCACCTCTGCACCTCATATACATTGGTTCACATCATGGCCCATACTCTCCTCTATTCCATCATGTAGGCCCTGTGAGGATTTACAATGTCTGGTGATTACCTCTGAAGCACCATCCAGGGCAGCTCCATGTCCCGAAGACGCCTCCACCTCTCATCTCTTCCTGCCTTTCCCCATACCCTTTGTCCATTATGTCCACTTTTCCCAATCCAATGCCACCTCTTCTATGTGGACACTGGATTGGTTGTGTCCATTGCACCTTTATGTCAAGAGGAGGCTCAGATTCCACCTGGATGCTGGATGCAATCCTCCCATTTTCAGTTGTAATCACTCTAGGCTCCATGGTGTGGTGGTTGTCCTTCTTCACCTCCATCTTAGCTGAGTGTGGTAAGTCCAATAAATCAGATTGTAGGTGCTGGAGTCTGTTGAGGCTCAGGATCTGGCTATCACATTGTCAGTCCAGAGATTCAAATCCCCTAAATATATCTTAAACCCCAACATTAACTGCACCTCCAGCACATTAGCATGAAAGTCTTATGAAGGGAGATCCCATCTGAGTCCAGATTCATCACACATAAACACCATTTCCAAAGAGGGGCCATCTGCCCTGGTAGTTAACCCCATCGGCCATGACCATAACTCCCATGGGTCTCTTTAGCCCTCAAAGGAACCAATATCTGGGGGTTGTATCTGCTTTATCTGTCTCTCTGACTCTGCTCAGTTGTGCATGAGGGCAAACCTTCTGCCAGCCTCCAGACTCTTTTTTAGAAACTCGTAGCCATATAAACTCATTTCTCCTTTCCATTTCCCCCTTACTTTAGGACAAACAGCATTTTAAAGTCATGGTATTTTATGTAGACATGGATATTCTGCTGATCCGCATTGAACCTTCCGTATAAGGTCATTTTCCAGTTGCATCATCAGTTGGTAGTTGATAGTGGTCCCTCGTTGCCAGGCAGGCTCATCCCCGGGTGTCATGTCCCACGCTGGGGCGAAGGCATTGCATTTACATGCTGAGTTTGGCTTCGAGACTGGCCACATTTGAGTAACATGAAGGCTGACAGGAGGAAATTCCCAGGCACAATGTTGCTCTAGGCCTTGTTCTTATTTTAGGCTTATCAGCTCACAAGCATAGTCATTAGCATCAGGGGCTCACTGTTGAACCCTCACTCCCTCCCGGTCCCCACCACTGTACCTGGGAGACTGTCACTGCTCCCCTAGGGACCACGACAGAGCACCACTGGCCAGGAACCCAGTACCCCCCCTACTGTGGTTTTTAATTGTTGCCACTATGAGTATATCCAAACATTACCATGCACCCTGGACATATGTTCTGTACAGCTCCCTGTCAGTCATATATCACCTGTCATTGGTATCCCATACCAGTATCCCTCCAATGCCATTGTTGAAACACTCTGTGATCCAGAACTCCCCGAAATTTGAAGCCCAATATAATGTCACGGTCCCTTACTAGGGAATGGCATATAGCGATGAGTTTAAAGGATAGATAAAGAACTTGGATAAAGTTAGATAAAGAACTTAGATAAAGAATGTTGACTTGAAAAAATTCAACATCCTATTTTTTTCTTTCCCCCCCCCCCCCTAATTATTCAGCTTTTCTTCACAGGAGTCCTAGACCACAGCAATGTATATATATAATATACAGCACTCCCACACATCCACCAGAAAACCTTTTCCCTTCCACAGTGATACTCTTACGCCCTATTCATATCATATTTACTTAAAGTGATGTACAGAGTCTGAGACATTAGCTTTCTAACAAGGTGACATCTGTGTTTACATTATGGTGCATACTTTAGGATACACAGTTCTTTACATTTTTAGTTATCCTATGTTTTACATTATGGTTTACATTATCAGTCTGTCATCTCCTATATGTTATGGTGTAATATTACATGTTTTATATCCATCCTTGTGTACTCTCAAGAAACTCCTCTCTTACCCCCCATTTACTTTGGTTCCACACATTTAACGTCCATTTTCCCTTCCACCTTGGTGCCCTCAGTGATAGCCAACCTCCGTTTCCTGAGGAGCCACTTCCAGAGATAGATGGAATAGTGTTCAGGGCCTAACTTGCTCAACTGCCCCAATGCCCTGGGAGCCACCCTTTCTCTCGAGGGATACAGTTCCCTCTATTGGATGGCATTAGTCCTCCCCAGGATGTGGGTCCACCCCCACTCTCACTACTTGGGTTTCTACCCCATGGTGTCACCCACTCTGGCAGAATGAGCATTTAGACATTCCCCAGGAGCCCGTCCTGCATCAGACCCTCCCCTCCGAGCATTCTAAACAGGTAACCCTCTTTGTTATATTTTGATATGATTTTCTCGGCATTTTACTCTCCACCAACACCTGACCCTCTCCTGGTTCGTATGCTACCCCTCCCTCCCCCCACTTTTGGCAACGTTACCCACCCGTCCCTCCCCAGCCACCCTCAAACCCGCAAAGCCCCAAGCAAAGGCAACCCCTTGCCCCCCTTTTATCTCTTCTTTGTGTTCATACTTACCACCATCTCGTCTTAAATTCCACCCCTGTAGACATCGGCTCATATCCTTCCTCCACCCTCCGATTTCCTGCAAGCCTATCGTTCAGTCTCTTGCTATCTAGGGCAGCTTGTTTATTTCATATCATTGAGGTCATGTAGTATTTGTCCTTCAATGTCTGGGTTGCTTCACTCAACATAAGGTTCTCAAGATTCATCCATGTTATCACATGTGTTTGTAGTGTGTTTGTTCTTACAGCCGAGTAGTATTCCATTGTGTGTATATACCACATTTTATTGATCCACTCGTCTGTTGATGGGCATTTGGGTTGATTCCAACTTTTGGCAATAGTGAACAATGCTGCTATGAACATTGGTGTACATATATTGGTTTGTGTTTTGTTTTCAGTTCTGCTGGGTATATTCCCAGCAGTGGTATTGCTGGGTCATATGGCAAATCTATGGCTAGTTTTTTGAGGAAACCGCCATACTGTTCTCCAGAATGGTTGGATCCTTCTGCATTCCCACCAGCAGTGGATGAGTGTTCCCCTTCCTTCACATCCTCTCCAGCACTTGTATTCTTCTGTTTTTTTCATAGCTGCCAATCTTATGGGTGTAAGATGGTATCTCATTGTGGTTTTGATTTGCATTTCCCTGATAGCTAGAGATTTGGAACATTTTTTCATGTGCTTTCTTGCCATTTGTATTTCTTCTTCGGAGAAGTGTCTGTTTAAGTCTTTTTCCCATTTTTTAAATGGATTGTTTATCTTTTTATTTTCAAGATGTAGGAGTTCTTTATATATGCAAGTTATAAGTTTCTTATCAGATATATGATTGCCAAATATTTTCTCCCACTGTGTGGGCTCCCTTTTTACTTTCTTGACAAACTCCTTTGAGGTGCAGAAGGCTTAAATTTTGAGGAAGTCCCATTTATCTATTAGTTCTTTTGCTGCTCATGCTTTTGGTGAGATATTAATAAATCCATTTCCTATTACAAGGTCCTGTAGATGTTTCCCTACACTGCTTTCTAAGGTTTTTATGGTCTTGGCTCTTATATTTAGGTCTTTGATCCATCTTGAGTTGATCTTTGTATAAGGTGTGAGATGGTAATCCTCTTTCATTCTTCTACATATGGCTATCCAGTTCTCCAGACACCATTTGTTGAATAGGCCACTCTCTCCCAGTTGAGAGGGTTTGGTGGCTTTATCGAATATTATGTGGTTGTATATGTGAGGTTCTATATCAGAGCTTTCAATTCGATTCCATTGGTCTATATGTCTCTCCTTATGCCAATACCATGCTGTTTTCACCACCGTAGCTTTATAGAATGTTTTGAAGTCAGGTAGTGTGATTCCTCCAATTTCGTTTTTCTTTTTCAGTATGTCTTTGGCTATTCGGGGTCTCTTTCCTTTCCAAATAAATTTCATAGTTAGTTTTTCTAGTTCCTTAAAGAAGGCTGCATTGATTTTTATTGGGATTGCATTGAATGTGTAGATCAATTTTGGTAGGATAGACATCTTAATAATGTTCAGTCTTCCTATCCATGAACAAGGAATAGTCTTCCATTTATTTAGGTCTTCTTTGATTTCCTTGAACAATCTTGTGTAGTTCTCAGTGTATAAGTTCTTTACCTCTTTAGTTAAATTTATTCCTAAGTATTTGATTTTTTTATTTACTATTGTGCATGGTATTTGTTTCTTGATTTCCTCCTGATCTTGCTCATTATTGGTGTACAGAAATGCTACTGATTTTTGCGCATTGATCTTATAACCTGCGACTTTACTAAACTCATTTATGAGTCCTAGAATCTTCGTTGTAGATCTCTCAGGGTTTTCTATGTATAGGATCATGTCATCTGCAAATAATGACATTTTGACTTCTTCCTTTCCAATTTGAATGCCTTTTATTTCTGGTTCTTGCCTCAGTGCTCGAGCAAGTACTTCTAAGACAATGTTAAATAGGAGTGGAGACAGTGGGCATCCTTGTCTTGTTCCTGAGTTTAGAGGGAAGGAGTCTAGGATTTCTCCATTGTAAACAATATTGGCTTTAGGTTTTTCATATATACTCTTTATCATGTTCAAAAAATTCCCTTGTATTCCAATCCCTTGGGGTGTTTTTATCAAGAAAGGGTGCTGTATTTTGTCAAATGCTTTTTCTGCATCAATAGATATAATCATGTGATTTTTTCCTTCAATCTGTTTATATGGTGTATTACGTTGATTGATTTTCTTATGTTGAACCATCCTTGCATACCTGGGATGAATCCCACTTGGTCGTGGTGTATAATTCGTTAAATGTGTTGTTGAATATGATTAGCCAGTATTTTGTTAAGTATTTTTGTGTCTAGGTTCATTAGAGAAATTGGTCTGTAATTTCCCTTTCTTGTGATGTCTTTGTTTGGCTTTGGTACTAGGGTAATGTTGGCACCATAGAAGAAGTTGGGTAATGTTCTTTCTGTTTTGATTTTTTGGAATAGTTTCAGCAGGATTGGTGTCAGTTCTTTCCGGAATGTTTTGTAGAATTCACCTGTGAAGCCATCTGGCCCTGGGCTCTTCTTAGTTGGGAGATTTTTAATAACTACTGATTCTATCTCTCTGCTTGTGATTGGTTTGTTAAGATCATCAATTTCTTCTTTTGTCAATATGGGCTGCTTATGTGTTTCTAGGAATGTGTCCATTTCCTCTAGATTGTCATTTTTGTTGGAATATAGTTTTTCAAAGTATCCTCTTATGATAGTCTTTATTTCTGTGGGGTCAGTGGGTGATATCGCCTTTCTCATTTCTTATTTTGTGTATTTGCATCTTCTCTCTTTTTTTCTTTGTTAGTGTCGCTAAAAGTTTGTCAATTTTGTTAATCTTCTCAAAAAACCAGCTCTTGGTCTTGTTTATCTGTTCAAGTGTTTTCTTATTTTCTATTTCATTTAGTTCTGCTCTTATCTTTGTTATTTCCTTCCTTCTTCTTCCTGTTGGGTTACTTTGTTGTTGTTTTTCTAATTCCTTCAAATGTGCAGTTAGTTCTTCAATTTTTGCTCTTTCTTCTTTTTTGATATATGAATTTATGGCTATAAACTTCCCTCTCAGTACTGCTTTTGCTGCATCCCATAAATTTTGGTATGTTGTGTTATCATTATCATTTGTTTCAAGGTAGTCTTTGATTTCTTTTGAGATTTCCTCTTTGACCCACTGTTTTTGTAAGAGTGTGCTGTTTAATTTCCAAATCGTGGTGTGAAATCTGGGCTTCTGTCCCTTGCAAATCTCCAGCTTAACTCCACTGTGGTCAGAGATAATGTTTTGTATGATTTCAATCTTTCTGAATTCGTTCAGCCTTTCTTTGTGGCCTAGCATATGATCTATCTTGGAGAATGATCCATGTGCACTTGAGAAAAATATATATCCTGCTTTGTTTGGGTGTAGCGATCTATATATGTTTATTAGATTCAGCTCCTCTATTATACTATTCAGATGTTTTGTTTCTTTGGTGATTCTCTTTTGAGATGTTCTGTCCAGAGTTGATAGTGGTGTATTAAAATCCCCCACTATAATTGTAGATGTATCTATTGTTTCACTTAGTTTTTCCAGCGTTTGCCTGACGTATTTAGAGGCACCCTTGTTAGGGGCATAAATATTTATGATTGTTCGATCTTCTTGACAGATTTTCCCTTTCACTAAAATGTAGTATCCTTCTTTGTCTCTCACAATTGTTTCACATTTAAAGTCTATTTTGTCTGATATTAATATAGCTACTCCTGCCTTTTTTTGGTTATTGTTAGCTTGTATGATTGTTTTCCAGCCATTCACTTTCAATCTCCATGCATCTCTGGGTCTAAGATGTGTCTCTTGTAGACAGCATACGGATGGGTCATATTTCCTTATCCAATGTCCCAGTCTGAATCTTTTGATAGGTGAGTTTAATCCATTGACATTCAGTGTTATTACTATCAAGGAATTATTTGTGTTAGCCATATTTTGATTGGATTTGTGTTTGTCATATTTTGTTTGTATATATATATTTTTTGTCTTTTTTGTTGTTGTTGTTGGTCTTATACTCTCCTCCAACTCTGCCTTTCCTGTTTTTTTCCTTTCTTCCTGCAGAACTCCCTTTAAAATTTTTTGAAGGGGAGGTTTCTTGTTGGTATACTCTTTCAGTTTCTGTTTGTCTGCGAATATTTTGAACTCTCCATCATGTTTGAATGCTAGTTTAGCTGGATAGAGTATTCTTGGTTGGAAATTTTTTTCCTTTAGTACCTTGACTATATCATACCACTGCCTTCTTGCCTCCATGGTTTCAGTTGAGAAATCAGCACTTAATCTAATTGAGCTTCCCTTGTATGTGATGGTTTTCTTTTCTCTTGCTGCTTTTAGGATTTTCTCTTTGTCTTGAGCATTGGATAATTTGACAAGTATATGTCTTGGGGTGGGCCTGTTGGGGTTTATGACTAGTGGAGTTCGCTGTGCTTCTTGGATATGTACATCTGTCTCTTTCAGTAGATTTGGGAAGTTTTCAGCCATTATTTCCTGCAACACTCCTTCTGACCCCTTTCCCTTCTCTTCACCTTCTGGAATGCCTATAATACATATGTTTGAGCGTTTTGCCTTGTCATTCAAGTCCCTAAGTCCTATTTGGATTTTTTCTATCTTCTTATTGACCCCTTCTACTATCTGTTTGATTTCTGATGTACTGTCTTCCACATCACTAATTCTCTGCTCCATCTCTTCTAGTCTGCTGATATTTGCTGCAAGTGTAGTTTTGATTTCTTGAACTGTGGTGTTCATTCCCATCATATCTGTTATGTTTTTGCTTATGTCTGCAATTTCCCCTCCAAGTGATGTCTTCATGTTGTTAACCTCTTTCATTACTTCGTCAAATTTGTCAGTGATAAATGTTCTGAGATCTTTCATTGCTTGTGCCAAGTTTTGCTCCCCTTCGTGATTATTGGTTTGTTGATTGGATTCAGCCATGTTTTCCTGATTACTGGTTTGGTTTGTAGATTTTTGTTGCTTTCTGGTCATCTCTTTATCTTGATGGATTTAATCAGTTCCTTAGCTTCTTTGTCTGCTCTTGGAGGTTAATTAGCTGTTATTTTTGCATAGGTGTTATATCTTCTCTTTGTCACTTTTTCTTCTTATTCTAGTTTCTTGTTGTTGGTTAAGTTCACTTTAAAGGAAAGTATTAGTGTTGGGGAAAGGCAATTGTGTAAGCAAGGGAAAAGTGTAAAGTAGTATTGGTGATATATGTTAACAAAGCAAGAATATGAGATCTGGGAGGATGGAGGTTAGATTCATGTAAATTGTGTAGAGTTATAGCAGTAGGTAGAGTACCTATTATGAGGTAGATGATTGAATATGGGAGGAATATGGTATGAGCTAAAAAGCTATTGATTTCGTGAGAGAGGGAAAGAGAAAAGAAAGGTAATAGTTTCAAGAGTGGATAACAGACAGAAAACAAAACATAGGTATTAGAAATTAAGACTTAGACCTTTTGTGGATCGAAGAATGGGAGGTGGGAGGTGGAATATAGGAGAGCCAGTAGATGGTGGCGGATATCAAGATGTAGGGGAAAGAGGATAGTGTAGGTAGCCTAAATCAGTTCACACAGAAATGAGGCAGTGGACGATGAGAAAACCCAGCGAACGTGAGGTGTTTCCTGCCACACCTATTGTATAATTGAGTTAAAATAAACTAAATAGAATATGAGGGACAAGAGGGAGAGAGACAACAGAAAAAAAGAAAGAAAAAAAAAGTGGGGGGAAGGGACAAGAGGAAGAAAGTAAAAGTGGGTGGGCAAAGGGTGGGGAACAGGTAGGGGAAAGAAAAAAAAAACAGATATGCACGACCCAGAATTAAAACTCCCACTACACAGCACCTACCACAAAAAAAAAGCCTTAAATAACTGAGTAAAAGAAAGACTTTGGGGGATACGCTGTGAGAGAAGACTAGGGGATAATGCGGTGTTAGCAATCAGGAAATTGAAAAAAGTAAAGAATAAGTCAAAATGAAAATAAAAGAAAATGAAATGATAAAGAAAAAACGCCATCATTCCTTTAAAATGAATGCCCTCGCTTTAATAGCAGACACTCTGAGAGGTTGGGAAATCAATTTGTATTGTAATTCAGCTACTCATAAGATGAGGCTTTGGTTTTCAGAAATCTCAACTCTGAAGTTTCAAGGCATACACAGAGACTTTCATGCCAATTATGCAGTGCCTGAGCTGGGAATTTGAAGCCATGAGCTCATCCTTTCTTTCATAACTTTCTCCAATGTATTTAGGAAAAAAAAGCTAATCTAATTTTGTTCATTAATTTGACAAATTTTTTCTAAGATATTGAATCCATGGTCACCAAGAACCTTACCTCTTAGAAGTATTTGATTAGGAGGGTACAGTGGTGATAAGTCACATATCTCCATTGCCACGTCACACCGTGAACAATCACTACCCTCTTTATAATTGGAAATGGAGTCACTAGTGCCTTTAAATCTAATCATACTAAAGAACATATTCGTAAAACTTTAGAATCACTTGAGAAAACACATCCTTAAGGCTTTGCTCCTTTAGAACCATACTAGATACCAATATTTGTATTGGTCAGGATTCTCCAGAAACAGAACCAACAGGATATATTCTATATATGTGTAGTGTGTGTGTGTGTGTGTCCATGTGTGTGTGTGTGTGGGAGAGAGAGAGAGAGAGAGAGAGAGAGAGAGAGAGAGAGAGAGAGAGAGAGAGAGAGAGAGAGAGAGAAATTATTTTTAAGGAATAAGCTTATGAGATTGTGGGGACTGGCAAGTTGGAGTTGACAGATAAAATTAACCATCACAGGAAGGCATTCAGTGGCTACTCTCTTCCTCCTCATATGCTAAAGTGCAGAATTAAGGAAGGGAGGGGAGGTGAGAAGTCCAGCACTTGGATCATTTCTTGAGTAACCAAACCAGTGCTGACTATGACTACTTTGTCACACAGATCAAAACAGAACAAGGGTGATGGCATCAACATGGCAATGTAAGACATCCCCTGGAAGTCCCCCCCTCAGAATCAACAAAAGGATAAATCCCATGATATTAGAACTCTGGAGGATGCTTGGGACTGGAAAAGGACTCCACAAATGCTGAATTGAAGAAAAAGAAAAAATAAAACTCCAAGATCAGGTAAGAAATTTTCATCCCAGAGCCACCATTCCAGACCTCTCTCTCTCACTCAGTCCCATACAGCTTGGGAGTTGCACAGAGCCAGCACAGCCTGGTTACTTTTTGCCATGGATAAGCCACTCACAGAAGTGAGTTAGTACCCCACACATATTTAGGTACACAGAGACCCAAGTCTGCAGAGACCCAGGGAAGAACACAAGCTGCTGAGCAGTGACAAATACAAAAGGGAAGCTGGGGTGTGTGTGTGTGGGAGATTGAGGCAGAACTATTGGCAAGAGGTGCACACACTCATTCCAGTCTCTGTGGGCTGTACCAGCTAAATGCAAAATGGACCTTTCTGGATTGGCCCAACCTTCTTCCTTGATCTTACCTGGGTCCCTGGGTTGGAATGCCCTAAAAGGAAAGAAAGCAGAGGCAGGGAAACCTCAGAGTGACAGAAAGGAGTGGGCAGAACTGAGATGCTATAACACAGGAAAATGTGAGATAAGACAGGTCCCAGAACTGAAAATTTTAAGGAAAATGGAGTCCTGACTGATGGAGACAAGTTAAACAAATCATAGGAACTAGGGAGAAAATTCTGCACAAAAACAAGAGAAAAGATCAAGATTTATGGAGGAGTAACAGAGGAAATGGACCTTTCTCCTGGAGATTAAACAATTGCACAAAACATGTGATCTTAAAAATTGTACCATATATCCAGGGCAAAAAACGATGAAGAAAAAATGATAAAATCTGAACAGAAAAACATGGGCTATTCTAAAGTCCCAAATAATTTGGAGCAAGAGTCAGAAGATCCTTAACCTAAAGCCAATAAACAGTAAAACCAAGACAAGAGAGAGAAACTGACTTTCAGAATGAACACATAAAAATAATCAGATGCCCAGACATCAGCAAAATATTACATCATACTTAAGAAACAGGAAGTCATGGCTCAGTCAAGGGAGTAAATTAAAAATTCAGAGAAGACACAGAATTTGGAAAAACTAACTAAAGATGTCCAAACAAATCTCCTAAAGAAATTCAAGGAAATGAAGAAAAATACAGACAGAGATAAAGAATATTAAGAAGACAATGAGTGAGCAAAATAATTAAAAAGTATAAAATGAAACATAACAGAAATTATGGGGATTAAAGATTCAATAGTAGGGATTAAATGAACACTGAAGGCATAAGACAGCAGATGTGAAGAAGCAGAAGAAAGAATCAGCAAACTAGAACACAAGACAATGGAAATCATACAGTCAGAAAAACAGAAAAAAAACAGGAAAAAAGAACAGTGTCTCAGCAACTTGATTGACAGCATGAAGAGTCTGAACATATGCATCATGGGTGACCTAGAAGGAAAAGAGAAGGGAAAAGGGGTAGAAAAAGTATTTCAAGAAATAAAATGGTAAAAATATTTCAACTCTTATGAAAAACATAAATAAACAAACCCAAGAAGCACAACATACTCCAAACCAATTAAACCCTAATAGACCTAATCCAAGACACACACTAATCACAGTGTCAAATGCTAATGCTAAAGAGAGAACTCTGAAAGCAGGAGAAAAGCTATGCATCACACACAAAAGATAATAAGACTAAGTGCTAATTTCTCAACAGATACCATGGAGGTGAGAATGTTGTGATATGATATAGTTAAGGTACTGAAAAAGAAATACTGCTAGTCAAAAATTATTTATCTGGCAAAACTATCATTCAAAAATGAGGAAAAGCTTAAAATATTCACAGATAAACAGAAACTGAGTGTTTGTCAATAAAAGACCTATTATTAATGGGAGATCTGCAGGTTGAAAGGAAAAGACAGGAGAGATTGGCTTTGCATAGTATAAAGAAATGAATATCTTCAGTAAAGGTAATAAAAAAGGGTACACTGTGTGGAGCTGGCCCACGTGCAGTGCTGATGCATGCAAGAAGTGCCGTGCCATGCAAAGGTGTCCCGCTTAGGGGAGCCCCACGCACAAGGAGTGTGTCCCATAAGGAGAGCTGCCCAACATGAAACAAAGTGCAGCCTGCCCAGGAATGGTGCTGTACACACAGAGAACTGACACAAGAAGATGATGCAACAAAAAGAAACACAGATTCCCATGCTGCTGACAACAACAGAAGTGGACAAAGAAGATGCAGCAAAAAGACACAGAGAACAGACAACCGGGGTGGGGAGGGAGGGGAGAGAAATAAATAAATAAATAAATAAATAAATAAATCTTTAAAAAAAGAGAGAGTTTTAAAAAAAGGGTACATGCAAAACTCAATAATACTGTATCGTCAATACACACCTCTATTATTTCATTTCTTTTTCAAGAAAAAGGCATTTCCTGAAAATGGACATGCATAATGTAAAGAGGTAGAATGACAAAACAATATAAAGAGGGGAAAGAGAAGGATATGACAGCAGAGAACATGTATACTGTTGAAACTAAAATGATATCCTTTCAAATTATTAGCTTTTAGATGTAGGTTGTGTAATACAAACCACAGGGTAAACACAGAGAAAGTGTTAAAAAATATACAGAAACAAAAATGAGAAAGGGAATAGCCAGTTACATCACAAATAATCAACCAAACAAAAAATGAGGTTGAAGTAAAGGAAAAGAGAACCAAAAAATGTTATGACATACAAAAGCAAAATGAAAAGATAGCTGAAGTAAGTACTGCCTTTACAATAATAACACTGAATGTCATTGGATTAAACCCCCAAATCAAAAGACACAGATTGGCAAAATGGATAAAAAGCATGATCCAACTATATGTTTTTTAAAAGAGACTCACCTTAGGCCCAAAGACCCATATAGATTGAAAGTGAAAGGGTGAAAAAGGTACTCCATTCAAATAGTTACCAAAAAAAAAAAAAAAAAAAAAAAAAGCTGAGGTAGCTATACTAATATTGGAGAAAATAAAATTTCAGTCAAAAGCTGTTAAAAGAGACAAAGAAGGACACTGTACCAAACTGCTACAGACACTATATAATAATAAAAGGCGTAATCCACCAAGAAGTTAATAATCATAAATATTTATGCATGTAACTATGGGGTCCCAAAATACATAAGGCAAACACTGGCAAAACTCAAAGAAGAAATATGCACCTCTACAGTAATAGTTGGAGACTTCTAATAAAACCTTCTCATGAATAGATAGAATGTCTACGCAGGAGATCAACAATGAAAGTGAGAACTTGAATAATGATAAATGAACTAGCCCTAACAGGAATGAACAGAACATGTCACCCCAAGACAGCAGGATATATATTCTTCTCAAGTGCACATGGATCATTCTCCAGAATAGACCATATTTTGGGTCACAAAATAAGTCTCAATGAATGTTTTTTTACTTAAAAATTTTTAATTCTCTTTTTAAAAAAAGATACATAAATAACACAAAATTACATTAAAAATATAAGATCAACAACCTCTTTCATCAGTGTGGCACATTCATTGCATTTGGTGAATACATTTTGGAGCACTGTTACACCACATGGATTATATTTTAAATTGTAGTTTACACTCTCCCCCAGTCCATTCTGTAAGTTAAAGCAGGATATACAATGTCCTGCATCTATCTCTGCAATATCATTCAGGACAACTCCAATTGATGGAAATGCCCCCATATCACACTTTTTCTTCCCTCTCCCTGCCCTCAGCAACTACTGTGGCCACTGTCTCTACATCAATAATACAGTTTCTTCCATTGTTATAGTCATAATTGTTCTATAGTAGAAAACCAGTAAGTCCACTCTAATCCATATTTTATTCCTCTATCCTGTGACACCCTGGGATGGTGATGTACACTCCAACTCTAAATCAAGAGGGGGCTTAGATCCCACATGGCTGATGGATATGATTCTTCTACTTGCAATTGTAGACACTCTCGGTTCCCTGGTGTGGTGGATGACCATTCTCACCTCCCTGTTAGCTGACCTGGGCATGTTTAGAGAGGTTACAACTGAGTCCAAATCCATCACACTCACGAGCAGAAATTCCAGAGTAAGGCCTACTGGCAAGGCACTGAACTCCAGAGCCCATCTGCCATGACCATAGGACATGGGTGTCTCCATAGCTCTCAGGAGCACTGCTACCTGGGGTTGTATCTACTTTGGCTGCTTCTGGGATCCTGATGAGACATGAGTAAGCACGGCCCCTCTGATGACCCCCCCACAACTCATTTTGAAGTCTCTTAGCCATATAAACTAATTTGTCTTTATGGTTTCCCCCTTTGTTCAAGGTCTTTTTCTAGTTGCAACACCAGCTGGTGATGGTAGTAATCTCTCAGCATCAAGGAGGTTCATGCCCAGGAGTCATGTACTACCCTGGAAGAAGGTAATGCATTTACATGCTGAGTTTGGCTTAGAAAGGGGCCACATTTGAACAACATGGAGGCTCTCAGGAGGTAACTCTTAGGTACCCTGCCACCTAGTTCATATTTCAAGCACACAGGCTCATAAGCATAGTCATCAGTATCAAGGGCCCATCATTGGACCATCTTTCTCACTAGTCTTTGCCCTTGTATTCCAGGGATTGTTGCTGTTCCATTGGGGAATACTACAGAGCACCATAGAATGGGAACTCAGCACTCCTTCAGTTGTCATGTGTAAATCTACCCACTGTGACAATACCCAATGAATATTGAAACATATTTATATACCCTATATGCATGCCCTGGAGAACTCCCTCCCACCCATGCATCCCCCATCAATGATACCCCACACCAGTGCTCTTCCCCTTCCATAGTTGAAAGCTTCTGTGATCCAAAACATCTTAAAAAATGAAGTCTAATATATTGCCAAATTAAATTAGTAGGAAAATGAAATAGTAATGGTAGGTTTAAAGATTGGAAAGAGAACACATAATAATTTATGTATTAGAGATGTGTATTGTATTCTCAGTACACATCTATAAACTAATATAAAGTAAAAAATAAATTAGGGTATTAAAAATGAAAAATATCACAAAACTTTTTTTTGATGTTTTGCTTTTCATCACTATATTAGGTGATGCCCTGTATGTACAGAAGCAAGACAATCCCTTCCATTCCTTCCTCAGTGTCTACATATTTTTTAAAAGTTTTTTTTATTATGTCTTCAAAAAGGTTTTAGATCACAGTAAATATAGATATATACAATATAGATATATATTCTTCTGAAGCACTCATGGATCATTCTATAAATAGACCACATGTTAGGTCACAAAACAAGTCTCAATGAATTTTAAAAGATTGAAATTATACAGATTTTCTTCTCTAATCATAATAGAGCAAAGCTGGGAATCAGTAAGAGAAAGAGACCTGGAAAGCCCACATATATACAGATGTTAAATAATATACCCAAACAATCAGTGGGTCAAAGAATAAATTACAAGGAAAATAAGCAAATATCTTGAGATAAATGAAAACTAGAACACAGCATATTGAATCTTATGGGATACAGAAATGTCAGTACTGAGAGAGAAATTTATAGCCCTAAATGCTTACCTTAAAAAAGAAGAAAGAGCTAAAATTAAAACCTAACTGCACACCTAGAGGAGCTAGAAAAGGAGCAGCAAACTAATCCCAAAGCAAATGAAAGGAAATAAATAAAAAGACTAAAGCAGAAATAAATGGTATTGAAAATAAAAACAATAGAGATTAACAAAATCAAAAGTTGTTTTCTTGAGAAGATGGATAAACTGAGAAACCCTTAGCTAGACTAACAAACAAAGAAAAAAATGAAAGAACACAAAAATAAAATAAAACATGAAAATGGGGACCTTATTACTGACCCCACAGAAATAAAAAGCGTCATAAGAGGATACTCTGAACAACGGTATGCCAACAAATTTGACAACCTAGATGAAATGAACAAATTCCTAGAAAACGCAAACAACTTACACTGACTCTACAAGATATAGAAGATTTCAACAGAACAAATGAAAGAGATTGAATGAATCATCCAAAACCTCCCAACAAAGAAAAAGCCCAGGGTAAGATGGCTTCACCGTGAATTCTAGCAAACATTACAAGAAGAATTAATGGCAATGTCTCTCAAACTCTTTCAAAAATTTGAATAGGAGGGACACTCCTAACTCATTCTATGAAGCCAACATCTCCCCAATAATGAAGTCAGATAAAAACAGTACAATAAAATATAATTACAGAGCAATTTCTCCAATGAATAAAGATGCAAAAATACTCAAAAAAATGCTTGCAAATTGAATCTACCAGCACATTAAAGAGTTATACACTACAATCAAGTGGGTTTTATCCCTGTTATGCAAGGGAGATTCAACATACGAAAATCAATTAATATAATACACTACATTAACAAAATGAAGGGAGAAAACTACAAGATCACCTTGATTGACAGAAAATGCATTTGAAAAAACTCCAGTTTCATTTCAATTCTCAGACAAATAGGAGTTGAAAAGCTTTCTCAACATGATAAAGAACATGTATGAAAAACTCACAGATAAGAATATACACAAAGGTGAAAGGTGAAAGTGGATTCCTACTGCCACTACTGCTGGAAATTCTAGCAAGAGCCATTAGGTAAGAAAAAATAAATGTAAGTCATCTAAATTGGAAATGAAGAAGTAAAACCTTCACTATTTACAAATGTCATGATCATATATATATATAGAAAATCCTGAAAGATGTACAACAAAGATACTAGAGTGAATAAAGTAATGCTGAGGGGCATGAAATATTTCTTTTTGGAGTAATGAAATTGTTCTAAAATTTTTTGTGGTGATTAATGCACAACATTATGATTATATTAAAAGTCATGGGTTATACACTTTGGATAGATCATAGAATATATGGATATATCTCAGTAAAGCTGCTTAAAAAGTAAATAATTGTGCAAGAATAGCCAGAAATAGCAGGTATGTACAGCAGGAGAAGCATAGAGAGATCGAGAGGTGAAGAATTTTCTTGTTTGTTCTTTATTATTATTATTGAAATAATCAAAATGTTCTAATGATGATTGAAGTGATGAAATCAGAACAATATGATTATACAAAACACCATCGATTGTACACTTTGGATGAATTGTATGCTTTATTAATATGTATAAATAAAATTGATTTGCTAAAAAAAGAGATAAGGAATTTTAAAAAGGCACTGGGTGAGCATAAAGAACAATTTGAAACCCTGCAAGAAAAGTAACAGAGTTTATGGGAATGAAAGACATGATGGATGAGATTAAAAATATATTAGAGGCATATAAGAGTAGGTTTGAATTGCTTGAGGACAGAATTAGTGATCTGAAAGGCAGAACATCTGAACTGGAAAAGACAAGAAAAGATAATGGAAAAAATGGAACAGAGCATCAGGGAATTGGCAGCAGTTTGATATTATTGATGAATTCAAAAAGAAATATTGGATTATGTTTGTCAACTGATCTTTTCCTCTGGGCATATGAGATTACATTGGATTGATTACTTGTTTACTTGGTTACTTTTTCAGTAGGGCCTTGAGTTCCCATCCTTTCGTGGGTGGGGACTCACAGATAAAAGGTATGGCAAAGGACAGAGTTGAGGGCTTTTAATGTTGGAGTTTTGATGTTGGAGTTTGATGCTGAAGCCTTAAGCTGGAGCCCTGGAAAGTAAGCTCACAGAGGAAAGAGAAACTAGGGCCAGGAAGAATGGAACCCTGAGTCCAGGAAGAAGCAAGCCCTGGGAAGAAAGAAACCTTGAACCTAGAGAGAAGCAAGACCCTGGAAGGGAGGAAACCAGGAAGCCTGAACCCTTGCAGACGTCAGCAGCCATCTTGCTCCAACACATGAGAACAACTTTTTTATCTTTATTTTTTCAGATTCTTCTTGTTACCCCCCCTTTTTAAAATTAAATTGTCCTTTTTAAAAAGATATAGATCATGAAAAATGTTACATTAAAAATATAAGAGGGGAAGCGGACTTGGCCCAGTTGTTAGGGCATCCATCTACCACATGGGAGGTCCGTAGTTCAAACCCCGGGCCTCCTTGACCCGTATATAGCTGGCCCATGTGCAGTGCTGATGTGCGAAAGGAATGCCCTGCCATGCAGGGGTGTCCCCCGCATAGGGGAGCCCCACGCACAAGGAGTGCGCCCCATAAGGAGAGCCGCCCAGCGCAAAAGAAAGGGCAGCCTGCCCAGGAATAGTGCCACACACACAGAGAGCTGAAACAACAAGATGACGCAACAAAAAGAAACACAAATTCCTGTGATGCTGACAACAACAGAAGCGGACAAAGAAGAAGATGCAGCAAATAGACACAGAGAACAGACAACTGGGTGGGGGAGAAGGGGAGAGAAATAAATAAATAAATCTTTAAAAAAAAGAAATATAAGAGGTTCCCATATACCCCACCCCACCCCCTCCTCCCATGTCAACAACCTTTTTCGTCATTGTGGCATATTCATTGCACTTGGGGACTACATTTTGGAGCACTGCTGCTCCCCATGGATTATAGTTTACATTGTAGTGTGCACTCTCCCTCAGTATATTCAGTGGGTTATGGCAGGATATATAATGTCTGCATCTGTCCCTGCAATATCATTTAGGACAACTTCAAGTTCTGAAAATGCCCCCACCTCTCATCTCCTCTTCTCTCTCCCTGCCCTCAGCAACTACCATGGTCACTTTCTCCAAATCAATGCTACAGTCTCTTCCATTACTAGTCACAATAGTTCTACAGTAGAATACCAGTAAGTTCACTCTAATCCATATTTTAATCCTCCATCCTGTGGACTCTGGGTTGGAGATGTCTGCTCCACCTCTATATTGAGAGGGGGCTTAGATCCTACATGATTGATGGATGCAATTCTCCTGCTTGGAGTCTTAGGCACTTTCGGTTCCCTGGTGGGTGTTTGACCATCTTCACCCCCCTGTTAGCTGACCTGTGGAAGTCCAACAAACTGGACAGTAGGAGCTGCAAGTCTGCTGAGGCTCAGGGCCCAGCTCGCACATGGCCAGACCAGAGATTGAAGTCTCCTGGGTTTGAAATTTTGTAAAACATTTTCTCTGATCATAACAGAATGAAGTTGGAAATCAATAATAGATGAAAAAAGAGAAAACTTAAAAATATATGGAGATTAAACAGCACACTCAAATAAACAATGGGTCAAAGAAGAAATTATGATAGAAATCAGCAAATATCTTGAGATGAATGAAAATGAGAACACCACATATCAAAACCTATGGGAATTTGGTCATATATAGGCTACTAGGATAAAAATTAAAAGGTAAAACATA
Source organism: Dasypus novemcinctus (assembly GCF_030445035.2). NCBI lineage: Eukaryota > Metazoa > Chordata > Mammalia > Cingulata > Dasypodidae > Dasypus > Dasypus novemcinctus. The sequence goes on from NC_080704.1 coordinate 173,690,617, forward strand.
GGCCTGTATAACATAGCGAACCCTATTATAAATGATGGGCTATAGTTAATAACACAATTATTAAAATGTTCTTTCAGGAATTATAACAAATGTACCACACACTAATGCAAGGTGTTAATAATAGGGTGGTATATTGGAAAAATTATACACCCTAATGTAAAGTATGGACTATAGCTAATAGTACAATTATAATATTCTTTCATCACTAGTAGCAAAGGTACCACACTGATGCAAAGAGTTATTATTAATAATAATAGATGAGTGAGATATATGGAAAAGCTGTATTTTTACATGATTTTTCTGTAAACCTGCAACTTCTCTAATTAGAAAAATTAAATGGAAACCATTAAATTGGTAAAAAAAGAAATAACTTTTACATTATTTGACACTTTCCACCCTCACCTTCTGCCTTTGTGTTATTATTTGTGTAAAAAGCTGCCTGTATCCAATTCCCACAAATAATGGAGAACCAGCAAAAAGAACTTCAGTAGCAGAAATTGGATTGTTAAAGAGGTTGCCAAAGTACACTGTAGCAGTTTGATATGGCTAAGAATTCCAAAAATACATATTGGATTATGTTTGTAAACTGGTCTGTACCTGGGCGTGTTTAAGTTATGACTAGGGCTTTGATTGGGCCACATCATTAGGGCGTTGAGTCCCCATCCCTTGGTAGGTGGGGACTCACAAATAAAATGCATGGCAAAGGGCAGAGTTGAGTGTTTTTAATGCTGGAATTTTGATGTTGGAGTTTGATGCTGAAGTCTTAAGCTGGAGCCCCAAGAAGTAAGCACACAGAGGAAAGAGAAGCAAGCCCCAAGAAGAAAGGAACCTTGAACCCAGAAAGAAGCAAGAAGGGAGGAATCCAGGAAGCCTGAACCCTTGCAGAAATTGGCAGCTATCTTGCTCCAACACATGAAAATACACTTTGGTGAGGGAAGTAACTTATGCTTTATGGCCTGATATCTCTAAGCTCCTGCCCCAAATAAATACCCTTTGTAAAAAACAACCAATTTCTGGTATTTTGCATCAGCACCCCTTTGGCTGACTAATGCGTATGTTAATAGAAGTTGCTCCCCAGGATGTTAGTAGGTATTACTGGGAAAAAGGCTGCAGTATATAAGAAAAAACCAACAACAAACAAACAGAACATTTCAGTCCCAATCCAACATCTTGCATTGTGACCAGTGTTTTTCAATGTGGAAAACAATGAGCAGGGTCATGGTATGTATGGAGGAAATTTAGGCCAATGAGTTGGGTTCAGCTTAGAAGGTCCCTGAATATCAGGCTAAAGGGTATCATTCTTATCCTTTGCGTAGTGGGATTTTAATCAACAGTGATGTGATCACATCTGAGCTTCTCCTATTCTTTCCCCTTCTGTTCTGAGTGTGGAAATTAGATCGACTTTCCCAAGTCGATCTCAGTGGGACTCTCAGCCCACTTTACCCACTGGATGTTAGGAAAGCTTAAAAGTGTTCATTTGAAATGTACATAAGGATTCCTCAGAAGGGTACCATTTAAACTCCCCCATGAGACAATCCTTTGCTATTTTTGAGATCATGATATTCAAGTAAGAAACATACACTTCACACATGTTCTCTTTTTTCTTTCATGGCAAGCTCTGACCAGTTGCTGCCTGACATCATGACCCCAAACACAGAAAAACATGAGATCTTGACAAGGAGCTGAAAACACCAGCAGGGACTCCTCATGGTATTATTGCAAGTTCTCTAACCCATGGTCAAGGGCACAATTGTATTTTCATCTGAAATTTGGATGTAGCTTTGTTTCTTTGTTAATGTATCATGTCACTGGGTTGAACTCTCTGTCACTGGAATGGTGGAGTTGCCATCCAAGCACAAAGTCTTAGGTCCTTTTGGCTTAAGCAAAAGTGAAACTAAATAAATAGGTTCTTGTTTCACCAACTCACTTCTCTGTAATAGTGATAGGAACAGGAGATCCAGAATTTGGGCTGTGCTCACCTGCTCATTGCATACAGGAACTTGGCATACACAGTAGCTGAGAAGGGACAAGAATGTTTACCCTGTTGGGAAAGGAGTTACAGGATTCTGTCTCTGGACTGTGGAAGAGGATATTTCAGGAAGGACTTGGTTTTGCATTTCTGGAACCCATCCAAATTCTGTAGGTGTCATAAGCTTTTCTATCATGCCTGGTTGGCGGTTTCTTCCTAAATACTGTGACTGTCCTTCCAACACTCGGGAGACACTAATCAATCTTGCTCATTCTTTGAGGAGCTCTCTTTTTTGCCATTATTTTATTCTTTCCCAATATTAAACTGATTTCTGCAAAAATTGTGATCTTTGAAAATTACACACAAAGAGCAGACTAGTTCTTTCTAATGTTGACTATTAGTCACTTCTCTTACAGATACTTTGAGATATGTTGCATGTGTTGCTGATTCTCTTTGTTAAGGTTAATTAATAAAGTTAACCCAATAGGTTTGTGTGAGTTTTGAGTAAAATGTTGTTTAACAAGTATGTCATAATCTCTTCCTGTGTGCAAAACCCTGTGGTGGGAGCCAAGAATGCAGAGAATGATGTGTGGCCCTTGTCTTGAGGTGCACATGACCTAATAAGGAGAATGGCCACATTAGGGAGTTTCTTTCTTTGTGGTTCTAGAAGAGTCAAGGAGTGCAGAGAAAAAAAATTATAATTAAAAACATGTCTGTTTCTGAGCATGAAGAGTTTAACCAGACAGAGGTTTGACTGAGGCAGCAAAGGGCATGCTTGAGAGCAGGCTCTCTTTACCCAACCTGGCAGGATATGAATCCTGGCCTTGCTAATACCTAGCTGTGTGACCTTGGATAAGATACTGACATCTCTGTGCTTCTGTTCTTGCATCTGTAAAACAGGCAAGAGAAAATATTAAAATGTATCTAGATTGGAAAGGAATAAGAAAAACTTCATTTATTCCCCAAAGCATGATCATCTATGTAGAAAATCTATGAAATCTATAAAAATGATACTAAAAGTAAAAATTGAATTTTGCAAGGTTGCAAGAAACAAGATCAATAGACACAAATCTACTATATTTTAATATACCAGCAACGAACAATTGGAAACTGAAATGCATCAAAAAGAAAATATTTAGGATTAAATTTGACAAAATGTGTGTAAGATGTGCACATTGAAAACAAAATTTCACTGAGAGGTATATTCAAATATTGGACAACTCAATATATTTAAATGTCATTTCTCCTCCAATTAATCTATATTTCAATAAAATCAAAATTAAAATTCCACCAGGTGTTTTTTTTCTAATTTTGTTTTGTTTGTGTTTGTGCATAAAAAATGAGCAGGCTTATTCTAAAGTTCCTTTCGAAATTCAAAGGACTTAGACTTACACGTCTTTATTCAAGTGAAACAATGTTGGAAATACTTACCCTAATTTGTTTCAAGACTATAAAGATACAGTGTGGTATTAGTTTAAAGAGCAACACATAGGTCAGTGGAACAGAAAAGAAAGCGAGGAGAAAACCTAAACATATGGTTAACTGATTTTCTACAAATGTGCCCAGGATTTACAATTAATAAAATTAGTCTTTTCAACAAATGGTGCCACAACAATTGGCTATCACATGGAAAATATGAACTTTGAGGCTTCCATGAAATGGAGGAATAGAGAGTTACAGGGCTCACTTCTTTCCCACAAAAACAGAGGACAGACAACCTGCAAGATGGTGGTGGAGTAAGGAGCTCCTAGAGTCACCTCCTGTTACAGCGCAGTTAGTAAACACTCAGAGCTATATGAAGTTAACTGAAGCACCTGTTGGGGGACTCCAGGAGACCAGAAGAGCATCCGGCAATGTCCTTGAAGGAATGGAAGGAGGAGACTGCCCATCTGCAGAGAAGATTCATAAGTAGATCACTCCATGCCCTGAATAAACCAACTCTGAAACACATACCAATCAGAATGTCAAATGCCAAACACAAAGAGAGAATTCTGAGAACAACAAGAGAAAAGCAATGCATAATATATAAGGGAAACCCAATAAGATTAAGTACTGATTTCTCACCAGAAATCATGGAGGCAAGGAGAGAGTGGTACAATATATTTAAGATACTTCAAGAGAAAACCTTCCAGCCAGAATCTTATATCTGGAAAGATTGTCTTTCAAAAATGAGGGCAAGATTAGAATATTCACAGATAAACAGAAACAGAGAATTTCTAACCAAGAGACCAGATTATCAGGAAATACTAAAGGGTGTGCTACAGCCTGAAAAGAAAAGACAGGAGACAGAGGCCTGGAAGAGAGTGTAGAAATGAAGATTATATTAATAAAAGTAACAAAAAGTGTCAAAAGAGTGGTGAAAATAAAATACAACAGATAAAACTCAAATAGTCATGAATAAATTTAACCAATGATGTAAAGCACTTGTATTCAGAAAACTGCAGCTCAATGTTAAAAGAAATCCTAACTAACTGGAAGAATATTTCATGTTCATGGATTGGAAGACTAAATATCATTAAGATGTCAATTCTACTCAAATGGATATATAGATTCAATGCAATCCCGATAAAAATTTCACCAGCATTTTTTTTTATAATTGAAAGCATGATTATCAAATTTTTTTGGAAAGGTAAGGGGTCCTAAATAGCCAGAAACATCTTAAAAAGGAAAAGCAGACTCTCATCTCCAGACTTTAAATCATATTACCTAGCTATAGTGGTAAAAACAGCATGGCAGTGGCATAAAGACAGACACAGACCAATGGAACCAAATTGATGGTTCAGAAATAGGTCCTCACATGTATGGTCAAGAGATTTTTGACTAGCCTGTCAAACCCACGCAGCTTGGGCAGAACAGTCCATTCAGCAAATGGTGCTGAAAAAATTGGATAGCCATAGCTGAAAGAAGGAAAGAGGACCCCTATCTCACACCTTATCCAAAAAATAACTCAGAATGGATCAAAAACCTAAAAATAAAAGCAAGAAGCTTAAAGCTTCTAGAAGAAATTGTAGGAAAATATCTTCAAGACCTGGTAGTAAGTGGTGGGTTCTTAAAGGAGGTAAGAGGAGGACTGAAATGGACTACTCATGTTTAATGTATGCAGACGTTTTAAATAGCTTTACTGTAAAAGTGTGGAAATGTATAGAGTGGATAGTAACAAATGGTGAGTAACAGCTAGTTTATAAATGGGGATGTGGCTGAAAATGTTAGTCTAGGTGCAAAAAGTAAATATGCTAAAAGCTTATCTAGAATATCTGGAGTCCATGCTAAAAGCTTACCTAAGATGTGGAAGATATATATGCTAATTGAAGCCTATTGAGAACTGAAACAAAGGGACCATTTGGCCTTTCCTCTCTGTATAAAAGACGTTTGAAAATCTTGTTCAGGGCTTGGGATTCAAACAGAAGTTCCCGAGTCCGGCCAGCCGTCAATAAACCATTTTTCCTTCTCAAAATCATTCCTGAGTCCTGGCCTCTCTATACTCAAATAATTGAACTTCTCTCAAATTCTACAACATTTTTGGTGACTCTGGTGGGATAACAAAGGAAGGCCAGAGACGGTAGCATTTTGCTGCCCCTTCCAAATCCCCGAGGAAGCCGGGAGGACTCGGATGAACCCCAAATCTGGGCGCCCCTGGATTAAATTTAATCCAGAAAAGATGTGGGCTCCACCAGAATCTTCCCAACAAAAATCGAGGGCAATGGAAGGTCTGAAGAGAAAGATTCTGGGAACGAAAAAGAACTCCAAACTTGGAAGAAGGTAAGGCTCCCCGGGTGAGCACAGTCTGGAAGGCCCTAGCTTTAATTGCTAGGAAGGGGAGGCTGATCACCTCCCGAGAGAACCCTAGTAGCCCCAGAAGGCTGGGGGGAAGCCGTTCTCTCTAGGCTTGGGAAAAGGAGAAAAACCGGGGAAAAGCCCTGGTGTTTTGGGTTTGTCTAACTGCATGTTAGAATCTGGTACTGGTCTTATATCCACTAAAGGAGTGGAGTCTCGATTTTAATAGGAAGGGCTATTTATAGGTTCAAGTCCTAATGTCCTGGAAATTGGTCTAGATTAAGGAAAACAAAACTTGGTTACAGGAAAATGGATTGGCTTTTCTGGTGGAGCTTGGTCTGGGTGTAAAGTTTAAACAGTGGAAAAGTCTAGCTGAAATCTTTTGTTATGGTGCTAAATTGTGAATGAATTCACTTTATACCAAATGTTAAGTGTTCTGAGGTTTGTGATGGCTGTGGGGGAAGCCATGGTGAAAATAAACATATAAACTTGTGGGTCAGATTAGTGACCTTTGTGCTTCTGTCTGTGTCAGCTCAATGCTAGTGTTGGAGTTGTGTCCTTATGTAAAGTAGAATTACAGCTGAGCTGGAGCCCTCCCTTGCCATTGGCAAGGGGGTGAAATGATTCTGGGGCAAAAGCTGAGGAGTCTGGATGTTTGCGGAATCTAGATGTTTGTGCATGCTCTGCTGTCTTGTCTCTGGTCTGGCCCTTTGCCAGGGCTTGGAGGCCGTCTGTGTCCGTGCCAAGCACCCAAGTTTGTTGGGAATGTCCCAGTCAGGGTGGCTGGGTTCCTGGGAGAGTTGCCAAATTTGAGTAGGTTCTGTCTGCCCATTTTGGCTGAAAGCTGGAAAAGGGGGAGCGGCTTGCCCCTTTCCAGTGAGTCCACCCTTCTATTCATAAGCCGCATTCCTGTTTGTTGTGCACCCGACTGCCTGGAAGCGGGGGAAGTGAAGGGGGTGAAAAGCAGAATCAGAATAAATGCAGTAAAGTTCACTCCTTAGGGTGTCAAAGCCAAAATACGTTTGCATTCTGCTCAGGTTCTTAGAAGGTATTGTAGTAACTTTAAGTAAGAGAATGTGTTCAGTGAAGGTAAAATTTGTCTTAAGGGTATAAATAATTATAAAAAGTTTTACAAAGCATTGTTTAAATTAAGGTATTTAAATGGCTAATTGCAGAAAGTCATTATTTAACAAAACTGAATTGATAATAATAATAATAAAAGGCAATTTTATAACAAACTTATTCGGCAGCCAATCTCCCCTGTCAACTTGCTTCCAAAAAAACTGTTTCTGGTATTACATGCTACTAAGTATTTAAAGTGAAGAAAAGTTCATTATTTTAACAAGCTTGTTTAGTATTAATGGCAATTACATGTTGTAAGAAGTTTGCCTGGTAACTTAGTATGTGGGATATATGGAGTGTGTTTTTATTGTTAGGGAAACAGAAGATGATTTTGTCCTAAGATAAAATGATTGATTATTGGAAAGAGTAGAGTGTGGGACAGAACCTGAATGAATACTGAAAGTGTAGAAGGTTTGTGGAAGGAAAATTTTTATGATTAAAATTGAGTAAGATCAATATACAAAGAAAATCTTTTATCAATAGCTTCTTGTGCTTTAACCTCATCATTTCCTCAGTGTTTGAAGAAGAGTCTTATCTCTTTTAATAGAACATTTATGTTCTAGAAATCAAATCCTGAAAAGTAGCTTTTTATTTCAAACTAACTGCAAGAGATTTATTCTTTTACTTTAAAGGAAAAATTAAAGTAATGGTTAAGTTCATCTAATATGTTATAAGTTGAATGAAAGGTATTTAAAGGTGTTATAAAATTAATAGGTTTTTTTTAAAAAAAATTAATAAAACTGTAACTGAGAGTTAAAATCATTTATAAATGCATTTATATTTTAAAACAGTGGAAAGACAATAACTGAAATTATAGCTGGGTGAATTTAGCCTGAAACTATTATTTAAGTGTAAATTCTAAACTAACCTTTCCTTTGTTTATGGTTACTTCAAGCCTAACCTCACCCTTTGCCTTTGCCTATGGTTATTTCATAATTGAGAAGAGCTGGGACATCACTGTCTCCTCTCCTGGTATTAATAACCCTTTCTCTCATGAATTCAAGTGTAAACTAAATAAATGGCTGCCTGATGGAATAAGGTTAAATAACCACTGAAGTTTTATTATCTTCAAAATCAAAAAGGGGGGTGGACGGGGAGAAGTCTCCTGCCTTTGACGGTCAGTGTTCCTAAGAGTGGCAATTCATGAGAGAAAGCAGTCTGTCTCCCTGAGGCTTCAAATAGCCTCAGTAAATATATATATAAAATTAATCTTGTTGCTTATCCAAAATTCTGCTAATTTCAAAGTAAAATATAAAGTTCTAAAACAAAATGGTGCTAAGGCATTGAGAACATTTTGGTTATTACAGTCCATTAAGTAAGAAGGAAAATTCCTGTGGTAAACTGCATGGTCATAGTGCAAATTAAGAAGAGTTTCAAAAGTCTTTGAAATGTTTGCAGTCACACTTGTTTTGTAAAGATTAGAAGTTTAAAGTAATTAAAGTTATGTTTTTGTCTCAAACTATTTATATCTGCCTATTTGCTCAAATTGTTGAGGTTAAATATGCAGTTATATAAGTAATATGTATTTCTGGACCCCTAATTAATTAAGCTAAACAGTATATAAAATAATGCAAATTATAAGTAATATCAATGAGTTGTGTTTGTGTCTAACTCCTTGTGTCTGCCCATTTTAAAAAATGCTCAATGTATGTCTTCATACATCAGGATAATATCAAATTAACAAATAAAAATTCTTAAAAGAGGTCTATTCAAATTGTTAAAAATTAAATATGCAGTTATATTTATAAATATTCTTAAAGCCCAAATTAAACTAAGCAGGATGAAAAAGTCATAGAAATCTGATTATAGAAACAATTGGGAAAGGGCCTCCTCTTTGCAAGAGCTTTAAAGGCAAGACTAGGTGTAGCAGATTAAACCTATCTACTAGGCTAGGGAATTAAGAATCAGTTTGCCTGGTAATTTCCCAGTTTAAACCTTTTGTCAGCCATAAAATGCAAAAGAAAAAGAAAAAACAAAGATTAGGTTAATTTTCACATAAGAAAAATGTTGATGTGACCTGGTGGCCTGCTGCCTCAGTCTCCCACTCCCGGGTTGGACAGCAGTGGAGGAGACCAGTTTAGGCCAGTCCTATGGGCAGTGGAAGGATGCCCAAGAAGGAGCTAACTAAGTTGGTGCCATTTCAGCGCTTAATTCTATTCCTTATTTGACAAAGGGGAGCAGGTAAAAACTAAAATGGTTGGAATGTGATAGAGGAAGCAGTTAAATCAAACTTTTGCGTGGGAAAGTTAAATCTCAGATAAGCTGTAACTTCTGAAGTATCCAATCTATGGAAAAACAGGAAGAGCTTGCATGCTAGGCTTAGGGGTATAAATTGTGTCATTTTTCTTTGTTCGTGGCACCAGCCATATCTGGCTCTGCACCCCTTCTTGCAAGATTGAGAATAAATTATTTTCTTCTCCACAATCTGGTGAGCCTTATTTTCTGCCAGAAGATTTCTTTCCAACAAAATAAAGGTAATTAGTGGCTCTATTAACAAATTTCAGTAAGTAAAGGAAAGTCCATAAAAACTATGGAGAGATCTTTCCTGGGTTATGATTTAAAAAAAAAATTAAGTAATTGTGTAATGTGTTTTAAAACCTGGTAGTCAGTATGCTTTTAAATTAATAATTTTCATAACTTAAAGAAAAGAAGTTTTTAGCTTCCTGTAAGGGAAAAAGAGAACATTCCTTGCATAAACTATTATGGTTTCAATTTTATTTAACTTGAGTGTAATCTCCCATAGTTAATTTATAAACTAAATTAACATTATGTATGAAATCTTTAATGAGTGAAATTAGGCTGAAGGAAAAAGATTGTAGATATGCTCTCTTAAATAAAGAGTGAATTTCTTTCATTGGTAATTGTAATTTAGTAAGTTTATTTAAACATGAGGTGGCTAGTCAATGTGGTTATAGTCAATTATAAAGAGTTTGTAAAACATCTTCCAAACTGAAAATGTTTAAATAGTTCTAGTTGTAGAAGTCATTGTTAACTAAAAAACTTAGATTGGTATTGGTAGCAGAAATAACTTCATGATAATAAACCTGTCTGAAGGCCACTGCAAAGTACACATTTAAGTAAATGGTAATAAAAAGTTGTCTTGATTCTATTGGAAATATTCTGTTTTCATTCTAACAATGAAAAATAATATTTTTCCTCTATTACTAAAGTATCTACTGTTATCTTCATAGTAAAATTGTGTAAGTAAACAGTCATTTGATATATGTGTTGCATTAAGTTGTTTAAAATATATATAAAAACAAGGAATAAATTTTAACATTGTCAAACTCTTGTGCATTCAAACCAGGCCTTGAATACATTACAGGTGGCCTCTCCATGTGAGTTATTGGCTAGGCTGGTCACTGACCCCTCAATTAAAATATGTGCTGTATCAGTCCCTGGTTCTGCTCCTGAAGTTGATGGAAACTATATTGCAGTTTCAAGCTCCTGCAGCAGCCAATAATGACTCGGTACAGCCAAGTGTACAATGGATATCGCCTCCAGACTGGCACTGTTCCATGGTGCCAGAGAGCACTATGCACCAGGCTAGTAGAATACTGGAAAATCTCTCTAAGATGAAGGATCCTGCAACTTGCTCACTGCGTTGAAGAACATGCTAAGTGGAGCCATGATACCAGGATACTGTAAGTGAAACTTAAACACAATTGGCATTATGGCCTGCTCTCATGGAGAGATAACATGTAATGTATTACAAACCTGAAACTCAAAACTAATAATTGCAACTCTGAATCCTTATGCATTAAGTAATACATTAGTTAATATTAAGTGCTGTACTTTTATCCTGTACTAAATATATGCCTAATAATTGTAATGTTATCTTTTCTATTTTGGATCAAGTGCAGAAGTATATTAGACATGTTAAATTCCTGGTAAAATCATTTTCTAAACAGTTAATAACATGTCTATAGAATAAGGTGGCAGTCTCAGCCAGTCTCAGTCAACTTCTATATTCTGCTGTACTCTGCTGTGTACCAAAAGTGAGGCTTGCTTGCTGATGGTGAGTCACCTACTGAACAAGTCAAAACTGCTAGAAATTGTACAATGAAAACCAAGGTGTAAAAATCTTTATTCTGTAGTTCTGATCACTCCCACAGGTGAAAACTAAGAGTATTTCCAAATTAGTGCTCTAATCCTGAGTGAAGCCAGTTGCCCAAGGAGGGCCAGTTCACCAGGAGCATCTGACAGAGCGAATAAGTGTCAATCATTGAACAGCTTGGAATGTGTCTTCAGACAAAGCTAAGTGTCTGTTGCAATTTATCTCTAAAGATGGATAACTTAAAAAAGAATATATATGCTGTTCCCACCAGCTTTTAAGGAGTGCCATCTTTATAGGCATCTAACCTTGTCTACCTCTGTAATCCAATGTGTCCTCTTTTAAAAACGGGTATTCCAAATTTTTAATTAAGTTTGTTTCTTTCAGAGTGAACATCTTATTAACCATATGAAAACTTCATCCAACTTCGTACAGAATGCCAGATCCATCTTCCTCCAGTTAGAATAAATTAAGAGTTTTACACCTTATTAGGCAATGACTACAGCCCATGGCCAGCAGGAAGCAGTTACAGAAAAGAGATTGTCTCCCTTCAGCACCCCTTTTAAATTAAAGGTGTAAACTCTTTAAGAGTAAAATAAAAGTAATAGATGGATCTGGAACCTGACTGGAAATCTACGTGAGTGCCAGTGGCAGCAGAATAACTGCAGGAGGCCCCTGCCCAAGATTCTGCTGTCCAGAATGAAAAGTTCTAAACTTCTAAAAACAGTCCTGGATGCTGTACTAAAGACTGATAAATAATCAATCAAAACAACAAACAGCCATCCACCTCATAGCTCCAACAATACTTATGCCAAAGCTTAGCAAGTTAAACTTTGGCAAAAGGGGGGGAATGATATGGGCTATGGGTGGAAGGCTTTTTGTCTCTTCAGAGATAACCTAAGCTGAAGGCTGTGGGTGTGGAACGGTAAGAGGCTGCAGTCCTGCCCTTAGGGACAATGACAACAGGCTCCAGTCCCAGGAAACAGTTTAACAATGCAAGGGCTATAAACTTTAAGTATTTAGGGGAAATGCAAAAAGTAAATATGCTAAAAGCTTATCTAGAATATCTGGAGTCCATGCTAAAAGCTTACCTAAGATGTGGAATATATATATGCTAATTGAAGCCTATTGAGAACTGAAACAAAGGGACCATTTGGCCTTTCCTCTCTGTATAAAAGACGTTTGAAAATCTTGTTCGGGGCTCAGGATTCAAACAGAAGTTCCCGAGTCCGGCTGACCGTCAATAAACCATTTTTCCTTCTCAAAATCATTCCTGAGTCCTGGCCTCTCTATACTCAAATAATTGAACTTCTCTCAAATTCTACAACATAGGTATATAAATGCCAATTGACAAAATGCTAGAGAATAATCTAGGAATTGAGTAGCACAGTAAACCAAGAGGTGGATGAGAATTGTGGCTGATTGTACAGATGCCCTTTGTGAGCAAGAGCAAATGTATATCAATATTGCAGCGTGGTGGGAATGTGGAGAAGCATGGAGAAAATACAAGACCTATGGACTGCGGTGAGCAGTAATAATATAATATTCGTGCATCTATGCCAAAGTTATACTATGTTGATAATGGGGCAGTATGGAAAATGTGTGCCAAATGTACAGTATGGATGTGGTTACAAGCAGATGATATTATCTTTTCTGTAACGAATGTTCCACCACAGTGTAGTGTGTTGATAGAGGGGTATTGTTTGGGAATTCTGCACATGTACATCATTGTTTTATAAGTTTACAACTTCTGTCATAAAAAATATATTTAGGGAAGTGGATTTGGCTCAACTGATAGAGAATCTGCCTGCCATATAGGAGGTCCAGGGTTCAAACCCAGGACCTCCCGACCCGTGTGTTGAGTTCGCCCAAGCACAGTGCTGATGCATGCAAGGAGTGCTGTGCCACAAAGGAGTGTCCTCTGTATAGGAGAGTTCCACGTGCAAGAAGTGTGCCCCACAAGGAGAGCCACCCTGTGGGAAAATAGTGCAGCCTGCCCATGCGTGGCACTGCACACATGGAGAGCTGATGCAACAAGATGATGCAACAAAAAGAGACACAGATTCCCGATGCTGCCTGACAAGAATGTAAGAGGACACAGAAGAACAAACCATGAATGGACACAGAGAGAAGACAATGGGGGCGGGGTGAAAGAGAGAAATAAATAAAAAATAAGTCTTTAAAATAATAATAGGGTGGTTTGGGGAAAGATACCCCACATGTAAGATAAGGACTATAATTAATAGTAAGATTTGACAATATTTTTTCATAATTTGTAACAAATGTCTCACAACAATGCAAGGTGTTGGTGGAGGGTTGATATATGGGACCACTGTATATTGTTATGTATGTTTGCTTTGTAAATACACAACTTTTACTATACACTTATTATTTATGTATGTTTATGTATGAGTGATATACTTCAATAAATTAAAAAAGAAATGAAACAGAGGACAGGCATAAACTGTCTGGAAGAACTGTTAAAAGGCTCTAGGGACCAGGGGAGTACTGGGCAGCACCTAGGAAGGCATGTAGCAGAGAGATGGAGAAACCGTGATGAGGATCTGTGAGTAACTCAGACCACTGCCTTGGCTGGCACTATACCTTCACTCTGAGAGTCAAAAGCTTCAGGTCCTCGGGTCCTAGGGTACCTGGTGTGTGGTTATGGGCTGAGAAAGTTGCAGAGGTTCACTTCTCCAGTAACAGAGAGTGGGAGGGACACAATTCCCTGCTGATACAGGTTTTGACTGGCAAATCTGGACAACAGGGCCCCATGGTTTCCATAGTATGCATAGAAAACAGTCAAGCCATTGTTTCTACCTGGAATAGGCAGAGAGCTAAAAATATCCTGCCTTCTCAAACACCTTCCTTATTGCTGCCACAGAGGGTGCAGTGACTTTAACTCTGGGAAAACGGAGAGTGGTGCCAAAGGATGAGAGTGGCTTCTAATTGGCAAGTTTGAACTGCAAGGCCTGGCTCTGAAGAGCCAGTCAGGAGGGTTAACTCTCCCAGACATTGTTTCAGCACCTGCCCTCCTCTGCGCCCCCATGGTGGTTAGAGAGAACAAATTCCCCCCTAAGGTTGGGTTGCTGAAACACACCATTTGTTGGTAGGCCAGGAAAGTGCACTCCAGGTGAAAATAAAAGAGGCTTTTGGTGTCTTTATTGTCCCCTGCCTCAAGGCCCTTGGAAACTGGTCTGCACCTTATTACAGGGTCTCTGCCTATGATTTGATCAAATAAATGGGCAATTAAAAAGACATTGAATAAATTACACCAAGAATCAAGGAAGAGCTGTAGCACAGAGTCTGGCTTTAATAAAATACTAGGCAAGAGAGAGAAACCGATCATCAGATTAATCTCACCATCATAATCAGATGCCTAGACATAAGCAAAAAATTACAAGCCATACAATTAAACAGGAAGATATGGCCCGCCAAAGGAATAAATTAAAATGCCAAATGAGTCAAAGAATTTGAAACAACTAATCAGTAATGTTCAAACAAATCTCCTAAATGAATTCAAGGAGTTGAAGAAAAATATGGCTAAAGAGATAAAGGACATAAAGACAACACTGGGTGGGCACAAAGAATTAGAAAGCTTGAACAGAAAAAATAAGAGAACTTATGGGAATGAAAGACACAGTGAAAGAGATTGAAAATACATGGTGGCTGATGGGTGTGGGGGATGGCAGGAGGAGATGAGAGGTGGAGGCGCCTTTGGGACTTGGAGTTGCCCTGGATGGTGCTTCAGGGGCAATCACCGGACATTGTAGATCCTCCCGGGGCCCACTGGATGGAATGTGGGAGAGTGTGGGCCATGATGTGGACCATTGACCATGAGGTGCAGAGATGCCCAGAGATGTGCTTGCCAGGTGCAATGAATGTGTCATGATTATGGGAGTGAGGGTTGCTGGGGGGGGGAGTGGTGGGGTGGGGGTGGTGGGGTTGAGTGGGACCTCATGTTTTTTTCATGTAATATTTTTACAAAATCAAGAAAAAAAAAGAAAAAAAAAAAAGAAAATACATTAGAGACATGTCTCACCCTATAACATGCCCATAATCAAATCTTGGGTGTGTACTCTCACTTTTTTCATTTCTCAGTAAACTCTTTTTACTGGCCTCATTAACTGTCATGTCTCTGAATTCTTTCTTGCGAAGTAACCAAGGACTCTGAAACTCAGAGTGCTCTGGCAACATCTTCGGAAATCCAGCCAAGAGACAAGGAAGCAAGTAGCATTCCCCAACCCCAGATAAAGACTTGTGAGTCTAGACTTTTAATCAGAGCCTGTCTGTTTCTTATTTTGTCTTATTAACAAGGCCCCCAAGACTCCCACCCTTGGCTGTGCCTAGTGGTTTGTCCCATCCTCAGTCTTCTAGAGACCCTGAGATTCCTATTAACCCATTATCTCTGGGGCCCTCTAGGCTGTTTGCCTGAAAGCCACAGAACAATACAATCTCTGGATTCTTAATGTCCAGATTAACTGCAGTCTCTGGCAGTGGGCATAAAGTGAATTCTCTCTCATGGCCACATCCTAAGACCTCAGCAAAAGTGGGCCAGAAGATAGCTAGCCCCTTTCCTAGGAAACTGGCTTGGTAACTTTGTTCTGGGAGCCAGACCCAGATGTCTGATAAGACCTCTAAGGCCCTGGTAACACCCTGCTAGCAGGGCTGGCAGTCCCAGGAACATTGGGATGGTAAGTAGGGCCCCTGACTCCCAGAATGCTGGGGTAGTGAACACTTTGCATTTGGTCAGGTCTAGGAGTGAGATGCCACTAAGACTGATGAATGTATTTATCCTCCTCTAGGATAATGGGTGGCTTCTCCAGCATTCCAGCAGACTCTGCATTGGGCTGTTATCTCAGGAATTGGGACAACCTGCCTGTTGATGGTCTAAAATGGAAGAGACTAATTTTTTTCTGCCACACCACATGGCTACAATACAAATTAGAGGACAGCCAAGAGTTGCACCCTGGATGGGACCCTAAATTCCAGCTAAACCTCCTGTGTAAGAGGGAAGGAGTGGACAGGCAGATCTGAGGGCCAGAGACCATGCAGTCACATGTCTATTCAAACGGATGAGGAAGTGCACTACCAAACTTGTTAACTGTAATCATCTCAGGGAAATTACTCAGAGGCAGAGCTTAGAAATCCAGCCTTATTTCAAGGAAAGCTGGTGGAGGCAATAAAAAATACCCTCTGGTAGGTTTTGACTCTGAAGAAGAACAGATCCTCCTAGGAGCTCACTTCATTAACCCATCTGCCTCAGATATCCTTGGGAAGCTGCAAAAACTTTCCCTGGGTCCCCAGGCTTCCATGAACTCCCCTTTAAAAAGAGCCTTCACAATTTTCAACAATTGGGACCATGCTGCTGAGGAGAAACAGGTAAGGAAAGGTAGGCAAAGGGCCCAGGAAAAAGCTCATCTTTTAGCTAAATCCATTAAAGACACCTTGTCACCTCAGGGCCACACAAACCCCGGCTCCACGGCTCCACTTCAGCAGGAACTTGCTTCACATGTGGAAAGGCGGGCCCCTGGGCCCAAACTTCTTCACTGCTGGGACCCACCAGGGCACCCCAGGGGAGGATGGAAGGGGCCCAAGGCCAAGCATGGCTCTCTGGATGACACTGTGAACCATCAAAAAGGAAGAGCCTCAGGTGGCGCTTGATGTGGCAAGTAAGGTTGCTAATTTCTTAATTGACATTGGAGCCACTTACTTGGTCCTGACCTGCCACTGCAGACCTCTCTCACTTCAGACGTGCCTAATAAAGGGAACAGATGGGGAATCAACACCTAGGCTGTTTACTAAATCTCTCTGATATAGAACAAGGAACCTCCTCATAAGCTATCAATTAAGTATCTCCTCAAGGAGGAAGTTGTTCAAGGCCTCTGGTCCATGGTTAAAAAGTTTGGAATAAACTATGGATTAGAGTGGACTTACTGGTATTCTACTATAGAACTATTGTGACTAGTAATGGAAGAAATTGTAGCATTGATGTGGAGAAAGTGGCCACGGTAGTTGCTGAGGGCAGGAAGAGGGAAGAAGAGATGTGATGAGGGGGCATTCTCAGGGCTTGGAGTTGTCCTGGGTGGTGCTGCAGGGACAGATGCTGGATATTGTATGTCCTGCCATGACTCACTGGGTGGACTGGGGGAGAGCGTAGACTACAATGTGGACCACTGTCCATGGCGTGAAGCAGTGCTCCAAAATATACTCACCAAATGCAATGAATGTGCCACAGTGATGAAAGAGGTTGTTGATGTGGGAGGAGTGGGGGGGGTGGCGGTGGGGTATATGGGAACCTCATAATTTTTTAAAAAATTATTTTAAATTATTTTTATTTTTTTATTTTTTTCAGTTTGATTTTATTTTTTGTATTATTTTATTTTATTTTATTTTTTCTTTATTTTCTTTTAAATGTTACATTAAAAAAATATGAGGTCCTCATATACTTCCCACCCCACCCACACCACCCCTCCCCCATCAACAAACTCTTCCATCATTGTGGCACATCCACAGCACCTGGCGAATACATTCTGGAGAATGGCTGCAGCACATGGACAATGGTTCACATTGTAGCCCACACTCTCCCCCAGTCCACCCAGTGGGCCACGACTGGACACACAAGGTCCAGCAGCATCTGTCCTTGCAGCACCACCTAGGACAACTCCAAATCCTGAAAATGCCCCCACACCATATTTCTTCTTCCCTCTCCCAAACATCAGCAGCTACTGCGGCCACCCTCTCCACATCACTACTACAATTTCTTCCCTTACTAATCACAATAGTTCCCCAGAAGAACACCATTAAGTCCACTCTAATCCATACTCATTCTTCCATCCTGAGGACCTGGGATGGCTATGTTCAGGCCCCCTCTACATCAAGAGGGGGTTTAGATTCTACATGGATGATGGTTGCAATTCTTCTGTTTGCAGCTGTAGGCACTCTTGGCTCCCTGGTGTGGTGGTGACCCTCTTCAACTCCCTGTCAGCTGGCCAGGGTAAGTCTAAGAACCTAAAGGGTAGAAGCTGCAAGTCTGCTGAAGCCCAGGGCCTGGCTGACACATGGACAGTTCAGAGATTCAGGTCTCCTGAGTATACACCAACCCAAACCTCAACCACAGGTCTGGTAAAAGTGACAGAAGAGGCATGTGTAGAATAGTTATATCTGCGTCCAACTCCATCACACTCAGGAACACAAACTCCAAAGTAGGGCCAATTGACATGGCCCTGAACTCCAGAGCCATCTGCCTGGCCACAGAACCCGTGGGTCACTGCAGCCCTCAGGAGAACCAGCACCTGGGTTTCCATCTACCTTGGCTGTCTCTGGTACCCTGCTGAGGCATACATAAGCATCACTCCCTGATGACCTCCTGACTCTTTTTTGGAGACTCTTAGTCATATAAACTCACTTGTCTTTTCTGTTTCCCCCTTTTTATACAAAGTAAAAATGCAGTTTTTAACATCTGATATTACATGTAGGCTGAGATATTCTGCCGGTCTGAGTTGATCTCTTTGTTCATGGTCTTTTTGAAGTTACATCATCAGCTGGTGCTTGGTAGTAATCCCTTGGTGCCAGGGAGGCTCATCCCTGGGAGTCATGTCCCACACTGGGAGGAAGGCAATGCATCTATATGCTGAGTTTGGCTTAGAGAGTGACCACATTTGAGCAACATGGAGGCTATCAGGAGGTAACTCTTAGGCACTCCACAGCTATAGGCCTAGTTCATATTTCAGGCACACAGGCTCATAATCGGAGCCATCAGTATCAAGGGCTCATCATTGGACCGTCTATCTTTATTGATCTTTGCCATTGCACTTGGGGGATTGTTGTTGTTCCATTGGGGAATGTGATAGAGCTCCCCTGGCCAGGAACTCAGCACTCTCTCAGCTGTCGTTTCCAAGTGAAACGACTATGAAAATATCCAAACCTTTCTATGTACCCTGTACACATGCCCTGGAGAACTCCCTCCCAACTGTGTGCATCCCATCAATGACACCCCACACAAGTGCTCCTCCCCACGGCATAGCTGAAACTCTCTGCAGTCCAAAACTTCTTCAAAAAGGAAGCCCAATATATTGCCAGGTTCCCTTAATAGAAAAATGGAATGTAGTGATGAGTTTAAAGGTTACATATAGAATACATAGAAATTTAGAAAAATTAAATAAAGGAAAAATAAATTGGGATATCAAAGAAATGAAGAAAGGAAAAAGCTTTGTTTTTGACATTTTGCCTTTCATCACTGCTACAGGTGTTGCCCTGTATGTACACTGACAAGGCAATTTCTTCCATTTCTTCCTCAGTGTCTATCTCCTTTCTTTCTTTTTTCCCCCTGATTATTAAGTTTCTCTTGACATAAGTTTTAGGTCACAGTAATTCAAATGTACAATATATGGTACTCCCACATATCCAACATCAAACTCTTTGTTCCTTCCCCAACAGTGATCTTTTTACGTGTTCGTATTATATTTGCTGCAGTTAATGTACAAATATTGAAATGATAGCTTTCAAACATGGTTCCATTTGGGGTTACATCATGGTTTATATTTTAGACTATACAACTTTCTAAATTTTTAGTTATCTTATGTTTTACATTATGGTTTACATTTTAGCCTATAGACTTTTATACATTTTTGGTGTAATTTGACATGACCTATATCCATCATGGCAAGCACTTGTGGGACACTTCCATTGCTCCACAGTTACCCTGATTTCATGTATTCAACACCTCTTTCCCCCTCCCCTCAGGGCCCACCATGATAATCAATCTTCATTACTTGAGGGACCATATTCAGAAATACTTGCAAAAATGTAGACGGGTTGACATACTTGACTGCCCTAACCAATTGGGAGCCACTGATTCTCTCAAGAGATACAATTCCCTCTGTTTGAGAACATCAGTCCTCCCCAGGATGTGGGTATACCTTCACTCTCATTGTATGGGTCTCCACCCAATGATATAATCCACTATGACAAAATGAGCACTCACACACTCTCCAGAAGCTTGCCCTGTGTCAGATGCCGCCCCCCCCTACACATGCCAAACAGGCAACCTTCCATATTACATTTTCTAAAGAGTTTTCTCTGCACCACAATTTCAACCACATACCTGATAATCTCCCATGATCAAATGTTCCCCTCACACTCTACCGAATTTCTTGGGCAATCTGACCCATCCTTCCATCCGTAGTGCATTTAAAGCCCACGCAGCCCCACCCTAAGTTATCTCTATGCCCACATTTTATCCCTTTCCTGCACAAATACTTAACTCCCACTTACCAGAGATTTCACCCTAGTAGCTGTCAGCTCACAACCTTCCTCTACCCTCCAACTAACTTAAAGTTTATCATCCAGTCTCTAGCTCTCTGAGACAGCTTGGTTTACTTTTTTTCATATCAGAGAGGTCATGTAGTATTTGTCTTTCAATGCCTGGGTTGCTGCACTCAACATAAGGTTCTCAAGATTCATTCATGTTATCACAAGTGTTTGTACTGTATTTGTTCTTATAGCTGAGTAGTATTCCTTTGTATGTATATACCACATTTTTTTATCCATTCATGTGTTGATTGGCATTTGTGTTGATTCCAAATTTTGGCAATAGTGAATAGTGCTGCTATGAACATTGGTGTGCATATGTCACTTTGTGTCCTTGTTTTCAGATCTTCTGTGTATATACCCAGCAGTGGAATTGCTGGGTCATATGGTAAATCTATAGCTAGTTTTTTGAGAAACTACCAAACTGTCCTCCAGAATGGCTGTATCATTCTGCATTCCCACCAGCAGAGGATGAGTGGTCCAATTCTTCCACATCCTCTCCAACAATTGTAGTCTTCTGATTTTTTGATAGCTGACAGTCTTACGGGAGTAAGACGGCATCTTTTTGTTGTTTTGATTTGCATTTCCCTAATAGCTAGGGATTTTGAGCATTTTTTCATGTGCTTTTTAGCCATTTGTATATTATCTTTGGAGAAGTGTCTGTTCAAATCTTTTTGGCATTTTTAAAATGGGCTGTTTCTCTTTATATTTTCAAGATATTGGAGTTCTTTATATATGCAAGATATAAGTCTCCAATCAGATATATGTTTACCAAATATTTTCTCCCATTGTGTAGGCTCTCTTTTTGCTTTCCTGACAAACTCCTTTGAGGTGCAGAAGGCTTTAATTTTGGGGAAGTCCCATTGTCTATTTGTTCTTTTGCTGCTCGTGCTTTTGATGTGAATTCCATGAAACTGTTTCCTATAGAAGCTTCCCTACTTTGAATTCCTTTAGAAGCTTCCCTACTTTGCTTTGCAAGATCTTTATGATCTTGGGTCTTTTTTTTTTAAAGGCCACTATACTCTTTTTTTTAAAAAATTTTCTCCCCTTCTCTCCCCACCCTGGTTGTCTGTTCTCTGTGTCTATTTGCTGCATCTTCTTTGTCTGCTTCTGTTGTTGTCAGCGGCATGGGAATCTGTTTCTTTTTGTTGCATCATTTTGCTGTGTCAGCTCTCCGTGTGTGCAGCACCATTCTTAGGCAGGCTGCACTTTCTTTTGCGCTGGGAGGCTCTCCTTACAGGGTGCACTCCTTGGGCGTGGGGCTCCCCTACGCGGGGGACACCACTGCGTGGCACGGCACTCCTTGCGTGCATCAGCACTGCACATGGGCCAGCTCCACATGGGTCAACGAGGCCCAGGTTTTGAAATGTGGACCTCCCATGTGATAGACAGACACCCTAACCACTGGACCAAGTCCACCGCTGATCTTGGGTCTTATATTTAGGTCTTTGATCCATCTTCAGTTGATTTTTACATAATGTGTAAGTTGGTAACCCTCTTTCATGATTTTACATATGGATATCCAGTTCTCCAGGCACCATTTGTTGAAGAGGCCATTCTCTCCCAGTTGAGAGCATTTGGTGGCCTTGTCAAATACCATATGGTGGTATTTATGAAGATCTATATCAGAACTCTCAATTCGGTTCCATTGGTCAGTGTGTCTATCGTTGTGCCAATACCATGCTGTTTTCACTACTGTAGCTTTGTAGTATGTATTGAAGTCAGGGAGTGTGATTCCTCCAAATTCATTTTTCTTTTTCAGTATGTCTTTGGCTATTCGGGGCCTCTTTCCTTTCAAAATAAATTTCATAGTTTCTCTAGTTCATTAAAGAATGCTGTGTTGATTTTTATTGGGATTGCATTGAATGTGTAGATCAGTTTTGGTAGGATAGACATCTTCATAATATTTAGTCTTCTTATCCATGAAAAGGGAATATTCTTCCACTTATTTAGTTCTTTGATTTCCATGAAAAGTGTTGTGTAGTTTTCTGTGTATAAGTCTTTTACTTATTTAGTTAAATTTACTCCTGGGTATTTGATATTTTTATTTACTATTGTGAATCATATTTCATTCCTGATTCCTCCTCAGATTGCTAATTATTGTTGTACAGAAATGCTACTGATTTTTCTGCATTTATTTTGTAACCTGTGACTTAACTCATTTATATGTCCTAGAAGCTTTGCTGTAGACTTCTCAAGGTTTTCTATATATAGGATCATATCATCTGCAAATAGTGAAATTTTGACTTCTTCCTTTCCAATTTGGATGCCTTTTATGACTGATTCTTTCCTCAGTGCTCGAGCAAGTACTTCTAAGACTATGTTAAATAGGAGGGGTGATAGTGGGCATCCTTGTCTTGTTCCTGATCTTAGAGGGAAAGATTTTAGGATTTCACTATTGTAAATGATGTTAGCTGTGGGTTTTTCATATATAATCTTTATCAAGTTCAGAAAGTTTCCTTCTATTCTGATCTTTTGCATTGTTTTTATCAAGAAAGGGTGCTGTATTTTGTCAAATGCTGTTTCTGCATCTATAGATAAGATCATGTGATTTTTTTCCTTCAGTCTGTTTATGTGGTATATTACATTAATTGATTTTCTTATTTAGAACCATCCTTGTATACCAGGAATTAACCCCACTTGGTCATGGTGTATAAATTTTTTAATGTGTTGATGAATACGATTAGCAAGTATTTTGTTGAGGATTTTCACGTCAAGATTCATTTCCTTTCTTGTGGTGCCTTTGTTTGGCTTTGGTACTAGAGTAATGTTGGCATCATAAAATGAGTTAGACAATGTTCCATCTGTTTCAATTTTTTGAAGAGTTTAAGCAAGATCAGTGTTAGTTCTTTCTGGAATGCTTTGTAGAATTCATCTGTGAAGCTGTCTGGGCCAGAGTTCTTTTTAGTTGGGAGGTTTTTAATGACTGATTCTATCTCTTTACTTGTAATTCATTTGTTGAGATCATTAGCTGCTTCTTTTGTCAATATAGGCTGCTTATGTGTTTCTAGGAATTTGTCCATTTCCTCTAAATTGTTGTTTTTGTTGGCATATAGTTTTTCAAAGTATCCTCTTATGATAGTCTTTATTTCTGTGAGATCAGTGGTGAAATCTCCTTTCTCATTTCTTATTTTGTGTATTTGCATCTTCTCTCTTTTTTTCTTTGTTAATCTAGCTAAGGGTTTGTCAATTTTATTAATCTTCTCAAAGAACCAGCTCTTGCTTTTGTTTATTTTTCAAGTGCTTTCTTATTTTCTATTTCATTGAGTTCTGCTCTGATGTTTGTTATTTCTTTCTTTCTTCTTTGTTTGCATGTTAGTTGTTTTTTTTAACTAATTCCTCCAAGTGTGCATTTAGTTCTTTAACTTTAGCTCTTTCTTCTTTTTTGATGTATGAATTTATGGCTCTAAATTTCCCTCTCACTACTGCTTTTGCTGCATCCCATTAGTTTCGATAGGCTGTGTTATCATTTTCATTAGTTTCAAGGTAGTTATTAATTTCTTTTGAGATTTCCTCCTTGACCCACTGTTTTTCTAAGAGTGTGTTGTTTAACTTCCAAATCTTGGTGCCAAATCTGGGTCTCTGGCCCTTGCAGATTTCAGGCTCCATTCCACTGTGGTCAGATAAATTATTTTGTATGATTTCTATCTTTCTGGATTCATTGAGACTTTTTCTGTGGCCTAGCATGTCATCTATCTTGGAGAATGATCCGTGTGCACTTGAGAAGAATGTATATCATGTTGAATTTGAGTGTAATGTTCTGTATGGTGATTAGGTCCAACTCCTCTAATGTATTGTTCAAAGTCTTTGTTTCTTTATTGATTCTCTTTTGAGATGTTTTGTTCAAAGTTGATAGTGGTGTGTTAAAGTCCCCCACTATAATTGTAGAGGCATCTCTTCCTTCACTTAATTTTTCCAGTGTTTGTCTCATGTATTCGGATGCACCCTTGTTAGGAACATAAATTTTTATGATTGTTCTTTCTTCTTGGAAGATTATCCCTCTCACTAATATGTTGTGTCCATCTTTGTCTCTCACACTTGTTTTGTATTTAAAGTCTATTTTGTTTGATATTACTATAGCTACTCCTGCCCTTTTTTGGTTATTTTTTGCTTGTAAGATTTTTTTTTCCAGCCATTCACTTTCACCCTCCTTGAATACCTGTGTCTAATATGTGTTTCTTGTAGACAGGATGTTGATGGGTCATATCCTTATCCAATCTTTCAGTCTGAGTCTCTTGGCAGGTGAGTTTAATCCATTGACATTCAGTGTTATTACTTTCAAGGAATTACTTACATTAGCCATATTTTCTTTGGATTTGTGTTTGTCATATTCTGTTTTATTTTCTTTTTCTGTTTTTGTCTTTTTAGTTGCTCTTACACTCTCCTCCAACTCTGTCTCTCTTTTTCATTTCTTTGTTCCAGCAGGAATCCCTTTAGTATTTCTTGAAGTGCAGGATTCTTGTTGGCATACCCTCTTAGTTTCTGTTTATCTGGGACTATTTGAACTCTCCATCATTTTTGAATTTTAGTACCTTGACTATGTGATACCAGTCTTCTTGCCTCCATGGTTTCAGATGAGGAATGAGCTCTCAATCTTATGGAGCCTCCTTTGTATATCATGGTTCTCTTTTCTCTTGCTGCTTTTAGTATTTTCTCTTTGTCTTGAGTGTTGGATAGTTTGACAAGTATATATCTTGGGGTAGGCCTATTGGAATTTATGCTGTTAGGGGTTCGTTGTGCTTCCTAGGCATGTCAATCTCTCTCCCTCAATAGGTTTGGGAATTTTTCAGCCATTATTTCCTCCAACAGCCCTTCTGTCCTCTTTCCCTCCTCTTCTCCTTCTGGGATGCCTATAATACTTATGTTTGAGTGGTTTGCATTGTCATTCAGGTCCCTAAGCCCCTGCTGGAATTTTTCTATCTTCTTATCAATCAGTTTTACTATCTGTTTGATTTCAGATGTACTGTCTTCCACATCACTTAGTTTCTCCTCTTTGAGTCTGCTGTTATTTGCTGAGAGAGAATTTTTGATTTCTTGAATTGTGCTGTTCATCACCATCATATCCATTATATTTTTGGGTATGATTGCAATTTATTCTGTATTCTCTCCAATTGTTTTCTTTTTATTCTTAATCTCTTCCTTCACCTCATCAAATTGGCCCCTAATATATGTTTTGAGATCTTTAATTACTTTTCGATATTCTACTCCTCTTCCTGGTTTTTAGTTTGTTCATTGGATTGGGGCATGTTTTCCTGATTATTGGATTGGTTTGTAGTTTTTGTTGCTGTCTGATCATCATTTTATCTTTCTGGGTTTAATCAGTTCCTTATCTTCTTTGTCTAATTTTGTGGTTTAATTAATTGTTGTTTTTGCATCTTCTCCTTGTCACTTTGTTCTTCTTATTCTATTTCCTTGTTGTTGGCTAATTTCACTTGAAAGAAAATAGTAGAACCAGAGAAAGAAAAAGGAGTAAGAAAAGAAAATGAATAATAGTAGTCCTGATAGTAAATATTAACAAAGAAACCATGTGTGATATAGGAGAATGGATATTAGACTCATGTAAGGTATGTAGAGTTATAACAGTAAGAAAAGTAGAGTATGTAAAAATCTGAATATGGGGAGGAATACAATGTGAATTAAAAGGCCTCTGTGGGGAGAAAATATTTGGCAACCATATATCTGATAAGAGACTTATAACTTGCATATATAAAGAACTCATATATCTTGAAAACAAAAAGATAAACAACCCATTTAAAAAATGGGAAAAAGATTTAAACAGACACTTCTCCAAAGAAGAAATACAAATGGCTAAAAAGCACATGAAAAAATGCTCCAAATCTCTAGCTATCAGGGAAATGCAAATCAAAATTACAATGAGATACCATCTTACTCCCATAAGATTGGCAGCTATGAAAAAAACAGAAGAATACAAATGCCGGAGAGGATGTGAAGAAAGGGGAACACTCATCCACTGCTGGTGGGAATGCAGAAGGATCCAACCATTCTGGAGGACAGTCTGGCGGTTTCTCAAAAAACTAACCATAGATTTGCCATATGACCCAGCAATACCACTGCTGGGTATATACCCAGCAGAACTGAAAACAAGGACACAAACCGATATATGTACAACAATGTTCATAGCAGCATTGTTCACTATCTCCAAAAGTTGGAATCAACGCAAATGCCCATCAACAGATGAGTGGATCAATAAAATGTGGTATATACATACAATGGAGTACTACACGGCTTTAAGAACAAATACACTACAATCACACGGGATAACATAGATGAACCTTGAGAATCTTATGTTGAGTGAAGCAACCCAGGCATTGAAGGACAAATACTACATGACCTCAATGATATGAAATAAGCAAACTGCCTCAGAGAGCTAGAGTCTGGAAAAGAGGCTTACAGGAAATCGGGGAGTGGAGGAAGGATGTGAGTTAACGTCTGCAGGGGTGGAATCTGTGACGAGCTGGCGGTAAGTATGAGCACAAAGAAGGGACAAAATGGGGGCAAGGGGTTGCCTTTGGGTGGGGTCTTGTGGGTTTGAGGGGGGCTGGGGATGGGCAGAGGGGTAATATTGTCCAAAAATTGGGGGGAGGGAGGGACAACATATGAACATGGGAGAGTGTCAGGTGTTAGTTGAGAACAAAATGTTGAGAAAATCGTATCAAAGTATAAGTACGAGGGTTACCTCTTTAGGATGCTCAGGGGGTATGGTCTGATGCGGGACGGACTCCGGGGGAATAGCTGAAGCTCATTTTGCCAAGGTGGGTTGTACCATTGGGAAGAGACCCAAGAAGTGAGAGTTGGGGTGGACCCACATCCTGGGGAGGACTAATGCCGTCAAATAGAGAGAACCGTATCTCTCATGAGAAAGGATGGCTCCCAGGGCATTAGGGCAGTTGAGAAAGTCAGGCCCTGAATACTGCTGCAAGGATCTCTGGACATGGCTTCTTGGGAAATGGAGATTGGCTGGCATTGTGGGCCCCAAGGGGAGAGGAAAATGGATGTGGAATGGATGGAACCAAGGTAAATATGGGGGCAAGAGAGGAGTTTTGTGAGAGTACACGAGGATGAATATAAAACATGTAATATTACACCAAAAACATATAGGGGACACCAGACTAATAATGTAAACCATAAGGCAAAACATAGGATAACTAAAAAATTTAGAAAACTGTACAACTTAAGTATGGACCACATAGTAAGTACAGATGTCACCTTGTTTGAAAGCTATTGTCTCGGAATGTCTACATCAGTTTCAGGAAATATGATATGAATAAGTTAAAAGATTATCGCTGTGGAAGGGAAAAGGTTTTATGGTGGATCTGGGGAAGTACTGTATATTGCATATATGAATTTCGGTGATCTAAGACTCTTGTGAAGCTGACAATATGTTGGGATTCACTTTACAGGAAGTTTTGGATCACAGAGTGGTTCAACAATGGCAGCGGAGGAATACTGATATAGGATGTTATTGACAGGATATATAGGGTTGACAGGGAGTTATATAGGGCATATGCCCAGGGTATATAGTAATGTCTAGAGGAAACTATTAAAAACAACAGCTGGGGGGGTACTGGTCCCCTGGCTGGGGGGTCACTGTCATGGACCCTGGAGGAGCAGCAGCAGTCCCCCAGGTGCAACGGCAAGAACCAGGAAGGAAGGAGGGCCCAACAGTGGGCTCCTGATACTAATGGCTATGCTTTTGAGCCTGTACACCTGCAATAAGAAAAAGGCCTAGAGTAGCACTGTGCCTGGGAGTTTCCTCCTGACAGCCTTCATGTTACTCAAATGTGGCCACTCTCACAGCCAAATTCAGCATGTAGATGCAGTGCATTCCCCCCAGCGAGGGACATGATACCCAGGGATGAGCCTCCCTGGCACCGAGGGACCACTACCACTTACCAGCTGAAGATACAACTAGAAAATGACCTTGAATTAAAGGTTCATACGGATCAGCAGAATATTCCTGTCTACATATAATAACATGACTTCAAAATGCTGATTGACCTAATGTAAGGGGGAAATGGAAAGGAGAAATGAGATTATAAGGCTATGAGTCTAAAACAGAGTCTGGAGGTTGTCAGAAGGAATGCCCTTATGCACAACTGAGCAGAGTCTGAGAGACAGATAAAGTAGATACAACCCCAGGTATTGGTTCTTTTGAGGGATAAAGAGACCCACAGGTTCTATGATCATGGCAGATGGGGTTCATTGCCATGGCAGATGGCCCTTCTTTGGAGCTGGTGTTTCTGCATGATGGAATTGGACTCAGAGGGGATCTCTTTTCACAAGACTTGCATGCTACTTTATTGGAATTGTAGTAGGTGCTGGGGTTTAAGATATATTTAGGGGATTTGAATCTCTGGACTGATAATATGACACCCAGGCCCAGAGCCTCAACAGACTTCAGCTCCTACACTTTGACTTATTGGACTTACTGCACTCAGCTAACATGGAGTTGAAGAAGGTCAACCACCACACCATGGAGCCTAGAGTGTCTACAACTGAAAGCAGGAGGAGTGCATCCAGTATCCATATGGAATCTAAGCCCCCACTTGACATAGATGTGCAATGGACACAACTAATCCAATGTCCACAGAGAAAATGTGGAATGGGTGTGGGAAGGGTAGCCATGGTGGCTGCTGGGTTTGGGGAATGGGAGGAAGAGATGAGATGTGGAGGCGTTTTCGGGACGTGGAGTTGTCCTGGGTGGTGCTTCACAGACAATTACGGGACATTGTAGATCCCCCCAGGGCCCACTGGATGGAACGTGGGAGAGTGTGGGCTATGATGTGGATCATTGACTATGGGGTGCAGTGATGCTCAGAGATGTACTTACGAGGTGCAATGGATGTGTCACGATGATGGGAGCGAGTGTTGCTGTGGGGGGAGTGGGGGGTGGGGGCGGTGGGGTTAAATGGGCCTCATATTTTTTAAATGTAATTTTTAAAAAATAAATAAATAATTAAAAAAAAAGGCCTGTGTGTTCCCAAGAAAGGGAAAGAGAAAAGAGAGGACAATAATATAAAGAGTGAATATAAGGCAGAAAACAGAACAAAGGTATTATAATTAAAAGTCAAAAAAAATAGGGGAGCAGACAAAGAGAGGTGTAATGTAGGAGAAACAATCAATGATGGAGGATAGAAAGATGTAGAGGAAAGTGAATTGTGTTAGTGGTCAAAATCAATACACACAGAAAAGAGTAAATGGAGGATGAGGAAATACAGCAAATGGAAGCTCTCCCTGCAGCACCTAATGTAAGAAGAATACAAAAGCAGAGAAGAGAGAAAGAGAAAAAAGGGACAAAAAGGAGTGGGGAAGTAAGCAGGAAAAAGACAAAGAGAAAGAAAGAAAAAATAAAGAAAAAAGGGCCTTGGAAGGATAAAGAAGAAGGAAAAACAAGGAAAAACCAACCAAATACTAGGAAAAGTTTCAAGCAAGGAATTCTTTTTGTAGTTAAATAAAACACTTAGGGATATGTCATTTCCACTTCTCTCTCTTCCTCACCCCTCTCTCCCAGGCAGCAGTAAAGCTGCCTGAGAGGTCCGGTAGGAGATTGAAGTGGGTCCTTGTTGAACCAGCTCTACACAGAAAACAATGACTCTTAATTTCCAGAGAGAGCACCCACATCTTACCAGGAACCCCAAGTATACTACTGGAGGCTTGGAAAGCAGCTCCGATAGTCCCTCTCCTTTAGGTGTGCTTGAGAGGTGTAGTTGATTTTCTGTCTTCACCTTCTCCCAGGCCAAGTTTCCTATCCCAGTGCATTTAGGTGAATTGGGCTTTCTCAGCAGATTTGCCACTCCTGTCTTCCCAGACTCTCTCCAAGCCAACCAGTATTCTCCTCCAAGTGCAAAAAGAGAAAAAAAAAGAAAAGAAAAAAGAGGAGGGAAACACCACAAAATTGAACCCACCCTAGCCAGGCCCCCCTACTGCACCCCCCACTGAATCCCTCCCACCCATGGAGTCAGTCCAAAACCGGAGGGCTAAGGCAGTCCCAGACCTCCGGGAGTGCTGGACTCAGAAAATGAAAGTACGGGACTCTGCAGAACTAGGGCACATAGGTCCACGGAACACGGGCTATGGGGACTCAGGGGACACGGACCTGGGGATCATGCATCTGGGGACCAAGGAGCCCAGGAACGCCACCGCACAACCGACAGATCTCAGGAAACACCGTGGCCACCAACCCCACAGGGAAGGGTCCCGCAAGCCCACAGCTTCTGATTTCTATACAATGTAAACCGCAATTCTACCTTTAGCAAGCACCATCTCCGCCACTCTCTCTCCAAATCCATGTCCACACACCCTCTGCCCTGCAAGTCCCCAAGACAGCCTGCTCTGGCAAGACTCCAACCCCACTCAGCCGCCTCTTCGCAGAAGAGACTGTAAGGTGCCCTCACTCAGACGCCATCTTCTCTTATAATTTTTAATGAAACATTTTTTGTGATCTATGTATCTTCAAAAAAATACAATAAACAAACAAACAAACAAACAAACAAACAAATAAATAAATAAATAAAAATTGAAAGGGGCCAAGTTTCTGGAAAATGTCCTCCTAGTTTTGTTAATGGATTTTATCTAGATTCTTGGCTATGCTGCAGAAATAAATTTCGAGAGCACACCAGTTAGGCCAGTAATTTATTCAGGTAGGGAGGGAGGAGAAATGGGGGAAAATAACAGAAAATAATAGAGCAGGAATCCCAGGAAGGGGGTGAAAAGTGATGAAGAGTGTTTATTTACAAGCTACAATTCCCCATTATAAATTATAAATCCCGAGGTCTACTCGTGTGACCACATGGCAGAGGAAAAAATGGTGAGGGCAGCACACAGAGGACAGGACAGGTCTGCAGGCAAGAAAGCAGGGAGAGAGCCCATGCTCAGGCCTGTGCCTGGCTTTTGAACTGTTAATTATTCCACCCCTTTGTTAATGGCATGGGAGGGGGATTCCAGCTGTTTGCTGTTTGGATTGATTACCCCATCCATCAATCCCTTAATGAGGACCCAATGATAAAGTTCCTAGGGAACATCCAGGGCTTTTCCTTGTTTCCAGAAGAAGTCTTTGTTCTAGATAGCAGAATCTTGGGGGTGGGGGGTCTTCCAGCAGCCATCCTGGGGTTTACTGATGTACACGTGGACTCTTTGCCAGGTTCCAGATCTGTATATTAATTCCCTATCTTACTAGCCTGCTTCAGTTCCCTTCCAATCCCCTTGTAACACTCCAATCCTTCCAGTGAAAAAGCCTACAGGACTTTACCTCTGAGAGAGGTAGCTAATGGGGATGCAGCCCCAGAGCAGCCCTGATTCATGTCTGGTCATCTGTAGGGCTTCCCTCAGCTCCTTTAGGAGCAGTTGCCCATGGATTTCTCTTGAGGAAAATAGCTGGAGGTTCTGCAAGAGCTTTCTGCCTTGGGCAGGCACTCCTCACTTTAGAGGTGTTTCTAAAGTTGGGTTTTCCCTATGCTAAGTAAGTGTGTAAAATTCTTTCTTCTAATCTTTGCTTACTTTAATTTTGTCAGTCTGCTCATGCCTAAGAGCTCATAAATCAGATTTGGGGTTTGCCTATTTTGTGTTTTAAGTGGAGAAACTCTAAAAGTAACCTAAAAACAAGTCTTTACATTTCAATACTCTATTGCAATTGGATTTGATTTGTAAAAGAAATCACAAATGGAATTAGTTCAACTGCTGAAAAAGTGCAACAACTTAGCAACATTGTTGTTGCTATTAAAATAGTTTTAGGGAAGCGGACTTGGCCCAGTGGTTAGGGTATCCATTTACAACATTGGAGGTCTGCAGTTCAAACCCCGGGCCTCCTTGACCCATGTGGAGCTGGCCCATGTGCAGTGATGATGCATACAAGGAATGCTGTGCCATGCAGGGGTATCCCCCATGTAGGGGAGCCCCACGCGCAAGGAGTGCACCCCATAAGGAGATCCGCCCAGCATGAAAGAAAGTGCAGCCTGCCTAAGAATGGCACCGCCCACACGGAGAGCTGACACAACAAGATGACACAACAAAAAGAAACACAGATTCCTGTGCCGCTGACAACAGAAGCGGACAAAGAAGACACAGCAAATAGACACAGAGAACAGACAACTGGGGCAGGGGGGTGGGAAGGGGGGATAAATAAATAAATAAATAAATAAATCTTAAAAAAAATAGTTTTAGGTACTTCATAAACAAAAATACCCAATTTTTTTTGAAGTGAAAACTTACTAGAAACTGTAACTAAGAGTTAAGACAAAATCATAATATAGATGACATTATATTATAAAACAGCTAAAGAACAATATCTGAAATTGCTGAAACTGGCTGGATTTAGCCTAGACCTACTATTGTGATGATAATTCTAAATTAAGCTTACCTTTGTTTATGGTTACTTCAAGTCTAGCCTCACCCTCCTGTAGGCTTGCTGTTGTGATGGTAATTCTAAACTAAGGTTGCCTTTACCTATGGTTGTTTCAGGACTGGCCTCACTAGTGTAATGGTAACTATTCTATTCTCCCCTGTTTGAATCCATGGAAACTTCTCCCATGGTTCAGGGGAAGGCAAATATGAGACACTCCTGTCTCCCATCCTTCCATTGGTATTAATAACCCTACTTTCTCTCAAGACTACCTAGGTGTGGACTCCAATTTACCTACTCTTGGCAAGAGACCAGAGGGACCCCACAACCTTTGAGGAGATCACTGCCCAGTGGAACCCTTCACCCTTGGATTTGGACAGCCACTCTTCCAGTCCAGAGGCCACCAGAGTCCTGTTGTCTCTGAGGACTGGAAAGCAGGGTACCTCCCATCCCGACCATCAAGGATCCTAAAAGCAGCAGGTCATGAGAGAAACCAGTTTTCCCTGAGATTTCAATGACCTGGATGAGTATATACTAGAATTGTTGTTGCTCATCCAAGGCCTGTCAAAGTTGAAATGGGAAATAGGAAGAGCTCTGAAGTAAAGGAAAATGTTATAAGTTATATTTTAAAGCATTGAGAACAATTTAGATATAAGTCAATAGCTAAAAAGAACAAAATTCTTGTGCAAAACTGCATGGTCACAGTGCAGATTAGAATAATCAGAAATAGCCTTCAAAGAGGTCTTTTGAATATATTGTTATATTACAGTTAAACTTGTTTTGTAACAGAATGAAAATTATAAGTAACATTAGTGAGTTGTGTGTTTTTGTGTCTCTCTATTTTTGTCTATTTGTTTAGTGTATACTTTCTTACCTCAGGATGGCAATATCAAAGTAACATATGAAAATTCTCAAAAGAGCTCTATTCAAATTGTTAAAAATTAAATAAGTGCTTATATATGTAAAAAATATTCCTGGATCCCAAATTAGAAAAGTTAAGCAGGATAAAAGGTCACATAGAAATCTGAATATTGAAAATATTGGGAAAGGAAAAAAGTTTTTCCAAAGCTTCTTGACCTACCCTGACCTCCCAGAGCCTTCTCTTTGAAGGGGAAGAGAGGGAAAAGTGTGACAAGATAGGGAAAAGTAAGTTTAGCTTAAAACTGTCTACTAGGCCAGGGAATTAGGAATCATATTTTGTTCTGTAATTTCCCAATTTAAAACATTTAATTTAACAGCCTTAAAAATGAGAGTAATTAATAATCCAATTACCAAATTTCAGTAAGTAAAGAAAAAGTCATTGAAAGCTTTGGAAAGATTTTTCTAAATTATGATTAAAACAAATTAAACAATTATTTTCCAGAACCTGGCTGTACACTTTTTAAGGTTATTCATAATTTTAGAATATTATTATTTTTTAAATGAGGTTTTAGCCTCCTGTGCAGGAAGAACATTTCTTGCCTAAACTACAATTGTTTCAACTTTATTTGGCTTGGGTATAATCTCCCTAGATTTATAGGATACTAATAACATAAATTAGCCTTATATGAATTAAATCTTCAAGATGATAAATATTATAAGTTTGTGTTTAATGAAATTGAGATCTGTCCTAAATTGAAATGACTAGATACCCAGAACAGAATAAGGGATGTAAGGCAAGACTTAAATGGATAAAGATAAATCCCACTGGTTGCTCACTGTAATTTAATAAGATTATTTAAAGGTAAAAGTAACTAGTTTATCTGGTTATGGTTCTTATAGGAAATTTGCAAAAGCATTTCTAAACTGAAATATTTGAATGATTAATTCCAGGAAGCCACTATTAATTAGAAATCTGTATTGATACTGATAACAAAAGTAAGTTATGTTTAGTAATAGGAAGTTTGTAAAAGCATTGTATAAACTGGAGTCTTTAAATGGCTAATTCCAGGAATCCATTACTAAATAGGAACTTAAACTGATACTGATAACAAAAAGTAAGTTAATAACAGGAAAACCTGTCAGAGGCCACCTCAATCTGCATTTTAAGATGGTCATAGGATGGGAAACGGACTTTGGCCCAGTGGTTAGGGCGTCCGTCTACCATATGGGAGGTCCGCGGTTCAAACCCCGGGCCTCCTTGACCCGTGTGGAGCTGGCCATGCGCAGTGCTGATGCGCGCAAGGAGTGCCCTGCCACGCAAGGGTGTCCCCCGCGTGGGGGAGCCCCACGCGCAAGGAGTGCGCCCGTGAGGAAAGCCGCCCAGCGCGAAAAGAAAGAGCAGCCTGCCCAGGAATGGCACCGCCCACACTTCCCGTGCCGCTGACGACAACAGAAGCGGACAAAGAAACAAGACGCAGCAAATAGACACCAAGAACAGACAACCAGGGGAGGGGGGGAAATTAAATAAATAAATCTTTAAAAAAAAAAAAAAAAGATGGTCATAGGAGGAAGATAATCTTCGTTCCATTGGGACTCTTAGGTTTTCATAAAATAATGGAGAAAGTAGTTTTTTCCTATACTGCTAAAGTAAAATACCTGTGAATGAATGCAATCATCGTAAGGGTGTAAAAGTAAAAGGAGAAATACTAAAAATAAGGTCATTTGGTATGTTATACATTGCATTGGAAGTGTTTAGGAAGTATATAAAAATTGAGAACTAGACTTCAGTATTGTTAAACTCTCTCATGTATTTGAACCAGGCTCCCAATACCCTGCATGGAGCCTCTCCATTTAAGTTATTGGCTAGATAAGTCAGTCACTATGACCCCTTAAACCAGGTATTCTTAACCTTGTTTGTTCCACAGACCCCTTTGCCAGTCAGGTGAAAATCATGGATCCCTTACTAAGCCCACATTATACTGTGTATTATTTAATAAATATACATCACACCCACACCCACACATCCCCACAAGAATAATTTTTTTGAATTTACATTCAAGCTCATAGACTCCTTCTTAAGAACCCCTGCCTTAAGCAATAAAAGTGACTAGCACCTCTCTGGTCATGCTCTTGAAGTAGATGGAAAGTACTTCACTGTTTAAGACACCTGCAGCAGCTGGCAGTGGCTCAATATTGCTAGATTTACAATGGACATTGCCTCCAGACTGGCTCTGTTGCATAGTGCTGAAGGGCACTATGTACCAGGCCAGTGAAACACTGCAGCTTCTCTCCAGGACCAACGGTGCTGCAGCATGCTGTGTGAAAGATATACAAGTGGAGCAATAATTAATTACCAGAGAAATTTGAGTAGAACTTAAACAAACACCATTGGCATTATGGCCTGCTCCTATGGAGAGAAACTGTGTATGGTATTATAAACCTGGGTCTTAGATATATTAACTGTATCTTAAAGAGGAACTTATGTATTGAGTAGTATTAAGTACTGTACCTATTACCTGATGAATATGATAATATCTCCTCTATTCTAGATTATGTGCAGAGGGTTGATATTATACATGTTAAAAATCTTAGCAAACTTGATTCAGTTTCTTAATAATTAATGAATATGCTTATCAGATCAAAGAATGACTCTCTAAATACTGTCTTTATTTTGCTTGCCATATGCTTGCCTTGTTGTTGTCTATATTGTCTTTGTGAGTTTATGTCTAGGACAGTGCCTTTCCTCATACCTCTCCTAGCTGTCCTAGGCATAACCACTGCTGTGGGAACTGAGGTTGGCAGTTTATACCAAATCCAACATGAATACCATAATCTCTCCCTAGAACTGACCAATAGCATAGAAGAAACTAGCCATGCCGTTGAAGCCATTAGACAACAAATAGACTCCCTTGCCACCATGATGCTGCAAAATCACAGAACCCTAAATATACTAACAGTGGCACAGGGAGGAACTTGAATTTTCCTCAAGGAGGAATGCTATTTCTATGTAAATCACTCTGGAACAATCCTAGAAAGTATTTGAAATCTACAAGATCAAGCCCATCAACTTTAGGAGGATGTAGCCTCTGGAGGCACCTGGTCTTTCTCCTTCCCATGGTCCTCTATGTCATTGGTGGCCCTCTTCTTGGGGCTGTTTCCCACCATCATTCTTATCCTTTTAGTAAGATCATGTATCTTCAAAACTCTAAGTTTATTTCTTCCAGAATCAACACCTTCTAGAGCAAAGTATTAGTCATTTGGGGATTTCATCGAATTCCAATCATGGCATCAGACCCACCTTCCCTCAACTTCAATAGAATAGCCAGAGAGTTTCACACCCCATCGGGAAGGGACTACTGCCTCTAACTAGCAGGAAGCAGCTACAGACAAATAACCAATGCCCTTCAGCGCCCCCTTAGGAATAAGGGTGTAAACTCTGATAGGGAAGTTGAGGTAGGTGAATATAGAAAAGTATAGGAAAGAACACTGGTCAGCATAAAGCTGCCTTTCAGATCAAAGCCATAACCATTAAAGCTGAGACTCAACAAAGAACATGGCCACAAGACCCCTCCCAAGAATCCCTGAGGGAAGACACCTGCTTGAAAACAAAGCTGTAACTCTTAGAACTGAAAAGCTAACAAGACCCTGGTCACAAGGTCCCATTTGAAATTTCTGAACTCAAAAGAACCCCCAGATAATTCCAAACAGAAAGCCTTCCCCATTGGTTTCCTGAAAGCTAACAGGTTAAGGTAGAAAGGCAGTCTAATCAGGACAGGAATAGCTGAGCTCCTTTCCTAATATGAGGAAAAGGGAGGGGGAATGGCCTTAAAAATGCCTACCCTCAGGGCCCCACAGTGCATATCTCACCTTGTAGCTCACCCACACTCAAATCTTCAGTGTATACTTTTCCTTTTTCTCATTTCTCAATAAACTCTTTTTACAGGCCTCATAAAAAATACGTTAGAGACATACAATGACAGATTTGAAATGACAGAAGAATGGATTGGCAAATTAGAAGACAGAATAGCTGAAATTTTTCAGGAAGAAGAACAGATGTAGAAAAGAATGGATAAAATTAAGCAAAGGCTCAGGGAATTGAATGAAAGCATGAAGTGCACCAATATATGGGCCATGGGAGTTCCACTTGGAGAAGATAAGGTAAAAGGGGCAGAAAGAATACTTGAAGATAATAATAATTTTGCAACTCTGATGAAAGACTTGAAAATACATATTCAGAAGTACAGTGTACTGTAAACAGAATAAATCCAAACAGACCTATTTCAAGACACATACTTATCAGAATGACAAATGCCAAAGATAAAAAGAGTATTCTGAAAACAACAAGAATAGTGATGCATCACATACATGGGATCTTCAGTAAGACTAAGTGACAATTTCTCCTCACAAACCATGGTGGTGAGAAGACAATAGTATGATATAGCTAAAGTACTGAAAGAGAAAAACTACCAGTCAAGAATTCTTTATCCAGAAAGTTGTCCTTCAAAATTAGTGTGAAATATCTGCTCCTAAGATTTCCACTACAGATGCAAGAAAAAGAAGGTTCTTATGCTTTCTGTATGGTTGTGGCAACGAACATTGTGTAGGGGAATACAGGAAATTCTGAAAACATGAGGAAGGAGAAATAATCCTTGCAATTCAGAAATAAACTTGTAAATAGTGAATAAAAAATGAGGGTGAGTTGAAAATATTCACAGATAAACAGAAACTGAGTTCATAAACAAGAGACTGGCTCTACAAAAAAACAAAAAAACAATAAAACAAACAAACAAAAACACTAAAGGGAGTTCTGCAGCCTGAAAAGAAAAGACAGGAGAGAGGCTTGTGTAGAAATGAAGAGTATCAGAAAGGGTAACCAAATGGGTAAAAAGGCAGACAAAAAACATGATCTATGTGGCACTTTAATATTATTTATTAACTCCAAAAAGAGATATTTGATTATGTTTGTAAACTGATCTATTACTCTGGGTGTGATAGCCCTTTGTTTTGTTTCTTTTTCTTTCTTTCTTTCTTTCTTTCTTTCTTTCTTTCTTTCTTTCTTTCTTTCTTTCTTTCTTTCTTTCTTTCTTTCTTTCTTTCTTTCTTTCTTTCTTTCTTTCTTTCTTTCTTTCTTTTTCTCTATTATTTTTTAATGTTACATTAAAAAAATATAAGAGGTCCCATATACCCCCCACCCTCCTCACCACACTCCTCCCACATCAACAACCCCTTTCATCATTGGAGCACATTCATTGCATTTGGTGAATACATTTTGGAGCACTGCTGCACAACATGGATAATGGTTTACTCTGTAGTTTACACTCTCCTCCAGTCCACCCTGTGGGCCATGGTAGGACATACAATGTCCAGTCTGTCCCTGCCATACCACACAGGACAACTTCAAGTCCTGAAAATGCCCCCACATCATATCTCTTCTTCCCCCTCCCTACCTTCAGGAGCTACCATGGCCACTTTCTACACATCAATGCTACAATTTATTCTATTGCTAATCACAATAGTTCCAAGTAGAATATCATTAAGTCCACTCTAATTCATATTCTATTCTTCCATCTGTGGACCCTGGGATGGTTATGACCACTCCACCTCTATATCAAGAAGGAGCTTAGATTCCATATGGATGATGGATGCAATTCTCCTGCTTGCCGTTGTAGGCATTCTCAGCTCCCTGGTGTGATGGTTGACCTTCTTAACCTCCCTGTTAGCTGGCTGGGATAAATCCAATAAACCAGACGGTAGGAGTTGACAGTCTGCTGAGGCTCAGGGTCTGGCTGTTACATGGACAGTCCAGAGATTCAGGTCTCCTGAGTATACACCAACCCCAGTAACAACCAGCATTACAGTAAAAGTGACAGAAGAGGCATGTGTTGAAAGGTCACATCTGAATCCAACTCCATCACACTCAGGAACACAAACTCCAAAGTAAGGCCAACTGACATGGTACTGAACTCCAGAGCTATCTGCCATGAACCTGTGGGTCTCTGTAGCCCTCAGGAGAAATAGTACCAGAGGTTCTGTCTACTTTGGCTGTCTCTGAGATCTGCTGAGGCATGTGTAAGCACGACCCCTCTGATGACCTCCAGATTCTTTTGGAGACTCATAGCCATGTAAAGTCATTTTTTTCTTTCCATTTCCCCCCTTTTATTCAAGGTCAAGAAGCAGTTTTTAACACCTGATTCAGCTGAGATGTCTGATTATATTATGTTAAAATTAGGACTTTGAGTCAACCGTTTCATTAGAGTGTGACTAAGTTTTGAGTCCCAGCCCCTTGGTGAACTGGTAAAACAGACTCTCACATGGAAGTGGATAGAAA
The DNA here is from genome assembly GCF_030445035.2 of Dasypus novemcinctus. NCBI lineage: Eukaryota > Metazoa > Chordata > Mammalia > Cingulata > Dasypodidae > Dasypus > Dasypus novemcinctus. Next base: position 173,730,395 of record NC_080704.1, read on the forward strand.
GGAGAAGAGGACAGAGGAATAGAGATGGCTCATTAGATAGGGCAGAGTTCCTGAGAAGAAAGAAGAGCCTGATATTCTATATTTGAACTTGTAGAGAGAACAGAGTAGCTGAGCCTGGAAAGAAGAGACGAGGCTTGTGCCAGCCTACAGCTGAGATCAGGAGAAGCTGGTGGAACCACAGAGCATTAAGAGAAAGAAAGAAGGCTGAACCTTCACAAACATCACCTGCCATCTTGCTTCAACAAGTGGTAAGTGACTTCGTGTAAGAAAGTACCATTTATGGTACCTTGAGTTGGATTCTCTAGGGCCTTGTGACTCTAAGGGTTTATCCCAAATAAATAACTTTTATAAAAGTCAACAGAGTTCTGGTACTTTGCATCAGCACCCCTTTGTCTTACTAGCACAGTATATTAAAGACAAAGGATAAAATGCTCAAAGTAAGTAATGCCTTTGCAGTAATAACATTGAATGTTAATGGATTAAACTATCCAATCAAAAGACACAGACTGACATAATGGATAAAAATATGAGCCATATATATACTGTCTGTAAGTAACTCAGCTTAGAAGCAAGGATTGAAATAGACTGAAAGTGAAAGGATGGAAAAATATATTTCATGCAAACAATGACAAATAAAGAGGAGGGATAGCTATATGAATATCAGACAAACAGTTTAAATGGAAAAAATGTTACAAGAGATACAGGAGACCATTATATATTAACAAAAGGGGCAATATACCAGGAAGAAATAATAATAATAAATATCTCTATGCACAAAACCAGAGTGCTACAAAATACATGAGCCACACAGTGGCAAAACTAAAGGGAGAAATAGATATCTCCACAAGAACAGTTGGAGACTTCAATACTCCACTCACATCAATAGGTAGAACAACTAGGCAAAGGATCAACAAGGTAAAAGAACTGAAAAATATGATAAATAAGCTAGACTAACAAACATAGAGAACACTGCACTCAAAAACAGCAGGATACACATTATTCTCAAGTGCGCATGGATTGTTCTCCAGGATAGACCACATATTGGGTCACAAAGCGGGACTCAATAAATTTTAAAATAATGAAATTATACAAACCACCTCCTCTGATCAAAATGGAATGAAGCTGGAAATCAATAGTAGACAAGCATCAGGAAATTTCACAAATATATGAGGGCTAAACAACACATTCAAGCAATCAGTGGGTCAAAGAAGAAATTGTAAGATGAATTAGTAAATATCTCGAGACAAATGAAAACAAGAGCACAACTTATCAAAACTTATGGAATGCAGCAATGTCAGTGCTGAGAGGGAACTCTACAGGCCTAAATGTTTATATTGGAAAGGAAGAAAGAGCTGAAAATCAAAGACCTAACTGAGCACCTGGATTGATTATAAAAAGAACAGTAAACAGTAAACTTATCCTAAAGCAAGCAGACGGAAAAAAATAACAAACGTAAGAGCAAAAATAAATGAAACTAAGAGCACAAAACAATAGAGAGAATTTAAAAATCCAAAACCTGGTTCTTTGAGAAGATCAATAAAATCAACAAAACTTTAGCTGGGCTAACAAAGAAAAAAAGAGAGAAAATACAAATAAATAAAATCAAGAACGAAAGGGAGAACATTACTACCGACTCCACAGAAATGAAAAGGATCATAAGAGGATATTATGAAAAACTGTATGCCAACAAATTAGACAACCTAGATGAGATTGACATATTCCTAGAAATATATGAGTAACCTACAGTGACTCTAGAAAAAATACAAGACTTCAACAAAACAACCATAAGTAAAGAGATGGGGTAAGTCATCAAAAACATCTCAATGAAGAAAAGCCCAGGGCTAGATAGCTTCACAGGTGAGATCTACCAATCATTTCAAGAAGATTTAATACCAATCCTGCTCAAATTCTTCCAAAAAATTGAAGAGGAGGGTGGACTACCTAACTCATTCTAGAAGCCAACATCATCCTAATACCAAAGCCAAATTAAGATACTACAAGAAAAGAATACTACAGACCACTCTCTAATGAATATAGATGCACAAATTATCAAAAAATACTTGCAAATAGAATACAATAGCATATTAAGAGAATTATACACCATGATCTAATGGAGTTTATTCCTGGTTTGCAAGGGTGCTTCAAAACAATAAAATCAATTTAATGCAATGCACCACATTAACAAATCCCAGGAGAAAAACCACATGATCATCTCGATTGGTGCAGAGAAAGCATTTGACAAAACACAGCATCCTTTCTTGATAAAAAAACACTTTGAAAGATAGGAATAGATGGAAAATCCCTCAACATGATTCAGGTCATATATGAATAACCCACAGCCAACATCATACTCAGTGGGGAAAGGCTAAACACTTTGTTTTAAGATCTGAAACAAGATATTGTGCCTACTGCCACCACTGTTATTCAACATTGTTAGTAGATCTAGCTAGAGCAATAAAGAAAGAAAAAGAAAGAAAATGCATCCAAACTGAGAAAGAAGTAAAACTCTCACTATTAGCAGATGACATGATTTTGTATTTAGAAAATTCCTAAATATCTACAACAAAGCTTCTATAGACAATAAGCTCAGCAAACTGGCAGGATGCAAGATCAACACACAAAATCAGTAGTGTTTCTATACATTAGAAATGAATAATCTGAAGGGAAAATCAAGGTTTCATTTACAATAGCAACTCAATGAATCAAATAATTAGGAATCAGCTTAACCAGGATGTTAAAGACCTATATTCAGAAAACTACAAAACATTCCTAAAAGAAATCAAAGAAAACACAAACAAATATAAAGCAATTTCATGTTCATGGATTGGAAGAATAAATATCATTAAGATGTCCATTCTATCCAATTTGATTTACAGATTCAATGCAATCCAAATCAAAATTCCAACAGCCTACTTTAAAGAAATAGAAAACTCAATTACCAAATTTATTTGGAAAGGAAAGTGTCCCCAAATAACAAAAAGCATCCTGGAAAAAAAAAGAACAAAGTTGTAGAACTCACACTTCCTGACCTTAAAGCATATTACAAAGCTGCAGTGCTCAAAACAGCATGGTTTTGGCATAAATGTAGACACATTGATCAATGGAATAGAATTGAGAGTTCAGAAATGGACCCTCACCTCTACGGTCAACTGATTTTTCACAAGGCTACCTAGTCCACTTTACTGGGACAGAACAATCTGTTCAACAATGGTGCTGGCAGAACTGGATATCCATAGCCAAAAGAAAGAAAGAGGACCTCTATCTTACTCTCTATGCAGAAATCAACTCAAAATGGATCAAAGACCTAAACATAAAAACCAGTACCATAAAACCCCTAGATGATAATGTAGGAAACCTCTTCAAGATTTGAGGGTAGGGTAGGAGGTGGTTTCTTAGACCTTATACACAACAGTAACAGTAAAAGAACAAATGGATAAATGGAACCTCCTTAAACTTAAACACTTTTTCACTTCAAATGACTTTTTCAAGAAAGTGAAAAGACACCCTACTCAATGGGAGAAAATATTTGAAAATCACATATCCAAAAAGCGTTTAATATTCATAATATATAAAGTGATCCTACAACTGAATGATAAAAAGACAAATGACCTAACTAAAAAATGGGAAAAAGACTTGAATAGACATTTTTCCAAAGAAGAAATACAAAGGTGAAAAAACACATGGAAAGATGTTGAGTATCACTCACTATTAGGGAAATGCAAATGAAATACAATGAGATATCATTTCATACCTATAAGAGTGGTATAGCAGTTTGATATAGTTATGAATTCCAAAAATAGATATTGGATTATGTTTGTAAACTGGTCTGTACCTGGGTGTGATTAAATTATGATTAGGGCTTTGATTGGGCCATGTCATTAGGGCATTGAGTCCCCACCCACCAAGGGTGGGGACTCACAGATAAAAGGCATATCAATGGACAGTGTTGAGGGCTTTTAATGTTGAAGATTGATGCTGAAGGCTTAAGCTGGAGCCCCAGGAAGTAAGCTCTCAGAGGAAAGAGAAGCAAGACCTTGGAAGGGAGGAACCCAGGAAGCCTGAACCCTCACAACCATCTTGCTCGAACACGTGAAAATAGACTTTGATGAAGGAAGTAACTTGTATTTTGCATCAGCACACCTTTGGCTGACTAATACAAATGGCTACCATTATAAAAACAGAAAACCACAAGTTTCAGAGAGGATATGGGGAAATAGGAATGCTTATTCACTGTTGTAGAATGTGGAATGGTGCAGCCATTGTGGAAGACTGTTTGGTGGTTCTTAAGGAACCATGTGATCTAGCAATCCCAATCCCACTACAAGGTATATACACAGAAGAACTGAGAGCAGGCACACCAAAATACATCTGCACACTGATGTTCATAGTGGCATTATTGATGATTGCCAAAATATGGAAATAATCTAGGTGTCCATCAACTGATTAATGAATAAACAAATTTTGGTATTTACATACAATTGAATATTATTCAGCTGTAAGAAGAAATGAAGTTGTGAGACATATGATGACATGGATGAACCTTAAGGGCTTTATGTTGAGTGAAGCAAGCCAGACACAAAAGGACAAATATTGTATGATTTCACTAAGATGAGCAAATTCGTGGAGATAATAGCTAGAATATAGGTCACCAGAAAATAGAATGAGGATAGAGAATGGAGGACTGAGGCTTAACTGGTGCAGAATTTGCAAAAGGGTTGGGTATAAATGTTTGGAAATGGATAGAGGTGATGATAGAGCATTACAGTGATTGTAATTAGCAGGACTAATATATGGGTGTGATAGTGGTTTAAAGTGAAAGTTTAAAGTCAGATACATTACTAGAAGAAAAGCTAAAGGATGAAACATGGCACTATAACATAGCAAACTCTCTTGTGGACAATTAGTGTGGTTAAAAGTGCAAATATAAGAATGTTTTACTCTGAAACAGAAGAAATGTACATTAATGTTACAAGATGTTAATAATTGGGTGATATTTGGGAAAAATACAAAGGAAGCAAACTATAGACTATAGGGAATAGTAATATATTAATGTTCTTCCATCAATGGTAAAAAAGTAATTTTGCTAAGTCAAAGAAACTAGTTACAAACTACTACATATTGCTTGACTCCATCTATACAAAATGTAAACATAAATAAATTTATAGAGACAGAAATAGGTTAGCAGTTATATATGGCAGGAGAATGATAAGGGAGATTGAGTGGTGAATACTAAGGGGTAGGCTATTTTTCTTTTTGGAGTAATGAAAATTCTCTAATACTGCTTGTAGTGATGAATGCACAATTCTGTAATTATACCAAAAGCCATGGATTGTACACTTTAGATAGATTGTATGATTTTTTCAATAAAATTTATTTTAAAAATCAAGCCAAATGAGGAAAAATGTAGTCAAGCAAATATTGTCCCAGTTTTGCAAAACATAGTTCATCTTCTCAAATTATTAGTAATATATAATTTCAAAAAATAAACTGCAGCCCCATATAAAAATTATCTCAGAATTGCATACAGGTGTAAATATAAAAACTAAAACATTCAAACTTTGAGGAGAAAACACGGGGAAAAAGTGTTTGTGAACTTTATTTAAAGAAAAATTTCTTCCTCTCTACACCAAAATCATGCCATAAAATAAATCCATAAAAGTAAAACTTAATAAATTGGATTTCACTAAAATTCATTTCTGCTCTTTGAAAAACATTACTAAAAGAACAAAAAGAGAAGCCACACACACTGGAGGAAAATTTTTGAGATAAAAATGAAAGCATAAAAAAAGATGTTCAGCATCATTTGTCATTATAAAAATGCAAATCAATACTGCAATGAGACACTCTTACACACCTATTAAAATGACTAAATAGACTGACTATACCAAATATTTGTGAAGATGAAGAGCAACTGTATGTCTTACACACTTCTGAGAGGAATTCAAAACAGTGCAGTCACATTGGAAAGCAATTTGCCCATTTTTAAAAAAAGTTTAAACACACTTACCATTTAACCCAGCCATTCTACTCCCAGGTATTTACCCAAAAGAAATAAAAGCATATGTCCATGCAAAGACTTATGCTCAAATAGTCATACCAACTTTATTTGTAATAATCCATTTTTTGGAAAACAACCAAATTTGTACAAACAGGTGAATAACAAAGTGTCAGAGGACAGAACCAACAGTATGTGTGCGTGTGTGTGTGCGTGAATATGAAGAAATTTATAGTAGGAATTAGTTCACTTGACTCTAACTGTCTGAAGTGGAGATAGAAATTCTCCTTTTTGACTGCTGAAATCCTCAGTTCCTTCTTTAAGGCCTCCAACTGATCAGATGATTGTTGAAGGGAATCTCCTTTGTTTATTAGAGATGTAATCAGCCACAGATGCAATCTGACTAATAATGTAAATCCATCTATAAAATATTCTCACAGTAATGATTAGGCCCATGCTTGCTTGACCAAATAACAGGATATCATAACCTAGCCAAGTTCATACATGAACTTAGCCATTACAGTGGTATATTCATAAAATAAACCACTATTCAGTCATAAAAATGAAGGAAACATCAATGAATCTCAAAATAATTATATAGAGTGAAATTAAGTCAGACAAAAAAGAGCATATATTGTATGATTCCATTTATATAATGCTCTAGAAAATGCAAAGGTATCTACAGTGTCAGAAAGCAGATCAGTATTTGCCTGGATATGTGAGGGGAGGCTGGAATGGGCTTGAAGGAGGGATTACAAAGTGTTGTATGAGGATGATGATTGTGTCCATTATCTTGATGGTAGTGATGGTTTCATGGATGTATGCATATCAAACTATGCTCTAAAATGTACATCTGATTATAAATTAAGTATATCTCAATAAAGTGTTAAAATGGAAAAAATAAAAATATTTAAACACAAATATCTGATTTTAAGATACCATTAACCAGTGCTCATGCAGGACTTTCAAGTGTCAGACCCTGGGAATCTGAGTTGCCATTAGCTGCTGGAAGGACAAATACCGGCCTGCTCCTTGGGACAGTTGAACTATCACAAAGAGCAGGCAGCCCAGCTGCACATTCTGGTGAGTATGGTGTCTCTCCTCACCAGCTAGTGTATGGACCATCCGGTGCTGGAAAAAGACAAGAATAACATGTACTCTATGTGCTCTTTGTGGTATTGAGTGGAAAAATTGAGACCATCAGACCATAACAACTCCATCAGAAAAGAAATTTGAAATCATAACCATTTCAAGTAATCACCACCTTGAGGTTGATCCCAATGATGTTGGAAATAGTGAAAGGACAGTAGTAATTCAAGAGAGGTTGAAAATGGTGGCACAGTCACAGCAACTTGAAACCAATTCTCAAAGAGATTTTAAAGTGGTTTTATTGACAGAGGTCAACAACCTCATCAAAGATGCTCAACATGTCTTGTGCAGAAAAATGTATGTCCACCTGCGGATTGATCTAGCACTGCAATTATACACTGAAAGTTATACCACCTATTTGTTGTTGGTGCCTGAAAGTTTATGTGCCTGCTCCTAGCATTGAAGATATTGCTGTGTTTCATCTACTGTGTGCAAAAAGAAGGGCTGAATCTTCCTTCACAACTGGCTCATAGAACTGTAGAAATGTCCTACAGAAATCCCAGAAAAGTCCTACTTATGTGTGTAGCCTGCAAAGTGCAACAGTATCTTTACTGAAGATCAAGAAATCCCTGAAACAGGTTGGGAGGTGTATCTAAGGGGAATTGCCAATGCTATTATCAGCCAGCAGACTCCACAAAGGCTCCTTGAAATTTAGAGGAGACTTTATGAGCTTTATAATTCATTTTATATCTCCTAAGATAATAATGAAGTGCCTTCCTTCAGAACTTTTACATAATTGGGATGGACAACTTAAAGAGGAAATGGCCCAGATGGCAGCTTATAATGACCACCATCTACAGCTGAACAAAAAAGCCATTTATCATTTGGAAGCATTTGTGGTCAAATTTATGGCATTTTATAAGAAGCACATGAACATGAAGAATGGATTAGAAGGCATTATGTTCTGATTTCTATCAGTAATTCTTCTGACTGTTTCTTATTACCAGCATTTACATACACTTTTAAAAAAATAACAATAACTTCTTAAACCAATAACTCTTCCTTGTTATATTTTCTAAAGAGTTTTCTCAACATTATAGTTTTAACCACATACCCAGCAATCTTCCATGTTCACCTGCTTCCCCCAACCCTCCCCCCAATTCCTTAGACCATCTGACCCTTCGTCCCAACCCTAGCTCCCTCAAGCCTGCAAAGCCCAACCCAATAGTATTCCTAGCCCCCATCTTACCCCTTCACTGCATAGTTACTTACCTCCACTTTATCATAGATTTGATGTGGAGACGGTGGCCACAGAAGTCGCTGAGGGCAGGGAGAGAGAAGAGGTGATATGGGGGCATTTTCAGGACTTGGACTTATCTTGAATGATATTGCAGGGACAGATGCAGACATTATATATCCTGCCATAACCCACTGAATGGAGAGGGAGAGAGTGTAAATTGCAATGTAAAGTATAATCCATGCTCTATAGCAGTGCTCCAAAATGTACTCATCAAATGCAATTAATGTGCCACACTGATGAAAGAGTTTGGTGATGTGGGTGAGTGGGGGTGTGGGGAGTGAAGGTATATGGGATTCTCATATATATATATATATATATATAATAGTAGTAGTATTTTTTAAAATTTTATTTTTAATTATCTTTTTAAAAAAGTTAATAGATCACACAAAATGTTACATTAAAAATCATAAGAGGTTCCCATACACCCCACTCCCCATCCCCCACCTCCATCATTTTTTAAAGTTATATTTTTTGAGGATACATAGATCACATAAAATGTTACATTAAAAAATACGAGGTTCCCATATACCCCACTCCTCACACCTCTCACTCTTCCCACATAGACAGCTTCCTTCATTAGTGTGGTACATTCATTGCATTTGATGAGTACATTTTGAAGCATTGCTACACAGCATGGATTATAGTTTATGTTGTAGTTACACTCTCTCACAGTCCATTCAGTGGGTTATTGCAGGATTTATAATGTCCAGCATCTGTCCCTGTAATATCATTTAGGATAATTTCAAGTCCCGAAAATGCCCTCACATGAGATCTCTTCTTCCCTCTCCCTGCTCTCAGCACCTACCGTGACCACATTCTCCACATCAATGCTGCAATTTCTTCCATTACTCTACTAGTCACAATAGTTCTATGGTAGAATATCAGTAATATAAGATATAAAACATAGACTATCTTATATTTTTAATGATTTTAAGTAATTTTTTATTTTATGTATTTTAATGTATTAAAATATTTTAAAATATTTCTAATGTAAAATTTTGTATGATGTATGTATCTTTAAAATCTATTAAAAATAACAATAAACTTTACTTTTAGAGAAGTTTTAGATTTACAGAAAAATTACCCAGAAACTATAGGAAGATCCTATATAACACCCTTACACACACACACACGATTTCCCCTATTATTATCATCTTACATTAGTATGGTACTGTGGCAGTTTGAATTTTCTGAATCCCCAAAACAGAAAGATTATGCTTCCGAATGAATTCATTCCTTGCCCAATAAGAGACAAGGCCTTTGCCTGGTTGCCATCAGCTGAGCTCCAGAAGACAGATTCTGGAGGGGAAGGAAGAGACTCAGTAGAGATAAGTGGCCATTTTGCTTCACCACATGGCAGCTGACTTCAGTGAGTAAGTATCTCTGCTGATGCTTTGTGTCAACATTTTACAGCCCTGGAAATTTAAGCTTTTACCCCAAATAAACACCCGTTATAGAATCCAACACATTTCTGGTACTTTGCTTCAGCAGCCCTTTGGCAAACTAAAACAGGTATATTAGTTACAATTGATGAATCAATATGGAAGCATTGCTACTAACCAAAGTTACTAGTTTACATTATGGTTTACACTTTGTGCTGAACAGTTTTATAGGCTTTGACAAATGTGTAATGGCACATATCCATCATTACAGTATCATATAGAACAGTTTCACTGCCCTAAAAATGTTCTATGTTCCACCTATTCATCCCCTCCCCTCCTTTCTGAGCTCCTGGAAGCCACTATCTTTATATCAATGTTAAAAGTTACTCTGTTGGGAAATGGATTTGGCTCAATGGATAGAGCATCCACCTACCACATGGGAGGTCCAGGGTTCAAACCCAGAGCCTCCTGACCCGTGTGGTGAGCTGTCCCACGTGCAGCGCTGATGCATGCAAGAAGTTCAGTGCCATGCAGGGGTGTCCCCCATGTAGGGGAGCCCCATGCACAAGGAGTGCGCTCCATAAGGAGAGCCATCCTGTGCAAAAAAAGTGCAGCCTGTCCAGGAGTGGCACTGCACTCATGGAGAGCTGATGCAGAAAGATGAGGCAACAAAAAGAGACACAGATTCCCAGTACTGCTGACAGGAATACAAGTGGACCCAGAAGAACACACAGTGAATAGGGGGAGGGGAAGGGGAGAGAAATGAATAAAAATAAATAAATCCTTAAAATAAAAAAAGTTACTTTGTTAACACAACATAATAACTATAATAAACCTACTTTTGTCCTTGGTTACATTCCCCCCTTATGTTTGTTCATTACTCAATCTTGAGATATTTGGGATGATGTTTGCTCTGATTGCTTCAGGCTGAGAGGGGACTTGAATCTTATGGGGCAGATGGAGGGAATTGTTTTGCTTGCAATACTCCTTGTTTTTCAGATGGGCTTGTCCATCATCATCATTTTGTTAGTTATCCAGGGCAAGCCCAAAGAACTAGAGAGTAGGAATTACCCACGGTTAAGTTGATTTTATGTGATGGTTTGTAGTTATATGGACCCCAGAAAAGCATGTTCTTAAAGCTAACCTATTCTTGTGGGTGTAAACCTATTCTAAGTAGGGTCTTTTGATCAGGTTAATTCTTTTAAGGAATGGGCCCAGGGTGAGTCTTAATCCTCTTACTGGGGTCCTTTATAAACAGGATGAATATGGAGAGAAACAGAAAGAAAGCCACAGAAGCAAGAAGCTGAAAGCAAGAAAAACTGGAAGGGAGAGACAAGCAGACACCACCATGTGCCTTGCAATGTGACAGAGGAGTCCAGGATCACCAGCAGCAGGTCTTTGGGGAGAAAGCATTACCTGATGATGCTTTGATTTGGACATTTTTCTCAGCCTTGAAACTATAAGCTTGTAAATGAATAAATTCCCGTTGTTAAAAGCCAACCTATTTCTGGTATACTGTTTTCGGCAGTGCAGGAGACCAGAACACTCTAACTTAAAAAAAAAATACCATTAACCACTGTGATATATACTCTGTTAAGGACAGTGACCATGTACCTTCTCCCCTTTAAATCCTTTCTCACTTATACAGTGTTTTATGTGGTAAATATAAAGTAAATCATCTTCAAACTGAGTTAGTCAAACTACAAACTTTCAGATCACACAGACGAAATGAATGGAAACTAAAATAGTATTTGATATACAGAAATGAAGATGGAGTCCATGGCTCGTATTTTAGCTCAGAATATTCCAATATGGAGGTTATGATACCAAGACTGATGGTTAATTCCACTTTGCAAGGGGCAAGAGAGAGGTTTTCATGGCCACAGGTTAAGCCCATAAATCTGAACAATTTCTTTGTGTTAAAGTGTTCCCCACCACCTGGCTAATGGGGTATAAATACATGAGTGGTGCACACAGCCAATCCACAGCCTACTAAAAATAAACGGTTGGCCTTATTTTTTTCCATTTTTGTATTTTATTAATTAGAGAAGTTGGGTGCTTACTATGCAATCATGCAGAATTCCCATACATCATCCCACCCGCAACACCTTGCATTGTTGTAGAATATTTGTTACAGATTATGAAAGAACGTCATCAAAATATTACCAGTAACTATGGTCATTTGGTGTATTTTTTCAGTACATCCCTCTATTATTAAGACCATATATTAGTATTGTACATTTGTTATAATTCACAAGAGAACACTCTTATATTTTGTACCATTAACCACAGTCCATCATCCACCGCATGGTTCAATGTGTTATACACTCCCATGCCTTGTACAATCCATGCAAACTGTACACAGAGGGGCTCTCACTTTCATCACAGAGTTGTACAGTAATCACCTCGGTAAATTTTAGAACATTTTCCTTAGTCCAATAGAAAAAAATCCTATACCCCTATTATCATATCATTAGCATTGATATAGTACCATCTTTGACATTGATGCATGAATATTAAAATATTAGTGTTAACTTTGGTCCATAAGTTACATTAATTGTATTTTCCCATGTATCACCATAATCTTACCACCTTGGAATAGTGACATATATTTGTTTTAGTTCATAGAAGAATATTCTTGTATTTGTACTATTAACCACAATCCTCATCCACCACCGAGTTCACTATGTTATAGTCCCTAGATTAGTCTCTGGCTTTCTTTAAATTGACATTTACATCCCTAGACTACCCCTTTCAGCCACAATCCCATTTATAAATCATGGGTTATTTATATTCAATATAACATGTTACCACCAACCTCTATCCATTTCCACACTTTTACAGTCAAGCTAATTAAAAATTCTGCATACATTAAGCATCAGTACCCCTTCTCAGTTCTCATCCCATCTCCTAGTTATGTATGCTCTAAGTTTTAGCTCCCTGTGTTTACTCTTTGTATGTAATTCATATTCGTGAGATCATACAATACTTGTTATTTTATGTCTGGCTTATTACACTTATCATAATGTCTTCAAGATTCATCCATGGTATCATATGTGTCCTAATTTCATTTCTTCTTATTGCAGCATAGTATTCCATTGTATGTATATACCACATTTTGTTTATCCGTTCATTGGTTGGTGGACACTTATGTTCTTTCCATCTTTTGGCAATTGCGAAAGATGGTGCTATTAACACCAGTGCGCAAATGTCTGTTCATGTCCCTGTTTTCAGTTTTTCTGGATATATTTCTAGTAGAGGAATAGCTGGATCATATGGCTGTTCTATATTTAGCTTCCTGAAGAACATTCAAACTGTCTTCCACAGAGCCTGCACCATTTTACATTCCCACCAACAGTGAAGGAGCGCTCCTATTTCTCCCATGCTCTCCAGTACTTGTTTTCTGTTTTTCTAATAATGGCCATTCTGTGAGTTGTGAGATGATATTGCATTGTGCTTTTGACTTGCATTTCCCAAATAGCTAGTGATATTGAACATTTTTTCATGTGATTTTGGTCATTTGTATTTCCTCTTGGGAAAATGTCTTTTCAAGTCTTTTTCCTATTTTCAAATTAGATTGCTTGCCCTTTAATTATTGAGTTGTATGATCTCTTTATATAGCATGGGAATCAAACCCTTATTGGATATGTGGTTTCCAAATATCTTCTCCCATTGAGTAGGCTGCTTTTTCACCTTCTTGACAATGTCCCTTGAAGAACAAAAGTGTTTAAGTTTGAGAATTTATCCACTTTTCCTTTCAGTGCTCATGCTTTGGGTGGAAGTTTTAAGAAACCACCACCTACCACCAAGTCTTGATGATGTTTCCCTACATTTTCTTCTAGGAGTTTTATGGTTGTAGTTTTATATTCAGGTCTTTGATCCATTTTGAGTTAATTTTTGTATAAGGGGTGAGATAGGGGTCCTCTTTCTTTCTTTTGGCTATGGATATCCTGTTCTCTCAGCATCGTCTTTTGAATAGACTGTTCTACCCCAGCTAGGTGGGCTTTTGTCAAAAATCACTTGACCATAGATGTGAAGGTCTGTTTCTAAACCATCAATTCATTTCCATTGGCTGATATGTCTATCTTTATGCAAGTACCATGCTGTTTTTACCACTGTATCTAGGTAATATGATTTAAAGGTTGGAAGTGAGAGTCCTCCAATTTCGTTCTTCTTTTTTAAGATGTTTTGGTTATGGGGCAATTTACCCTTCCAAATAAATTTGATAATTGTCTTTTCCATATCTTTAACATAGGCTGTTGTTTTTTATCAGAATTCCTGAGGCATTATTTTTAATGTATGGTGAAGAATATTGGTGGGGTTTTTTTTTTGGTATGATTTTTGTTTTTTTTTTTTGTTTTGCTCTGAACCTATCTGAATATATCTTTAATATAGGCCGTCATTTTTGTCAGGATTCCTGTGATTTTATTTTTAATGCATGGTGAAAAACATGTGGTTTTTTTGGTTTGATTTTGTTTGTTTATTCATTTTTTTGTTTTGCTCTGAATCGAGCAGCTATTGGCACATAGTCATTTCCCTTTTTCACTGAACAATCTGATAAATGCAAACATCACTATAAGATCAGTGTGTAGAAGAAATTTGCCAACTAGCTCAGAAATATGATTATAAACACCCTAAGTTAAGCTATTTTAGTAAGAATATATATCTTTATGCTACCAATGGGCTCTAAATCTGAAGTAATTGAAAATATTTTCCAAAACTACAGTGTATCTTTGAGATTTACATTAAGCCAATTCCTGCACTGTATACGCTACATGGGGAAGAAAAATGTGGAATTTTATTATATACTTCTACCTACTGGTTGTTTACAAGCTGAGAGCTGTATGTGGGTGCTGCACAGAATGCACTGAGCAAATAGCACTGTTCTAGCTCCTTGGTTTTGAGAATAACAATAAACCAGTAGTTCAGTTATTTTTTAGTCCTTATAGTGTATTAGCCACTAAGTTAAGACAGGGTACTTGATGTGCAAAAAAGATGAATCAGAAATAATTTCTCTCACATTCTTTTGAGTTTATAATAAAATAGGTGAGATATATATGTTAACAACTAGTAAAAATACAAAGCAGGGTCAAATTATACCATAAAAGAAATGCAAGTAATTTCCTGGAGGAGTACACAAGGAATAATTCTTCTAAGTTAGCAATAGCTTATGAAATTCAAGAAAATATTTTTCTCATTAAATGTTGCTTTTTCACTTAATTATTGATGATACAAAGACAGCTGACAGAAGAATAAAATGTCAAGATTCTTTACCTGTTCCAGTTTTATCCCTGGGATAACATTCATCAAACACACCTCTGCCTAAGGTTTTATCTTTAATGGATCATAATTTCAGTACATTTTAAATGACTTTTATAATGTTGAATTGTTGCCATAGAAATAACCACTGAGTACCAGAGCACAAAGGACAATTGTTAGGGAAAGATGAACATCTCTAACCAAGGGGAAAAAAATGTTCAAGACATAGCCTTTCTGCATAAATAAAACTAGTCATGTTAATCACATTACAAAACTCCCACTTATTAATTTCATCTTGTATCATTATTATTAATGATAAGTGAGATCTTAAGATTAGAATGGAATAAAATTTCAATTATGTAATGAATATATGAATAAATGTATTTTGTGTGCTTATGGGTGAAGATGACTCTTGTTATTATATTAAATTTATATATGGAAATTTCACTTAATTAAAGAAGTCACATTGAAAAATTTGAGATATGAAGTAATAGAAAAAACATAGTATGGAAATTGAAGTGTGATCTGCAACATATTACTGGAAGTTCTACCCAGTACAATAAATTAGAAAGCAAGAAAGCAAAAGGAAGGAAGGAAGGAAGGAAGGAAGGAAGGAAGGAAGGAAGGAAGGAAGGAAGGAAGGAAGGAAGGAAGGAAGGAAGGAAGGAAAGGAGGGAGGGAGGGAGACATAGATTGGGAAGGAAGGAATATGACTATCTCTATTTGCGGATGACATGATTGTCTATGTAGAAAATCCCAAGGAATCTACAATAAATCATCTATAACTAGTAAGTGTGGTGATTCATATCATATATATGTATTGTACCATGCATCAAAAGGTGATCTTTTCTTACGATTTTCAGTGTTTTTTAAAAAAGATTTATTTATTTATTTATCCCCCCCTCCTCCCCGTTATCTGTTCTTCTGTGTCTGTTTGCTGTGTCTTCTTTGTCCACTTCTTTTGTCATCAGCGGCACGGGAATCTGTTTCTTTTTCATTGCGTCATCTTGTGTCAGCTCTCTGTGTGGGCAGCGCCATTCTTAGGCAGGCTGCACTTTCTTTTGCCCTGGGCGGCTCTCCTTACGGGGTGCACTCCTTGCGTGTGGGGCTCCCCTACGCGGGGGACACTCCTGCATGGCAGGGCACTCCTTGCGCGCATCAGCACTGCGCATGGGCCAGCTCCACACGGGTCAAGGAGGCCCAGGGTTTGAACCACGGACCTCCCATGTGGTAGACGGATGCCTTAACCACTGGGCCAAGTCCACCGCCTCTCAGTGTTTTTTAACCTCCAATTCTATTATGTCTCCTATGTATAATAACCACTTTGATTCTTTTAGGATATAATTTATAATTTTTTAAAGGTGACTTGAGCTTTGAGTACAGTTTCATTATGTATTGTTCCATTAAACTTTTCTATTCATTCAAGGACCTATTTGTTTTTTTGCTTTTTTAAAAAGTTGTCCATTTTATTTAGGATTTCAAATATAATAGCATGATATTTATAATAAACCTTTTTTATTTTACAGAAATTCTGAATCATATACCCCAGTAGAGAGAAGAGTATAATGAACCCAATATACCTGACATTCAGCATCAACAATCATCAGCACATCAGGTTCCAACTATAACCACAAATTTCCTCCATCTCTGCTACTGGAATAATGTTAAGCAAATCCAAGTTATCATACCATTTTTAAGTATTTCAGTATGTATTTGTGAAAGTTGATGACTATTATAAACATAAAGCCAATAAAATTACCATTCCTAATAAAGAAATGTCATTAATATGATCAAATGTTCAGTTATTTTTCACATTTATTTGATGCTCTTATACTTAAAAAAATAGTTTCTTTGAATCCATATCCAAATATAGCCTATACTTTGGATTATGATGTCCCTTTTGTCTTTTTAAATCTATGTCCTTCCCTTCCAATCTATATGCTCTTTCTTTCTCTTACACACCTGTTTTTGCATGTTTTCTACTTTTTCCAGTAAAACTTCTTAACATTTAAAATTCCCTGTCCAATAATTTCAACATCTGCATCATATTTGAATCTGGTTCTGATGTTTGCTTTGTATCTTTGCTTTTCTCTTGCCTTTTGGCATGCCATGCAATTTTTTTGAAAGCTGGACATGTAGCCAATAAAAGTAAGTGAGCCAATTAGACTGTTGGTTAGTGTAAGGAGTGCTGGTCAGACATTTTATAGAATATTCCTTTGTTGGGATTTGACTGATGTTTCTCTCATGAGTATATAAGATGTTAATAATAGGATAACCACTCCTTATTCTGAGAATTGGCACTCTAATGGAAAGAATTAAGCTTTATCTTGCTTTTTTCTATACTAACTATATTTTAGAATACCATAATAGTTGTAGTGGATGTGGGAGAGTTCTTCCTTACTCAAGAAATCCAGCTGAGAATACTGAAAAATATTGTAGAAAAAAGAAAACAATCATTTGCAATCCCCAGTTAATAAATGATGCAGGCCACTAGAGTCAATGGACAAAGCCATTTGGAAGAAGGCCAATGAGGTACTTTACAATGGAGGCATGGAAGCTGTTACCACCTGAACCCACAGAGCACATTAATATGACCAAATGGGGAACAACCAGAAATCATATGTCTTCTTCTTGGATGCAGTAGGAAGCACACGGCACCATCTCTGGAGTACTAACCCCCCTCCAAAAGTAGAACCTGCTTGAGACCTAGCCCCTGAGGCTAGCTTCCAATGATAGGAAATTTCTTTAAAGTGACTGAGCCCCAGTGAAAGCCAAGGGTCTGCTCTGTTGTTGCACTAGTTGTTACAGAGAAGCTCCATTTTTGTTCTGCACCCAGATTTTTACAAGAGACACCATTTTCCTGCATGCAGCAGCAGTGCCACAGCAGTAGACCAACAGCCATGTCCATTCCAGCAAAACTACATATTCCCTGCCCTTTATCCCAGAGGAAAATTCTCTGGACACCTAGACCTGCATTCTCCCCCAGACCCCACAGTTCAAAGGAGAATGATGGGGATGAGGCCTCTCCCCTTGCCTCCTCCCTTTCCCTCCCCTATGTCCAGTCTTTTCCCCCTTTCTCCTTTTCACGCCATGATTTCCAAGGACAAGGCTGTCTCACTAATCCTGTAGCCATGACCTGGACAATGACATCAGCCTTCCTGGTGGTCTTTCAGTCTTCTGGCACAGTTCATTCTGCACCCAGTAGCCAGAATCAGCTTTTGAAAACATAAGCCATGCAGGTGTTTTCCTGGATTGCTTCCTTCTTAGTCCTCTAGAAAAGTTTTGATACAGAAATATAGGAAAAAGGGAGAAACATTTGAGATCCCAGGCACCTACAGAAGGTATCCTGAAGGAGGGCACTCTGGTGGTTGGAAGCACCCAAGACTCCTGGGAGCAGGAGATAAGATCTCAGCATAAGAGTCTGTAGCCATGCTGGAAAGACAAAACCAACATGGGGACTTCTCATTTGTCTTCTCATTACCTTCCTTTCTAGGATCAAGCATTCTTCCTCTCTTCCTTTACTCATGTTGCAGAGCCTGGTCAGGTGAGGAGAAGAATCACAGAGATTGGGAAACATTCAGGGGGTGGTGAGCAAGAACATAGAGGCACTTGATGTTATGTGAGGTCATTTCTACGGAAGCCTTGTGTTTAATTCTTAAACCATGAGAATATAGAACATGGGCCACTTTGTTTTCACACCCCGAGATTTAAGTCAAACACCAGATTCCATGCCTTTAAGGTCTTGGGCAGGACCAGAGTTCTTCAAAAGAGGCACAACCCCATAGGATGCTGGCTGCAGGAATTCATGGAGGGCTGCCTGCCTCCTTCAAACCCCTTATTCTTACCCATAAATCTCCTGAGGGCTGTGGTGTTGTGAAACAGAGACTAGTGGCCTAAATGATCCTGTTAAGATTGGAGGTTTCTTGTTCTTGGGGCCCAGCCTGGAGCCATAACATCTACTGCTTTGCCCACATTTGTTCACTTTCTTGTATTTGACTTCAGCCTGACTAGCTTAGGGTTTCCCTTTCCTGTTTCCCCTCAGTCCAAGATAGGACCACTTCCATGGTAGTTGTTATACAGGTAAAGCTAGAAGGAGTTGATCTAGGCTTTGGTGAATCTCTTAGTGGCTGGTAAATAATAATCATTGCTATGTGAATAAGTAGAAAACTTCTCTTTATGAGGTATTGTTGAAATGAGTCCCTATGTAATGCTCAAACTTTGATTAAACTGATAACCTTGGCAGGGTGAGTATAAGGGTTTGATGTCTGAGGTTGAGCCTGAGAAGTGGGGCAGCAGTAGTCTGTCAGTCACCCACAAAGCCAGCTAGGGCTATAGTGTCCCACACAGGAAGTTTGAGAAGTCTAACCTCTGGGGTATATTGAAGGGAAGATCATCAGGAAACTTCTCCCAGGATCCAGAACACGCTGAAGCCCAAACTAAGGTTTGGAATGGACCTGCACAGGGATGGGATTTAAGGTCTGTGGCAGTTTAAAGTTCTTTTATGAATCCCAAAAAGAAATAGATTATGCTTTTTTCTTCCCCCTCCACCTCCCCTCTCCATCCTCCTCCCTGCTATTTTTTTTTTGTTGTTGTTGCTGTCTGTGTCCAATCACTGTGTGGTATTCTGTGTTTATTTCTCTTTTGTCATCTCTTCTTATCTTTCTCCTCTAGGATTCACCATGATTTGATCCTGGGGACCTCTGAAGTGGAGAGAGGTTCTCTGTCAATTGCACCACCTCAGTTCCTGGTCTCTGCTGTGCTTCACCTTGACTCTCCTTTTCGTGTCTCTTTTGTCGCATCCTCAACTTGCTGTGAGACTCACTTGCGCAGGCACTGGCTCACCATGCAGGCACTTGGCCTCCTGCATGGGCACTCAGCTCACCACGTGGGCACTGACTAACCATGTAGGCACTGGCTCACCATGTGGGAACTCATGCGGGCACTCACATGGGCACTTAGCTCGCCATGCAGGCACTCATGCAGGCACTCAGCTTGCTACATGGGCACTCATGCAGGCACTTAGTTCAACATCCAGGCTCTCAGCATACTCTTGGCTCACCATGTGGGCACTAGCATGGGCACTCAGCTCACCACTTGGGCACTGGGCTTGCCATGCAGGCACTCACATGGGCACTTGACTCCCTGCATTGGCATTTGACTCACCATGTGGGCACTCAACTCAGCTCGCCATGCGTGCACTTAGCTAACCACATGGGTACTGGCTTTCTGTGCAGGTATGCTTTCTCTTCTTATTTTTCACCAGAAGTCCCCAGGGACTGAACCTGGGTCCTCCCATATGGTAGGCAGAGGCCTTATCATGTGAGCCACATCCACTTCCCATTATGCTTTTGAACTAATCTGTTCCTGTAAATGTGGAGCCTTTTGATTGGACTGCATCAGTGAGATATGAGCCAGCTTGGGTCTCCATCCTCTTTCTGGGTCTGATATAACTGGAGACACAGAGAGAGACACACACAGAGAAAGGAAGCTGCCATTTTTCACCCTGCTTTATGAGAGAGACCTCGAAGATAGCTAGCAGCCAAAGTTTAAATAGAAAGCCTCCAAGAGGCTGGGCCCATGAAGCAGCTCAAGGCTGAAGAGACAAGCTCTATGCCTGGTTGCCCATAGATGAGCTCTGGAAGACTGTAGGTTTTTGAGGGAAAGGCAGAGACCTCAGCAGAGATCAGTGGACATTTTGCTTTGCCTTGTGGCAGGACCCTGTGAAAGCATCTCTGCTGATGCCTTGATTTGGGCATTTCATGGCCTTGGAACTGCAAGCTTTTACCCCAAATAAATCCCATCTATAAAAGCCAACACTTTTCTGGTATGTTATATAAACAGTCCAGTGGCAAACTATTGCAGAAATTGGCCCCAGGAGTAGAGTTTGTACTGCTTGTAGCCACCAAAAAATGTCAGAATGACTTTATAAAATGATAAGGAGTATTTTTGGAGGAATTGTGAGATGCTTGATAGAAAAGGCATAGATTGCTTTGAAGAGACACTTGGTAAAAATACCGATACTAAAGAGCATTCTGATAAGGCCTTAGAAAGAAATAATGAATGTTATTGGAAATTGGAGGAAAAGGTGATCTTTGTTTTAAAGTGGCAGAGAACTTGGCAAAATTGATGTTAGATGGAAGGCAGAATTTGAGAATGATGAGCTGGACATTTAGCTGAGGAGACTTCCAAGTTAAATGTGGAAAATGTGGCCTGGCTTCTCCTTGAAGCTTACAGCAAAATGCAAGAGGAAAGAGATAAACTGAGACCCCAATTGCTAGGCACAAAGAAACCAGAAACTGATGGTTTGGGCAATTCCAAGCTTCCAGAAAATGAGACCCCAGTGGATAGTGCTCAGGTGAGGAATTAACTGAACTTGGAAACAGGCAGCCACTTCCTTGCAAGTCAGGATTGGAAATGAAGTTATCTAGAAAGGACTTGTGGAAAGTCCTACTGTCTCATGGCTTGAACCTCTATTTCCTACATGCTTGATCAACAAGCTTTTTGAGATCTTTATGAATGAAACCACTGTCAGCCTGGAGAGAAAGTGACAAGGAGGGGAGAGATTGAAAGAAAAATGGTTTCAAGAGGAAAACTGTAGATGTGGAGGTCTGGACTTGAGACATCTCGGAACAAGAGAGGGATCCCACCCATGTGTGCTGAAAGGGTGAATTTGCCCCCGCATTTGAAGTGGGTGGATCTTCCAGGCCATTGTTTAGGGATAGTTTGGCTTCCCCAGGGCACAGAATGGGTGGAGCACATTCCCTGAAGACTAGAGGAAGTTAGGTTGCCACCCCACTGTTCTGAGAGGGTTGAGCCTGTGAGCTAGAAAATAGGAAGAATGTTGTCACCCCCCCCCATGATACTAAGAGGGTTGAGACTATTCCCCAGAGACTGGGGAAAGTGTGGCCATCACCCCAATGTTCTTGGAGGATGAGGTCTGGATCTCAGTTGCCACCCAGATGCTTGATGAGGGTAGAACCAAGAAGATGGCCATTGGGCAAGCTTATGAAAGGGGTTGGTCCCTGTGAGTCCCCAAGAAGAAGAAACCATCATTTTAGAGATGACTTGCAGACTTTGAAATCTAATGCAGTATGCTCTGCAGGTTTTGGGAACTGTTTGGGAACTGTGATGCTTGTTTTCCTTCTCATTTTTCCTTAAGGTATGCAAATGTTTATTCTGTGACCATCTCTCCTTTATATATTGGAAACAGATAATTTGTTTTCTAAGTTTCACAGGTCTACAGGTCTGTCTGACCCCTGTCAGTCCTCTCCTATGGGAAATATGACTGAATGTACTGTTTTATAGTTTTACCTTGGAATCATGTAAATTCCTCACATGGTTAAAAAACAAAATTAAATTTTTAAAAATAAATTCATAATAATAAAAAACTAAGAATATTGAACCCAGTTGTACAGTAATTGGAGGCATAATCAAGTAGAGAAGAATTATTTTAGGTGAATGTAAAGCACAGTATTTGGTTGTACATCCATCTTGGGATATATTGTAATGGTGAAAAGAACCACTTAAACAGCATTTTGTACAAAACCATGAATGAGGGAAGTGGCTGTGGCTCAATCAGTTGGGCTCCCATCTACCATATGGGAGGCCTTGGGTTCACATCCCGGGACCTCCTTGTGGAGGCAGGCTCACCCGTACACCATGGATAGCTGATGGCCTGCAAGCACCATGGAGTGCCGCCCAGCCCACAAGCACTGCTGAAAGCCAACTCAGCAAGGTGGCACAACAAAAAGGAAGACAAGTAAAAATACAGAAGAGCACACAGCAAATGGACACATAAATCAGACAACAAGCAAGCCACAAGGTGGGGGGAATAAATAAAAATAAAGACACAGAGAAGAATGCACAGTGAATGGACACAGAGAGCAGACAGCTAGCAAGCCACGGGGAGTGGGGGGGAGTGGGCAAAAAAACCCGTGAATGGCTCATAAATCAATTTTGTTTTCTTTGTTTGCTTGCTCCACTCCTACCTGGAAAAATAGCAATTCCAGAGCTAATATTAGCCTAAAGTAGCTGAACCCCCTTGGCAAGAAAAGATGTGTGCATTTATCAGATGAAAATTGAACTAAGAGAAAGGAATACATATATCCACACAAAAATTTGTACACAAATATTCAATAGGCATTATTCATAATATCCCCAAAGTAGAAACAACCCAAAACAATATCCACTGATTAATGGACAAATAAAATGTGTTGTATCTATACAGTGGAATATTATTCAGCCATAAAAAATGCTCTGATACGTGCTACAACATGGATGGACATTGCAAACATAATGCTAAGTGAAAGATGCCAAACACAAAAGACCATATATTGTATAATTTTACTTATATAAAATGTCCAGAATAGGCACTTTCATAGAAACATAAAGGTGATTAGTGGTTGCAATATACTTGGGTTGTTGGAAGGAAGTGGACATTGTCCCTAATGGGTATAGGGTTTGTTTTGGGGGTGATGAAAATGTTTTTAAAATTTATGGTTGTGATAGTTCCACAACTCCTGGAATCTGTGCCCTGGCTGTCATCTCTTGCAACCTCTCTTTTGGCTTTTATAAAAGGTATTTATTTGGGGTAAATGCTTATGGTTACAAGACCCTAAAGAGTCCAACTTCAGGTACCAGAAGAGGGAATTTCTCACCAAAGTCTGTTGCAATGGGTTGAAACAAGATGTCTTCAGATATCTGCAAGGGTTCAGCCTTCCTCTCTCTCTCAACTACAGACAGGAATAGGGCTTATTTCTTTCTGGGCTTTCTCAGCACTGCAAACTATCAGGCAAGTGGCTCATCTCTCTTCCTGGGGCTGCAGGATCAAGATTCTCTCCTCTGCCGTGTCTATGGAGCTGTTGCTCCCTTCCTCTGTGTATTTTCTTGAGTAGTGTCTGTTTCTATCACCACATTAAGGGGGCAGGGACTCAACCCTGAGTCATGCCCTACTGATGTGGTCAAATCAAAGCCCTAATCTTGATTTAATCAAGTAAATGTAAAACCTTTGAATTTTATATAGTCAAAGGGTATCACACCCAGAGGAACAGACCAGTTTATAAACATAATCAATATCTTTTTTTTGAAATTCATAAATAATATCAAACTGCTACATCACCCCCCCCATTAAAATAATTGTCAGGAGGAAGAACAAGATGGACATAGAGTAGGAAGCTCCAAGAGTCAGCTTGTCTTACAGAGCCATTTGTAATCACCCAGAGCTATCTAATTCACTAGTTTAGGGGATGCAGGAGACCAGAAGAGCATCCTGCAACATCCTTGGAAGAACAGAAGAAGAGACTGCCCATCAGCAGGGAAGTTTCATGAGTAGAGCACTTCACACCACAGAGACCAGTGCCCATCCCCTGCTGGTGGTGCAAGGTGCCTCAGGATCAATTCCCTGGCTGGAGTTAGAAGCTCCATTCCCCAAAAATGAGGGAGGAAAAGAAAGTCAGGCACCGACTACAGCTACTGATAAGTAAATTCAGCTGACTAAAGTCCAAACCTAAATACAGCTAAAATTTGAACTTGTTCAAGTCAGAAAGAGGCTGGAAGCCTCCATTCTAACACCACCCCCAACATTAGGGGAAGCAGGGCTGATTGAAAATCACAGTGACATTAAAGACCAGCTTCTTTCCACCCAGGTTAGTTTGCTGCCCTAGCCTGGGCTCCAGCCCCACCTCTGGCAAGGAGGAAGTTGGGGAGACCTGCACCAGCCTCTATGGGCAACTACAGTCACTTTTGGCCCACACAGACTAGATTGTTTGGGCACTCATATGGCTACATACCCACCCTTAATAAGATAGGAAGGTGGGAAGTGTGTCCTCAGCCTGTCCACAACTAAATAAACACAAGAAATCAAAGAAGACAAAAATAAATGGAAACAGTATTCAAACACCTCCAAAAAATGAAAATCCCTGGACCAGATGGCTTCACAGGTGAATTTTACCAAACAATCAAAGAAAATTTAATACAAAACTTACTCAAACTGTTCCAAAAAATTGAATAGGAATGACACTACCAAGCACATTCTATGAAGCCAGTATCACCCTCATAGCAAAGCCAAACAATGGTATCATAAAAAAAAAGAAAATTGCAGACCCATTTCCTTAATTAATATAGATACAAAAATCCTCAAGAAAATAATTGCTAATTGAATCCAACAACACATTAAAAGAATCATTCATGATCAATTAAGTTTTATCCCAGGCAAGCAATGGCATTTCAACAGAAGAAAATCAATCAGCATAATACATTGTATTAAAAGGTGTAGAAGAAAAATCACATTAGCATCTCCACTGACACAGAAAAAGCATTTGACAAAATGCTTTATTGATAAAAGCACTCCAAAAAATAGGCAATGAAGGAAACTTTCTCAACATGATAAAGGGTATATATGAAATACCTACAGCTAACATTGTACTCAATGGCGAAGGACAGAAAGCGTTCCTGTTCAGATCAGAAAACATGACAAGGATGCCCACTCTTACCAGTGTTGTTCAGTATAGTGCTAGAGGTCCTACCAGAGCAATCAGGCAAGAAAAAGAAATAAAAACCATCCAAACTGAAAAGGAAAAAATAAAACTTTTGCTATTCACAGATGATATGATCCTCTACCTAGAAAGCCCTGACAAATCTATAACAAACTACTAGCATTAATAAATGAATTCAGTAGAGTTGTAAGATACAAGATTAATACACAAAAATCAGTAGTGTTTCTATATAGTAGCAACGAGCAATCTCAAAAGAAATTCAGGAAAAAAAATTCTGTGTACAATAGTGACTAAAACAATGAAATATCTGGGAATAAATTTGACCAAGGAAGTAAAGAGCATGTAATAAGTTAACTACAAGGAATTGCTAACAAAAATCAAAGAAGAACAAGATAAATGGAGTGGAGTTGGAGTCTTGCTGGAGTGGGCTGTCTTGGGGGGTTGCAAAGGAGAGGGTGTACAGACGTCGATTTGGAGAGACAGTGATGAAGGTGGTGCTTGCTAAAGTGAACTTAGCCAACAACCAGGAAATAGAATGAGAAGAACAAAGTGACGAAGAGAAGACAACACGCACACAAAAACAACAACTAATTAAATTCCAAACTAGACCAAGAAGCTAAGCAACTGATTAAACCAGTGAAGATAAAATGATGATTGGACAGCAACAAAAAACTACAAACCAAATCAATAATCAGAAAAACATGCCCCAATTCAATGAACAAAGTAAAAACCAGGAAGAGGAGCAGAATATCCAACAAGTAATTAAAGATCTCAAAACATATATTAGGGACCAATTTGATGAAGTGAAGGAAGAGATTAAGAATATGAAGAAAACAATTGGAAAGAATACAGAAGAAATTGCAATCATATGCAAAAAGATAATGGATATGATGGTGATGAACAGCACAATTAAAGAAATAAAAAATACACTCTCAGCAAATAACAGCAGACTTGAAGAGGTAGAGGAGACAATTAGTGATGTAGAAGACAATACATCTGAAATCAAACAGATAGTAGAACAGATCAATAAAAAGGTAGAAAAAATTCAGCAGGGACTTAGGAACCTGAATGACAATGCAAAACACACAAACATATGCATTACAGGCATCCCAGAAGGAGAAGAGAAGGGAAAGGGGACAGAAGGGCCGTTGGAGGAAATAGTGGCTGAAAACTTCCCAAACCTACTGAGGGAGATAGATTTACATGTCCAGGAAGCAAAATGCACACCAAACAGCATAAATCCCAACAGGTCTACCCCAAGACATATACTTCTCAAGTTATCCAACACTCAAGACAAAGAGAAAATACTAAAAGCAGCAAGAGAAAAGAGAACCATCACATACAAAGGAGGATCCACAAGATTAAGTGCTGATTTCTCATCTGAACCCACGGAGGCAAGAAGGCAGTGGTATGACATAGTCAAGGAACTAAAAGAAAAAAATATTCCAACCAAGAATACTCTATCCAGCAAAGTTAGCATTCAAAAATGATGCAGAGTTCAAAATATTCCCAGACAAGCAGAAACTAAGAGAGTATGCCATACAAGATTCCTGCCCTTCAAGAAATACTAAAGGGAGATCTGCAGGAAGAAAGGAAAAAAAAACAACAAGAGAGACAGAGTTGGAGGAGAGTGTAAGAGGAACTAAAAAGCCAAAAACAGAAAAAGAAAATCAAACAAAATATGACAAATACAAATCCAAAGAAAATATGGCTAATATCAGTAATTCCTTGAAAGTAACAACACTGAATGTCAATGGATTAAACTCACCTGTCAAGAGACTCAGACTGGAAGATGGGATAAGGAAATATGACCCATCTATATGCTGTAAACAAGAAACACACCTTAGACCCAGGGATTCAAGGAAGCTGAAAGCGAATGGTTGGAAAACAATCTTACAAGCAAACAATACCAAAAAAGGGCAGGAGTAGCCATTTTAATATCAAACAAAATAGACTTTAAATACAAAACAATTGTGAGAGACAAAGATGGTTACTACATATTAGTGAAAGGGATAATGTTACAAGAAGAAAGAACAATCATAAACATTTATGCTCCTAACAATGGTGCCTCCAAATACATGAGGCAAACACTGGAAAAACTAAGTGAAGGCATAGATGCCTCTACAAATATAGTAGGGGACTTTAATACACCGCTATCAACTTTGTACAGAACATCTCAAAAGAGAATCAATAAAGAAAGACTTTGACCAATATATTAGAGGAGTTCGACCTAATAGACATATACAGAACATTACACAGAAATATAGCAGGATATATGTTCTTTTCGAGGGCATATGGGTCATTCTCCAGCAGAGACCACATGATAGGCCACACAGAAAGTCTCAATAAATTCAGAAAGATTGAAATCATACAAAATAATTTCTCTGACAACAGTGGAGTGAAGCTAGAATTCTGCAAGGGTCAGAGACCCAGATTTAGCACCCAGATTTGGAAGTTAAACAATGCACTCTTAGAAAAACAGTGGGTTAAAAAGGAAATCTCAAAAGAAATTAATAACTACCTTGAAATTAATGAAAATGATAACACAACATATCCAAACTTATGGGATGCAGCAAAAGCAGTACTGAGAGGGAATTTTTAAAAAAATTTGGCATCTGTTTTATTTTTATTTTCTTTCCACACTCCTGATATTTTCTTTCTTATTTTTTTATTTTTATTTTTTATTTTTGTTTTTATTTATTTTTTAATATTACATTAAAAAAATATGAGGTCCCCATATACCCCCCACCCCTCTCACCCCACTCCTCCCCCCATAGCAACAATCTCCTCCATCATCATGAGACATTCATTGCATTAGGTGAATACAACTCTGAGCACCACTGCACATCATGTTCAATGGTCCACATCATAGCCCACACTCACGTTCCGCCCAGTGGGTCATGGGAGGACACATGATGTCCGGTAACTGTCCCTGCAGCTGAGGTGTGCATAAAGGCAGCTCTTCTGATAACCTCCTGGCTTTTTTTGGAGACTCATAGCCATATAAACTCATTTGTCCTCTCCATTTCCCCCTTGATTCAGGTCAAAAGGCATCTTTAACTCCTGGTATTATATGTAGACTGAGATATTCTGCTGGTCCGAGTTGACCCTTTTATTCAAGGTCATTTTCTAGTTACGTCATCAGCTGGTACTTGGAGTAATCCCTCAGTGCCAGGGATGCTCATCCCTGGGAGTCATGTGCCACACTGGGGGGAAGGCAACGCATTTACATGCTGAGTTTGGCTTCGAGACTGGCCACATTTGAGCAATGTGGAGGCTCTCAGGAGGTAGCTGCTAGGCACCCTGCAGCTCTAGGTGAGAGAGAAATTTATACCCATGAATTCATACATCAAAAAAAGAAGAAAGAGCTAAAATTGAAGAACAAACTGAACACTTGGAGGAATTAGTAAAAAAAACCAACAAATTAACCCCAAAGGAAGAAGAAAGAAATAACAAAAATCAGAGCAGAACTAAATGAAATAGAAAATAAGACAGCACTTGAAAAGTTAAAACAAAACCAAGAGCTGGTTCTCTGAGAAGATCAATAAAATTGACAAACTCTTAGCTAGACTAACAATGAAAAAAAAGAGAGAAGATGCAAATACACAAAATAAGAACTGAGAAAGGAGATATCACCACTGATCTCACAGAAGTAAAGATTATCATAAGAGGATACTTTGAAAAACTATATTTCAACAAAAATGACAATTTAGAGGAAATGGACAAATTCCTAGAAACACATAAACAGCCTACATTGACAAAAGAAGAAGTTGACAATCTCAACAAATCAATCACAAGTAAAGAGATGGAATCAGTCATTAAAAAGCTCCCAACTAAGAAGAGCCCTGGGCCAGAAGTCTTCACAGCTGAATTCTACAAATCATTCCGGAAATAAATAACACCAATCTTGCTTAAACTCTTCCAAAAATTGCAACAGAAGGAAAATTGCCTAACTCATTTTATGATGCCAACATTACTCTAGTACCAAAGCCAAACAAAGATACCACAAGAAAGGAAAATTATAGACCAATGTCTCTAATGAACCTAGACCCAAAAATCCTCAACAAAATACTTGCTAATTGTATTCAACAACACATTAAACAAATTATACACCATGACCAAGTAGGATTTATTCCTGGTATGCAACGTAGGTTCAACATAAGAAAATCAATTAATGTAATACACCACATAAACAGATTGAAGAAAAACATTCACATAAACATATCTATAGATGCAGAAAAAGCATTTGACAAAATACAGCGCCCTTTCTTGATAAAAACAATGCAAAAGATAGGAATAGAAGGAAACTTTCTGAACATGATAAAGAGTATATATGAAAACCCACAGCTAAAATCATTTACAATGGTGAAATCCTAAAATCTTTCCCACTAGGATCCAGAAGAATACGAGGATGCCCACTATCACCCCTCCTATTTAACATAGTCTGTGAAGTACTTGCTCGAGCACTGAAGCAAGAACCAGACATAAAAGGCATCCAAATTGGAAAGGAAGAAGTCAAACTTTCACTATTTGCAGATGATATGATTCAATATATAGAAAACCCAAAGAAGTCTACAACAGAGTTTCTAGAACTTATAAATGAGTTCAGTAAAGTCACAGGTTACAAGATCAATGCGCAAAAACCAGTAGCATTTCTGTATACAAATAATGAGCAATCTGAGGAGGAAATCATGAATCAAATACCACTCACAATAGTAAATAAAAAGTCAAATACCTAGGAATAAATTTAGCTAAAGACATAAAAGGCATACACAGAAAACTACACAATGCTGTTCAAGGAAATCAAAGAAGACCTAAATAAATGGAAGAATATTACATGTTCATGGATAGGAAGACTAAATATTATTAAGATGTATATCCTATGAAAACTGTTCTGCAGATTCAATGCAATCCCAATAAAAATCCAACACAGCAATCTTTAATGAACTAGAGAAACTATGAAATTTATTTGGAAAGGAAAGAGGCCCCAAATAGCAATAGACATATTGAAAAAGAAAAATGAAATTGGAGAAATCACACTACCTGACTTCGAAACATACTACAAAGCTACAGTATTGAAAACAGCATGATATTGGCACATGAGGGGACACACTGAACAAGGGAACTGAACTGAGAACCCTGTTAAGATCCTCATATATACAGCCATATGGTATTTGACAAGGCCACTAAATCCTCTCAACTGGGAGAGAATGGCCTCTTCAACAAATGGTGCCTGGAGAACTGGATTTTCATAAACAAAAGAATGAAAGAGGATTACCAACTTACACCTTATTAAAAATCAACTCAAGTTGGACCTAAATATAGGAACCAAGATCATAAAGACATTGGAGAACAATGAAGGGAAGCATCT
This sequence comes from Dasypus novemcinctus, assembly GCF_030445035.2. Lineage (NCBI taxonomy): Eukaryota > Metazoa > Chordata > Mammalia > Cingulata > Dasypodidae > Dasypus > Dasypus novemcinctus. The sequence goes on from NC_080704.1 coordinate 173,761,284, forward strand.
ACAGGACCTTGCAATAGGAAATGGTTTCACGAACTTCACACCAAAAGCACGAGCAGAAAAAAACCAAATAGATAAATGGGACTTCCTCACAAATAAAGCCTTTCTGCACCTCAAAGGAGTCTGTTAAGAAAGTGAAATGAGAGCCTACACAATGGGAGAAAATATTTGGTAACCATATATGGGATAGGGGACTTATATCTTGTGTATATAAGGAGCTCATATATCTCCAAAATAAAAAGACAAACAGCCCATTTAAAAAAAATGGGGAAAAGATTTGAACAGACACTTCTCCAAAGAAGATATACAAATGGCTAAAAAACACATGAAAAACTGCTCAAAATCACTAGCTATTAGGGAAATGCAAATAAAAACTACAATGAGATACCATCTTACTCCTATAAGATTGGCAGCTATCAAAATATCAGAAGACTAAAAATGCTGGAGAGGATGTGGAGTAATGGGAACACTCATCCACTGCTGGTGGGAATGCAGAAAGATCCAATCATTCTGGAGGACAATTTGGCAGTTCCTCCAAAACTAGATCTAGATTGAACATATGACTCAGCTGCTCCTTTTGTTTTAAAAAGAAATAGAGGCAACAAGTTTTGGTGCGCACTGTGGGTGTGAATAACTCGGCGTGCGCAGCAACAAAAGACAAGGATTATGAGGAGGAGGAGGAAAAGGAGGTTATAAGGACGGGTACTGGAATAGGACGAGGGGTGGGGGGAGACCACGAGGACCAGCCGGCCGTGAGCGGACGACATAGCATCTGGCCAGGATGCATGTGCCCGCCATTAGGGTCGGCGCACTCCGGTGCCTGGTGCGCGCCGAGCCTTGCCAGCGAAACGGGCCTGTGATGCCCCTGTACCCCTCGCCCGAGGGGGAGGAGTAGTTGGGGAGAAGTAAGGAGAGGAAGACAAGAAGCTATAGGCGTGCAGTCTGGAGTAGGTGGAGAAACCTGTGGCAGCGGGGTTGTGTCCCCCCCACTCATAAGACGGAAGGTTCGTGCGTCCAGTGAGGTTGGCGACATCAGTTGTGAAAGAGGGGGCGGAGGCGGTTACGTTCGAGGCGAGGAGCCTTTTTTGTTGCCAGAGGGAGAGGGTCCAATTGAAGGGCTGGTGACTCGGGTTGGCAGCGGCTGGGAGAGCGAGGGAAGCCAGGATGAAGAGAACGGCTGCGAGGCTGTGTAGAGGCATCATCTGACGGTGCGGCATCTGTGGAGAAAACTCCTCGCTCTCCACACTTGGCGAGCGGGCAGCATGAGGGGGGTAAGGAGAGCGGGGTAAGGGTCTGAAACATTTTAAGAAGGGGCGTTCCTTGATGATGGCTGGTGCTGGATCCGGGTGAACGGGGCGACCTCTGGGCTGTATCCACTGTCAATGTTATCTCTCACCGAAGGCATAGGGTGCTGATCGTTCGGTGGAACTAGTGGTTCAGTGGCAGGCCGAATGCAACGCCCAGGAACCCAGAGCGGCTGCGGCTCAGAATCTGGAAAGACGCAAGCAAAGCCCCTCCCCTGTGCTAGGAGGGGAGCTGGATCTTGCCAACGATTTGTGGCAGGGTCTTTCCAATGGACGAGGGGAACTTGCGAGGGCTGCCACATGGGTCCCCAGTGTTTATGGGTGGGGGAGAGTCCATGGTCATCGAAGGTTAGGAGATTGTGATGAATGAGGCAGGCAGTCACGACGTCGGCGGGGGCCTTGTGGGGAGAGGAGGCCCTTTCTTTTTGAATGAGTAGCTTGAGCTGTTGGTGAGTGCGCTCGACGATTCCTTGCCCCTGTGGATTGTATGGAATGCCAAAATGATGCGTGATGTGATACATCTGCACGAAGCTGGTGAAGGCGGCACTGTGATATGCTGGTCCGTTGTCTGTCTTGAGATCCCATGGAATTCCCATGAACAAAATAGCTTGGCGAAGCACCTGGACGCAGTGTTTAGCACTTTCCCCCGTAAGAGGGACTGCATAGCACAGATGTGAAAAGGTGTCAATTGCCACATGAAGATATTTGAGGCGGCCAAATGCACTGACATGAGTGACATCTAATTGCCACCTTGAGTTTGGGCGGAGGCCGCGGGGGTTAACACCCTGAGGCTGCAAAGGCCCAAGTGGCAACAATGGCGCGCAAGTCCGGCACGCACGCACAAGGTGTTTGTAAGTTTCAATGGGAAGGTCTGGGAAGAGCTTCCGGATGGACCGCGCGGAGAAGTGGAATTGGGAATGCAGGAGCTTGGCTTGATTAACAAAGTCTCCAAGCCGCGGCCCGTCAGCAGGGTTTTCATGTAGGAGGACCGGGTTTACCTGGCGGCTTGACACAGAAGCATCAGTGAGGTCATTCCCTTGAGCCAGCGGTCCTGGTAGGCCAGAGTGGCTTCTGATATGAGCAATGAACCAGGGCTACTGCCTCGCCTCAAGCAGTCGCTGTACGAAGGCGAGCGCCGGATCAATGTTTGAGTCACCTGGTAGGAAAGTAGCAAGCGGGAGGCTGCGACACACTTGAAGAGTGTATAGGCTGTCAGTGAAGATGTTGAGAGACTGGTTTGGGTGGAGGTTAAGGACTGCAGCGACAGCTAGAAGTTTGCCCACTTGAACAGAAAAGTCATTTGCGAACAGCAGTTGCTGTGGCTCAGGATTTCCAGGAGTGTATATAATGGCTGCAAATGCCATTTTTGAGGCATCTGTGAAGGCAGTGATGGCTGAGGGGATTGGGTTCCGCGCAGGCAATGGATGGAACGGGTTGGAAAACGCCAATTGAGACATTCCCTGCAGCAATCGGTGATGAGGATAGTGGTTGTCAAAGGAGCCGCGAAAGAGCTCTATTAGGCTTTGCATTTGGGCATTGTTCATGATGAGAGAGGTAACTTCTTTGGCATCTAAAGGCCAGACAATGGTGTGTGGCGGAATACCATACGTTTGTATGGAGAGAAGTACTAGGTCAGTGGCCAACGCGATCCAGGCTCTTATGAAAGGGAAGATTTTTGGGAGCTTGCTTTTTGACATATGAAGAAAGAGGAGGGGGCCATCTTGCCACAAGAGACCCGTGGGAGTGACCGGCGTTGGCAGAACTAAAGCCAAAATTGGAAGGTCAGGGGAGAACCGCTCTAGGCGGCATTGCTGCAGAGCGGCACTGACCTGTTGGACGGCTTCTCGGGCAGCGGGGGTGATGGTGATGCTGCGAGTGGCTGCAGTTGGTGGGCTATCCTTGGTCTGCAAGAGCTCGAAGAGGGGCTGCATTTGCGCTGTTGTGATGGGAAGCGCCGAGCGAAGCCAGTTGATTTGCCTGCAAAGTTGCTGGAGCTCGGTTAGCGTCATCCTATCAGAAAGGTGGATTTTTGGGCTTGCGGGTTGGATGAACCGATGAAAATGAAAGCCTAGGAATTGAAAAGGAGGCTGGAGGTTTATTTTGTCAGGCTGCACGGTAAGCCCGAGGCTGGAGAGGCTTGTTATTGTTGCCGAGAGCAGATCATTGAGGAGCGCACTGGAGCTCGCTGCTAAAAGGAGGTCGTCCATGTAGTGGAGGATGTATGTGTGCTCCGGATTGAACTTGGAGCGCAGCGGCTCAACAGCATGGTTGACATACAGTTGGCACATAGTCGGGCTGTTGCGCATGCCTTGAGGCAATACTCACCACTGAAATCGCTGAGCTGCGCCTTGGTTGTTGATGTGCGGAACTGTGAACGCGAATCGTGGACAGTCCCGGGGGTGAAGAGAAATACAGAAAAAGCAGTCCTTCATAATGGACAAAGGGTATGGGGAAAGGCAGGAAGAGATGAGAGGTGGAGGCGTCTTCGGGACATGGAGCTGCCCTGGATGGTGCTTCAGAGGTAATCACCGGACATTGTAAATCCTCACAGGGCCTACATGATGGAATAGAGGAGAGTATGGGCCATGATGTGAACCAATGTATATGAGGTGCAGAGGTGCCCAAAGATGTACTTACCAAATCCAATGGATGTGTCATGATGATGGGAACGAGTGTTGTTGGGGGGGGGGAGAGGGGGGCTGGGGGGGTGGGGTTGAATGGGACCTCACATATATATTTTTAATGTAATATTATTACAAAGTCAATAAAAAATAAAAAAATTATAAAATAAATAAATAAATAAATATATATTAAATTGAAAAAAAAAAAAAAAAAAAGAAAAAGAAAAAGCAGTCCTTGATGTCGATGGTCGCCGCGTGAAAATGCTGGGGGACTGCGGTGGGATGCGGGCATCCTGGCTGAGGTGATCCCATTGGCTTGATATGCTTGTTGATTTCGCGGAGATCGTGGAGAAGGCGGTATTTGCCAGTGCTCTTTTTGCTGATGACAAAGACTGGTGAATTGTAGGGACTAGTGGATGACTCTATATGCCCTGCTTGTAGCTGCTCTTCGACGAGGGCAGAGAGAGCTTGCAGCTTGTGAGCTGGCAAGGGCCACTGCTCAACCCAGATGGGCTCCTCTGTGTCCCATTCCAGAGGGATAGGGTCAGGTTTTGAGATGGGAGCAGTGGCCCCTAGAAGGGGGGGGGCAGTGCAGCTGAGAAGGCTTCTGTGGTGATTCGGGCCTTTAGCTGGCTGAGGACATCTCTCCCCCATAAGATGGTTTGGACAGACGAAAGGACGAGTGGGCAAATTTGGCCTTCGTGGCCTTCTCGGTCACTCCAATGCAGAGGCTGGGATGTTTTCCAGGAGGTGGCGGCCCCAGTGGCGCCGATGACTTGAGGGCCAGTTTCCAGGGGCCAGTGATTGAACGCAGTGATTTCGAAGGGAACACAGGAGACTTCAGCGCCGGAATCCAGGAGCCCATCGAGCCATTGCCCATTGATTTTGAGCTCCAGTGAAGGTTTTTGGCGGCGTGTGATGGGCATTGTCCACATTATGGCTTGGGAATTCCTCTGGGGGCCTCTTGGGGGTGGGGCTGAGGCCTGCCCCACTGGGAGTTTAAAGGCTGCTGGGAACCTTGGGTGGAACGGCAGTCGTGGGCCCAGTGATATCCTTTCCCACAACGCGGACATGGCGTATAAGGGCCCCTTGGCCGTCGCATCGGCGGGTCTGAGCAAGGCGCTGGGCCTGGCTGGGAGCACTCGCGGACAAAGTGGCCGGGCTGGCCGCACCGAAAGCAGACAGAAGTGGGGGCGGATGAAACAGCCATGGCAGAGGCAAAGGCAGCAGTGAGCGTTTTGACTTGTGGGTCGACGTCACGGCAAGCAAGGACCCATTCGTGCAGAGCTTTGTCACATATGGGAAGGACCACGGCCCGGAAAGGCGCAAGGCACCCGTCTATGATAAGTTCTTTGGCCAGCGCGAACTGGGCATCCTCGCTGGAAATCTTCTGCTGACAGGCTTCCAGGACACGGGCGACAAACGTTGGGAAAGTCTCATTGGAGTCTTGAAGCAGCTGCACGAGTTTGGTGGGCTGCTTGGTGGAAACTAGAGAGAATGACCGCTGGACGAGGACTTTTACTCAGTGCCAAAACCCTGGGTCAATTTGGAGATAAGAACGAGGGTCTGCATAATTGTTGGTCCCCGTGTATGCATCAGAGGGGTCGAGGACGCCAGCTTGGGCATTCTCCACGACTTGCTGGTCGACAGCCGCTTGGTAATGGGCGCGCCATTTGATAAATTGACCTGGTGTCAGGATGGCACGGGCTAGTGCAATCCAGTCATATGGGAGAACGAGTTGGGTCCCCAACTCCTCAAGTAGTTGCTGCGCATAAGGGCTGCCAATTCCGTCTTCTTTTACAGCTTTGCAGAGGGTCCTGACCTCTTCCGCTGTAAAGGGTAGCCAAGTTTGGGGTTGTTGTGGCGTGGGCTGCGGATTTAGCGGATATAGCTGGGGGATTTGAGAAGACGTGGCACCGGGGACTGATGGAGCAGCCAAGGCAGGTGAAGGGCTATTGCCGTACGGCGGCGGCAAGGGATAAGCGGAACACGGGTGAGAAAATGGCGGCTTAGCGGCTTCCGGGCGATAACAAAATGGCGGCGGGACCCTTCCGGGCGCTGGCCAAGATGGCGGAGCAGCTACATCCGGCGGTGGACAAAATGGCGCAGGAGGCGCTTCCGGTTTAGTGGAAGATGGCGACCCTGCAGTTTCCGGGCCCGAACCGGATGCTGACTGGGCAGGAAGAGGCGGGTAGAGGCGGGAGGAGGAGGATACTGGCGGAGAAGAAGCCGGATGCATGCCATCTTGGGCAGAAGTGGGGGAAGAAGGCGGAAGTCTGCCATCTTGGGGAGTGGCAGGAGTGGTTTCTGTCTGCTGCGGGGAGCTTGGGCGGGGAGGTTCGTGCTCGAGAGTGGCAGCAAGTTGGTTAGACAGAGAGTCAGTGTCGGCGGGCTCATCGGGATCACAGTCTAGAGGCCGTTTGGGAGAAGCTTCATAAACGGCTTCGGTCGGAGCGCCAAGGAGACAGGCGCGAATGGCAATGAGAACGGGTAAGAGGCCTGCTGGGAAGGTGCGTTTCTCGTGCTCCATGGTGGAGGTGACTCGATCTATGAGTCGCGAGTATGTGTCCGGGCTCCAGAGTTGGCAGGTGGCGAGCCACGGATTAAAAGGGAGCAAGAGATCCCAGTACTTTTGGAGCTGCCGCAAGGAGACACGGACTCCATTGGCATCGAGCAGGGCAGCGAGGGCTCTGACTTGCGGCGCCTGACGCAATGACAAAGAGGCGCCCATGACGGGATAGGGACAGGACGACGGCGAGGGGTCCCTTGGGGCTCATCCGGGCGAGGGGTCCCTACCTGGAGAGGAGGACAATCACAGCAGCAGCAGCAGCAGAGAGGGGCCGGGGGAGGAGCTGCCACGTTGGGCGCCAGTTGTAGCTGAGCGAGAGGGTTTTGTCCTCGCTCAGGCCCAAGAGTCGGGGGGGCTTGCTCCTGCCGAACCACCAGCGGGGGGTGCCCCAAGAGGGAGCACCGGTTCTCCAGGCGTGGGGGACGCGCGGTTGGGGAAAAACCACGGAGACCGCTTGAGCACAAGAACAGGTCTGCTTTATTGCGGAAGTACACTTGGTTATTTAGGGGTGGGTAGAGGGAGGGGCGTGATGAAGGGAGGGTTGGCTAAGGGGCGGCTGTGGACAGGCTGAAGCTGATGGATAGACCTGAGGTAAGCAGTTACTGGGGAAGAGGGCAGATTGTAGGTTGGCAATATGGGCAGGACTGGCGGGAAGGGCGGCGGGGGCTGAAAGGGGAGGAGGGGCGGAGAAAGGCGGCAACACTCAGCAATTCCACTGCTGCATATAAACAGAGAAGTTATGAAAACAAAGACACAAACTGATATATGCACACCAATGTTCATAGCAGCACTATTCACTATTGCCAAAAGTTGGATTCAACCCAAATGCCCATCAACAGATGAATGGATAAATAAAATGTTGTATATAAGTACAATGGAATATTACTCAACTGTAAGAACAAATACAGTACAAACACTTGTGATAACATGGATGAATCTTGAGAACCTTATGTTGAGTGAATCAACCCAGGCATTGAAAGACAAATACTATGTGACCTCTCTGATTTGAAATAAGTAAACCAAACTGTCTCAGAGAGCTAGAGACTGGATATTAAACTTAAATGAAATAGGTGATAGAGGAAAGTTTCGAGCTGACACCTACTTGGGTGAAATCCATGATAAGCTGGACTTAAGTATTTGTACAATGAAGGGATAAAATGGGAGCATAGCGATAACTTTGCGAGGGGCTGAATGGGATTGAGGGGGGCTAGGGAGGGGAAGATGGGTCAGATTGCCCAAGAAATTAAGGGGAGTGTGGGGGAAACATTCGAACATAGGAGATTGTCAGGTATGTGGTTGAAATTATAATGCAGAGAAAACTCTTCAGAGAATAAAATAAGGAAGGTTACCTGTTTAAGATGCTTAAGGCGGGCATATGACACAGGGCAACCTTCTAGTGCATGTGTGGGTGCTCATTTTGTCATAGTTGGTTAAATCATTGGGTGGATACCCACACAATGAGAGTGAAGATATACCCACATCCTGGGGAGGACTGATGTTCTCAAACAGAGGAAATCATATCTCTCGAGAGAATTGGTGGCTCCCAATGGGTTAGGGCAGTCAAGTATGTCAAGCCCTCAACATTTCTGCAAGTATCTCTGAAAATGGTCCTTCAAGTAATGAAGATTGATTGTCGTGGTGGGCCCTGGTTGAGGGGGAAAGAGTTGTTGAATACATGGAATGAGTGTAACTGTGGAACAATGGAAGTGTTCCAAAAGATCATGCAATGATGGATATAGGACATATTAAATTAAACCAAAAATGAATAAAAGTCTATAGGCTAAAATGTAAATCATAATGTAAAATATATGATAACTAAAAATTTAGAAAATTGCATAGTCTAAAATATAAACCATAATATAAACCCAAATGGAACCATGTTTGAAAGTTATTGTTTCAATATCTGTACATTAGCTGCAACAAATATATATGAACATGTAAAAAGATCATTGTTGCGGAAGGGACAAAGGGTTTGATGTTGGATATGTGGGAGTACCATATATTGTATATGTAAATTACTATGATCTAAAACTTATGTAAAGACAAACTTAATGATTAGGAAAAAAAAGGAGGTAGACACTGAGGAAGAAATGGAAGAAATTGCCTTGCCACTGTACATACAGAGCAACACCTATAGCAGTGATGAACGGCAAAATATCAAAAATAAACCTTTTCATTTTTTCATTTTTTGATACCCCAATCTGTTTTTCCTTCATTTAATTTTTCTAAATTAGTATGTATTCTATATCTAACCTTTAAACCCATCACTATATTCCATTTTACTATTAATGGTACCTGACAATATATTGGGCTTCCTTTTTGAAGAAGTTTTGGACTACAGAGAGGTTCAACTAAGGCAGGGGAGGTGTACTTGTGTGGGGTGTTATTTGTAGGGGGCACATGGTTGGGAGGGAGTTCCCCTGGGCATGTATACAGGGTACATAGAAAGGTTTGAATATTTTCATAGTGGTTTCAGTTGGAAATGACAGCTGAGAGTGTGTTGAGTTCTTGACCAGGGGAGATCTATCACATTCCCCAATGGAACAACAACAATCCCCCAAGTGCAGTGGCAAAGGCCAACAAAGATGGATGGTCCAACAATGAGTCCTTGATAGTGATGGCTCCAATTATGAGCCTGTGTGCCTGAAATATGATGTAGGCCTAGAGCTGCAGGGTGCCTAAGTGTTACCTCCTGACATCTTCCATGTTGTTTAAAAGTGGCCACTCTCTAAACCAAACTCAGCATGTAAATGTATTGCCTTCCCCCCAATGTGGGACTTGACTCCCCGGGATGAGCCTCCCTGGCACCGAGGGATTACTACCAAGCACCAGCTGATGATGTAACTAGAAAAAGACTTGAGTAAATAGGTCAACTCAGACCAGCAGAATATCTCAGCCTACATGTAATATCAGGTGTTAAAAACTGCTTTTTGACTTTGGATAAAAAGGGGGAAATGGAAAGGACAAGTGAATTTATATGGCTAAGAGTCTCCAAAAAAGAGTCGGGAAGTCATTAGGGGGTGATGCTTATGCAAGTCTCAGCAGGGTACCAGAGACAGCCAAGGTAGATGGAAACCAAGGTGCTGGTTCTCCTGAGGGCTGCAGCGACCCACAGGTTCTATGGTCAAGGCAGATGGCTCTGGAGTTCAGGGCAATGTCAGTTGGCCCTACTTTGGAGTTTGTGTTCCTGAGTGTGGTGGAGTTGGACTCATATATAACCTTTCTACACATGCCTCTTCTGTTACTTTTACTGGACCTGTGGTTGGTGTTTAGGTTGGTGTACACTCAGGAGACCTGAATCTCTGAACTGTCCATGTGACGGCCAGGCCCTGGGCCTCAGCAGACTTGCAGCTCCTACCCTCTGGTTTCTTGGATTTACCCTGGCCAGCTGACAGGGAGTTGAAGAGGGTCAACCACCACACCAGGGAGCCAAGGGTGCCTATATCCATCATCCATGTGAAATCTAAGCCAATTACTTGTGTTACCTTGGTCAAGTTAGTTAATCTTGAGAATTCTGAATACACATTTGTCAAATGGGTCTAATGGGAGTTCTGACCTCTGGGGATTTCTGTGAGGATGCCTTCTTTTAACCTCCTGCCAACATATAAGCTTCCCCCAAAGGCTGCTTTCTGGGGTTCCAATCCCTGGACTACTCTGACTTCTGGCTTCTAAGCCCTTCCCCAGGACCAAGCTATTCCTTTGCAGTCCTGTCACTCAGACTTACATCCATTCAAGTGACTAACAGCTCTAATTGAGGATTTGCTGTGTACAAGACGGGTTTGCAGCTTAAATACAGTATTTCATGTAATCTTCTCAATGAGATTTTTACTGTTATTAATCCCATTCTACAGATGAACTAACAGGTGCTCAGAGATATAACCTTCCATCATACAACTAGTAAGTCGCTGACATGGGATTTGAGCCCAGGTCTATAGGACTCCAAAACTCCAGCTCTGAAAGCATGAACCTGCTCTGCCCTAAAAATACCTGTTATGACAGTCCATTTGAGATGCTGCACTCCATCTCAAGTTACATAGATAGCACATTTAAAATTTTAATATTCTTTTATCCAAGCAAATAAGAGGAGGTATTATTCAAGATGCTTTCAAATAAGTCAGTTTTCTGTGGCATGACAATGATTGTTTTCATGGTGATTTCACTCCTAGCAAGCAGGGTCATAACTCCGAGTTTCCATCATTTTCCTTTTAATTTTCCTGAAGAAAACAGAGCACCTTTCAGGCCTGTAGAACCCTAAACCCAAGAAGAGTCTGGAAGTAAATCCCTGTCACTGGTTAAGAACAATGTTGTGCAAGGTAGGAGAAAGAAATATTAGAGGGGAGGTAAGAGGGAGAAACATTAAGAAGGAGTATAACCGAAGAGTCAGAAAAGTTGGGGTGGTTTCTGAATTGGGTTTTGGATCAACTTTCAATATTCTGTGGAAAGGGATGTTTTCCCACTAGTACTCAAATATCTTTGACCTTTCTGGGAGGTGAACTCACTTCAAATTCATGTTCAATGCCCACCTTTATGTCCAAATGACCCTGAAGTCACCAAAGTCAGCAGAGCTCTTTGATTTCTACCTATGTTCACTCCATCCCAGATACTGCTCCAAAGCAGCCATGGAGGCTGGTGTCCATGGCACAAAGTGCCAACTTAATTTGGGATATTTTTGTCCCCAAATGGACAAGACTTATCAAACAAATAAAATCAGAAGCAGTTGGTTTCATTTTGAGTGGCCCAGCCCTATTACTCTGTGCTGAGAGGCTTATCCACCATGTAGAACTTAATTTGAAGGGTAGTATGTGGCTGCAATGTCAGAGGTCTCTTAATGGGACAGAATTGAATACAAGTAAACTCAGGATTTAACACTGAAATTGTTCTTATTTGCTAGCTAGTTTGCAGGAGCATGGCCACCCAGGCTTGGTGAAGGCCTGGCCAATCTCTGGGAGGGAAAGAAGCATCAGATGTCAGGAAGAGGCAAGGGTAGTATAGACCTCCTAGAGGAGGAGAAGTCCACAGAAAGTTCCCAGACTGCCCTTTAGTCAACAGCTCCTTGGATCTCCCACTTGCCACCAGTTCTGGGAGACCAACACATGAAGTCAGGCTACTGGTACCTGCCAGGAACTACTGTTGGCTTCGAGAAGAGCAAGGGCCATGGCAGCCTTTGGCACAGCGGAAAAGTCGGGTCACGCAGATCTGGACAGCTCTGTTCAGGCAGGGACTTTGCAAGGATGAGCAGGTTTGGGCAGAGGGCACAAAGAGAGAGGCAAGCGATCAGAAGTGTTGCTGGGTTTGGGAAGTGACTCAGGGTTGGGGGGAATGCAGAGTCCAGGAAGGGGAGAAGGATAGGGAGGGGACTGCAGGCGCCTTGGTCGGGGGTGATGTGTAGTTTGGAGCACGACATGGAGTTGGGAAAGGGCCCTGGGTGACCACCGGGAGAAACGCGATGTTGGGAAGGGAGATCTTGGGCTCCGTGGAGGGGATTGGAGTTCCCGTGGTGCGGCCATTGGCTTAGGGCCTCGGGGAGGAGAAACCTAATTCTACCTGATTCACATGTTATCTTTGTCCATGTTCCGCGAGATGTACCAGAAGAAGGAGTAGAAGATGAGCAAGGTGGTAAAAATGAATAGAGCCACGAAGATGGCCGTGGCCGCGGAAAATCCCATGTCCTCCATGGTCCCTCCAAAGGCACCGCAGTACCTGGAGAGAGAGAGCAGTAGGAACCGCGCTAACTGCCAACTGCTGGCTTGGAGAAAATGGACATTCCAGAAGCCATGGCGACGCCAGTTACGCGAACTGCTAGGTGAATTTCAGAATAGAATGCGAGGGTCAGAACACTTGGCGGCAGGAGGTGCCCGTGACACAAGACCCGCAACTTCTTCCACAGGGCCCAGCAGAGGGGTTCCGCCCCTGGCCAGACAGGAAGTGAGGGGACTTAGGGCTGAGAGAAATACCACGAACCAGTCGGTGCCACCAATTTGAACCGCGTGTCTGGGGGAAGGATCCTGGATGGGAAGCGATGCCATCCCGCACCCCAGATTTGCACTAGGATATTCCTACAGTGCAATCCCAGGGGAGAGCATAAGTCAGCCAAGCCCTCTCCCCGTACTACCATACCATGCCTGATATTTCACACAGATATTTCCCTGTACCCAGTAATGGTACTGTTTGTCAACATCCTTTATGTGAATCACTCCTTAGGGAGGAGCCAAACGTGGCAGAAATTTGGGCCAGGCTACTTCACCTAATTCTGCTCCTTCTTAAGGGCCCCTGGGACCCTTATTGTCTTCTCTGGTTGCTTTTCCTCCACATCACCTCCATCTCTAAAATTGTTTATGCTCGAGGGTTGTCTGACTTTCCCAGCAGTGCTTCATGGACCAGCAACATCTGCACCACCTGGGGCAAGTTAGGAATGCAGGATCTCAGGTCCCATCCAACCCTATGCAATGAAAATCTGCATTTCCTTTAGATCCCCGGGTGACTACTGTACAATTTATTGATTTCAAAACACAACGTGGTGGTCCTTGTGTCTCCAGTGGTCTGTGACTTGTGGAATTTAGGATCTTCAAGAGGCAGACGCAGTCGGGCAGGATATCCTAAGAGGACCCCTTATTGACGATCCCAATACTGAGCATACACTAGGAGGCAAGAGTTGTGCTAATTGACCAGATTTCATTCAGTCCTCAGAAGAAAGCATTTCTTTTTCTATTTTTTAAATTTACTTAGGTAAATGTTACATTCAAAAAATATAAGAGGTTCCCATATAACCCCCCACCTCTCACCCCACTCCTCCCATATCAACAACCTCTTTCAGCATCATGGTACAATAATTGCATTTGGTGAAAACATATTGGAGCACTGCTGCACCACATGGATAATGGTTTATATTGTAGTATACCCTCTCCCCCCGTCCACCCAGTGGGTCATGGCAGGACATACAATGTCCAGCATCTGTCCCTGCAGTACCACCGAGGACAACTCCAAGTCCTGAAAATGCCCCCACATCATATCTCTTCTTCCCTCTCCCTACCCTCAGCAGCGACTGTGGCCACTTTCTCCACGTCAATGCTACAATTTCTTCCATTACTAATCACAATAGTTCTATAGTAGAACATCAGTAAGTCTATTCTAATCCATACTTTATTTCTCCATCCTGTGGACCTTGGGATGGTTATGTCCACTCCACCTCTACATCGAGAGGGGGCTTAGATAAACATGGATTATGGATACAATTCTCTTGCTTGCAGTTTTAGGCCCTCTTGGATCCCTGCTGTGGTGGTTGACCTTCTTCACCTCCCTGTTAGCTGGCCGGGGTAAGTCCCATAAAACACAGGGTAGGAGTTGCAAATTTGCTGAGGCTCAGGGCCTGACTGTCACATGGACAGTCCAGAGATTCAGGTCTCCTGAGTATACACCATCCCCAGCAACAACCACAGTTTCAGTAAAAGTGACAGAAGAGGCATATGTAGAAAGGTCACATCTGAGTCCAACTCCGTTACACTGAAGAACAGAAACTCCAAAGTAGGGCCAACTGACATGGCACTGAACTCCAGAGCCATCGGCCATGACCATAGAGCCTGTGGGTCTCTGTAGCCCTCAGGGGAACCAGTACCTGAGGTTGTATGTATTTTGGCTGTCTCTGGGACCCTGCTGAGGCGTGCGTAAGCGCAACCCCTCCCAACTCTTTTTTGGAGATTCATAGCCATATAAACTCATTTGTCCTTTCCATTTCCCCCTTTTATTCAAGATTAAAAAGCAGTTTTTAACACCTGATATTACATGTAGGCTGAGATATTCTGCTGGTCTGAGTTGACCCTTTTATTCAGGTCTTTAGAAGAAAGCATTTCATGACTGAATAGTAAAGGCCACTGAGAAAAATTGTACTGCATAATTTTATATTCTTGGCAGCAATGCATGAGAGCTCCAATTATTCCACATACTTGTCAGCACTTATTATTGTCTATATTTGTGATTATCTTAGTGGGTGTGAAGTGGTATCTTATTGTGGTTTTGAGTTTCTTTTCCCCACTGACTAATGATGTTGAATGTCTTTTCATGTGCTTATTAGCCATTCGTATAGTTTCTTTGGAGAAATGTCTTATCAAACCCTTTGCTTATTTCTTAATTGGTTATTTGCCTTTTTGTTGTTGAAGATTTTTTAACAAAAGAATTTGATTGGTACATATTAATAAAGCATAAATCTATCCAAAATGTACAATTAATGGTGTTCAGTGTAATCACAGACTTGTGCACTCATCACTTCAATCATTCCTACTGCAGTTTCATTATTCCAATAATAATACTAATATGGGTTAGAGGGCACTTACTGGTATTCTATTATTGAACTATTTTGATTAGTAGTGGAAGAAACTGTAGCACTGATATGGAAAAAGTGGCCATGGATGTTGCTGAGGGCAGGCAGAGGGAAGAAGAAATGTGATATGGGGGCATTTTCAGGACTTGGAGTTGTCCTAAATGACATTGCAGGGACAGATGCTGGACATTATATATCCTGTCATAACACACTGAATGGACTGGGGGAGAGTGTAATCTACAATGTAAATTATAATCCATGCAGTACAGCAGTGCTCCAAAATGTATTCACTAAATGCAATGAATATGCCACAATGATGAAAGAAGTTGTTAATGTGGGAGGAATGGAGATGTGGGGTATATGGGAATCTCTTATATTTTTTAATGTAACATTTTTTGTGATCTATGTATTTAAAAAAAACAATAAAAATTAAAAAAAAACAGTAGATTTTCAAAAACCAAAAATCTCATCACCTATCATTCTCTCTGTGCTTCCCCTGCCATACATAGCTACTATTCTTTTTCCTTCTCTCTAGTATATCTTTATTTATATTTTGCAAAAGCAGTAATGTATGCAATATCACCCATATTCGTGTTTTATCTGAGGTTTTGCTGTCATGTACAGTACCATGTTACAGTTGTTAGCTTTCCTTCTAGTAATATACATTACTTTAGACTTTCCCTTTCAACCTCTGTCATGCTCATACAATAGCACTGCTAGTTACAAACACTGTGATGTGCTTTTACCATTTCCATTCATTTCGGAAGATTTACAATAACCTTTTTACCAATTCTGCACAGATAAAACCTGAGCTTTACATTCTCTACCCTCCTTCTATTTTCTGGTGACCTGTATTCTAATTATTCACTCCATGACTTTACACAGTATATTTAGTTCATAATAACACAAGCATGCAGTACTTGTTCTTTTGCATCTGGCTTGTTTCACTCAACTTGTCTTCTGGTTCATCCATGTTGCCATATGCGTCACAACTTCATTTTTTCTCACCACTGCATAATATTCCATCGTGTGCATACACCAAAATTTGTTTTTCCATTCATTGGTTGATGGACATGTAGCAATTTGGTAATGTTTGTGAATTCCAAAAATAAATATTGGACTGTGTTTGTAAACTGGTCTGTTCTTCTGGGAGCATAGGATTGTATTAGATTCAGAGTTTTCACTCTTAATTGATTAAATTATGATTTAAGGCATTGATTGGGCCATGTCAGTAAGACGTTCAGTTCCTACCCCCTTGGTGTTTGGGGACTCACAGAGAAAATGACAGGGCAGAGGAGAGAGCTGGGTCTTGATGCTAGAGCCCTGGGAAGTAAATACACAGGAGAAGAACACGGAAGAATAGAGACACTTCCATAGAAAAGGTAGAAACCCAGGGAAGACAGAGAGCCTGATAATCTACAGCTGGCCTTGTGGAGAGAGAAAAGCAGCTGAGCCCAGAGAGAAAAGAGCCCCTGGAGAGAGACGAGACTTATTCCAGTCTACACCTGATATTGGAATAAACTAGGCCCATGGAGGAAGAGGACGGTAGATCACTTGCTGATGTTGGCCGTCATCTAACTCCAACACAATAGACTTTGGGTGAGAAAGTGCCTCTTATGGGACCTTGAGTTGGACTCTTTAGGGCGTTGTGACTGTAAGTTCCTTCCCCAAATAAATAGCTTTAGAAAAGCCAACAGATTTCTGGTATTTTATTTCAGCACCCCTTTTCCTGACTAATTAAGGACACCTGCATTGTTTCCAACTTCTAGCAATCATAATGCTATTATGAACATTGGTGTGCAGATATCAGTTCATGTCACTGCTCTCAGTTCTTCTGGGTATATTTCTAATAATGGTATTGTTGGGTCACATGGCAAATCTATATTCAACGTAGGACCTGTCAAACAGTCCTCCACAGTGGCTGTACCACTCTGCATCCCTACCAACAGTGAATACGTGATCCTATTTCTGCACATTCTCTCCAACATTTACAGTTTTCCAAATTTTTAATAGCAGCCAGTCTAATAGGTGTGAAATGATATCTCATTGTAGTTTTGATTTGCATTTCCCTAATCGCTAGTGATGTTGAACATTTTTTTATGTGTTTCTTTGCTATTTGTATTTCTTCTTTGGACAATTGTCTTTTCAAATCTTCTGTCCATTTTTTAATCAGGGAGTTTGTCCTTTTATTGTTGAGCTGTATGATCTCTTTGTGTATCATGGATATTAAACCCTTATTGGATATGTGATTGCCAAATATTTTCTCCCATTGAGTCTGCTGCCTTTTCACACTTTTGACAAAGTCCTTTGAGGTGCAAGAGTGTTGAATTTTGAGGAGGTCCCATTTATCTATTTTTCCTTTTGTTGCTCATGCTTTGGGTGTAAAGTTTAAGAAATTACTGCCTACCACAGGTCTTGAAGATGTTTACCTACATTTTCTTCTAGGAGTTTTATGGTTGTCACTTTTATATTTAGGTCCTTGATCCATTTTGAGTTAATTTTTCCTAAGGTGGGAGATAGGGGTCTCCTTTCTTTCTTTTGGATATGGCTATCCAGTTCTCCCAGCACCATTTGCTGAATAGATTGTTCTGGCCCAGCCGGGAGGGTTTGACTGCCTTGTCAAGAATCACCTGATGGTAGATGTGAGGGACTATTTCTGAGTTCTCAATTCAGTTCCATTAGTCAATGTATCTGTCTTTATGCCAGTACCATGCTGTTTTTACCACTGTAGCTAAGTAATATGCTTTAAAGTCCAGAATTGAGGTTCCTCTAACATTGTTCTTTTTGGCTATTTGGGGCCTCTTATCCTTCCAAATAAATTTGATAATTGCTTTTTTCACATCTTCAAAAAAGGCTATTGGGAATTTTGTTAGGATTGCATTGACTCTGTAAATCAGTTTGGGTTGAATTGACATCTTAACAATATTTATTCTAAACTATAAACATGGAATAGTCTTCCATTTATTTAAGTCTTCTTTGTTTCTTTTGGCAAAGTTGTGTAGTTTTCGCAAAACAGATACTTTATGCCCTTGGTTAAGTTTATTCCTAAATATTTGTTTCAGTTACTATTATAGGTAGATTTTTTTCCTGACTTCCTCCTCAGATTGTACATCAGTAATACATAGAAACACTATTGATTTTTGTGTATTAATCTTGTATCCCGCCACTTTACTGAACTCATCTATTAGTTCTAGCAGCTTTGTTGTAGATGTTTCAGTAGAGTCTAGATATAGGATCATATAATCAGCAAATAGTGAAAGTTTTACTTCTTCCATTCCTATTTGGGTGCCTTTTATTTTTTTAATTTAGCCTAATTGCTCTAGCTAGAACCTCTAGAACAATATTAAATAAGTCTTTAAAGTGGGCATCTTTGTCTATTTCCTGATCTCGGCAGAAAAGCTTCCAGTCTTTCACCATTGAGTACAATGCTAGCTGTAGTTTTTTCATAATGCACTTTACCATATTGAGAAAGCTTCCTTCTATTCCTATCTTTTAGAGTGTTTTTATAAAGAAAGGGTGCTGTATTTTGTAAAATATCAGTTATGCATCAATTGAGAGGATCATGTGATTTTTCTTCATCAATTTATCAATGTGGTTGATTACACTAACTGATTTTCTTGTGTTGAACCACCGTTCCATTTCTGGGATAAGACCCACTTGATCGTGGTGTGCTTTTGGATTCTTTTTGAAGTATTTTCTTGAGAGTTTTTGCATCTTTATTCATTATAGATATTGATCTGTAATTTTCTTTTTGTTTTAGTAGTAGTTTTATCTGGTTTTGCTATTAGTGTGGTGTTGGCTTCATAAAATGAATTTGGTAGACTTCTCTCCTGTTCAATGTTTTGTAAGAGCTTGAGCAAGATTGGTATTAGATAATTTTTGAATGATTGGTAAGGTCACCTTAGAAGCCATCTGGTCCTGGGTTTTTCATGTTTGGGAGTTTTTTTTTTTCTTTTTTTTAAAGTATCTTTGTCTATTATCATTTTTTTAAAAAAAGATACATGAATCATACAAAATATTACATTAAAAATATGAGAGTTTCCCATATACCCTGACTTCCCACCCCACCCCTCACTTCCCCCACATCAACAACCTCTTTCAGAAGAGTGGCACATTCGTTGCATTTGATGAACATTTTGGAACACTGCTACACAGCATGGATTATAGTTTACATTGTAATTTACACTCTCTCTCAGTCCTTTCAGTAAGTTATGGAAGGATATATAATGTCCTGCATTCGTCCCAGCTATATCATTCCGGACAACTCCAAGTCCTGAAAATGCCCCCATATCACACCTCTTCTTCTCTCTCCCTGCCCTCAGCAACTCCCTTGGCCACTGTCTCCACATCAATGACAGTTTCTTCCATTGCTAGAGTCACAATAATTCTATAGTAGAATACCAGTAAGCCCACACTAATTCATATTTTATTCCTCCAGTTTGAACATGGAGATTCAAGTCTCCTGAGCATACACCCCAGGCTCAGTAAAAGTGACAGTAGAGGCATGTGTAGGTTTTTGATGACTGTTTCAATTTCTTCACTTGTGATTGGTTTGTTGGGGTCCTCTGTTTTTTCTAGGGTCAGTGTAGGTGTTTTTGCGTGTTTCTAGAAATATTCCATTTCCTCTACATTGTCTAGTTTTTTTGGCACCTCTCTTATTTCTGCAAGGTCAATGGTAATGTTCCCCCTCTTATTTCTGATTTTATTTATTTGAATCTTCTTTCTTTTTTGCTTTGTCAATCTAGTTGAAGGTTTGTTGATTTTGTTGATTTTCTCAAAGAACCAACTTTTGGTATTGTTGATTCTATTTTTTTTTTTGTTCTTGATTTCATTTATTTTGGCTCTGATCGTTACTTTTTCTTTCCTTCAGCATGTATTGGGATTATTTTGCTGTTCTTTTTCTAGGTCCTCCAGGTGTGCAGTTAGATCTTCAATTTTAGCTTTCTTCTTTATTTATGTAAGCATTGAGGGCTATACATTTTCCTCTCGACACTGCCTTTGTAATGTCCCAAAGGTTTTGATATGTTGTGTGCTCATTTTCATTCATCTCAAGATATTTATTGAATTCCCTTGCAATTTCTTCTTTGACCAACTGATTATTTAGGAGTGTGTTGTTTAATCTCCATATGTTTATGAATTTTTCCTTTTTCTGTCCATTAATGCTTTCTACCTTCATTCCATTATGACCAGAGAAAGAGTTTTATAAAATTTCAATCTTTTAAAATTTATTGAGACTTGTCTTGGTACCCAACATATGATCTATCTTGGAGAAAGATTGGTGAGCACTTGAAAGTATATCCTGCTGTTTTGGGGTGCAATGCTCTATAGATGTCTGTTAGATCTAGTTCATTCATCATATTATTTAAGTTCTCTTTTTATTTATGCTCTGTCCAAATGTTCTACCCACTACTGAGAGTGGTGTATTGAAGTCTCCAACTATTATTGTAGAGACATGTATTTCTCCCTTCAGTTCTGCCAGTGTGCACTCAGGTTAGGTGAATAAATATTTAGTGTAGTTATTTGTACTTGTTGAATTGCCCCCTTTATTAATATGTAATGATCTTCTTCATCCCTTATAACAGTTTTGTGTTTGAAATCTATTTTGTCCAATATTATTATTGCTACTCCAGATCCTTTCTTGTTACTATTTACATGGAATCTTTTTTCCACTCTTTCACTTTTAATCTGGTTGTGTCCTTATGTCTAAGGTGGGTCTCCTTTAGACAACATATAGATGGCTCTTGTTTTTGTATCCATTCTATCAGTCTATGTCTTCTGATTGGGGAGTTCAATTCATTAACATTCAATGTTATTACTGTAAAGGCCTTACTTACTTCATCCATTTTGTCCTTCTGTTCTCTGTTTTCATATCGTTCTTTTGTTTGTCTTCTTATCATTTAGTTTACCCTTCCTAATAATCTTCATTTTTAAACTCTTCTCCATATCTCTTATCCTTGCTTTTTCCTTTCAGGTTTCAACACTCCCTTTAGAATCTCTTGTAATTTTGGTCTTTTGGTAACATGTTCTATGAGTTTTCTTTGTCTGTGAAGACTTCGAACTCACTCTTGCTTTTGAAGGACAGTTTTGCTGGATACAGAATCCTTGGTTGTTCAGATTTTCTTTTTCAATACCTTATATACATTATACCATGTTTTTCTCTCCTCCATGTTTTCTGATGAGAGTTGCACTTAATCTTATCTAGTGTACCTTGTATGTGATGCTTTCTTTTTCTCTTCCTCCTTTCAGAATCCTCTCTTTTTCTCTGATATATGGCATTCTGAATAGTAGGCATGTCAGGGTGGGTCTATTTGGATTTATTCTCTTTGGAGTGTGTTGTCCTTCTTGGATATTGATGTTTATCTCTTTGATAAGAGTTGGGAAGTGTTCAGTCATTTATTTGTTCAAATATTCTTTCTGCCCCTTTTCCATTCTCTTTTTCTGGGACACTGATAATGTGAATCTTTGTATGTTTTGCTTTGTTATTTAATTCCCTTAGATTCTGTTCCATTTTTTCCATTCTCTTCAGTTTCTTCTCTCCTGATTTTTCAGTTCAGACATTCTTCTTTGAATCACTTATTTTGTCTTTGAACAGTCCAAATCTACTGTTATGTGCCTCTAATGTATTTTTAATTTCATCCATTGTGACTTTCATTCCCATAAGTTCTGTTACTTTTGTTTGCAGGCTTTCAAATTGTTCTTTAGGCTCACCCAGTGTCTTTTCGATATCTTTTCTTTCTTTAGTCATATTTTCTTTAAATTCTTTGAAGTGATTTAGGGGAGTTGTGTGATTATTACTGATTAATTGTCTTCAATCCTGTATCTCTTCAGGATATATGGTTTGTTCTTTTGTCTGGGCCATCTCTTTCTGTCTCTTAGTATGGCTTGCAGTTTTTTGATGATATAACTACATATTCAAAATATTTTGGTGAATTTACTCTGCTGTTCAATTTCTCTCTCTTGCATATTGTTTTTTCCCCACAGTTCTTCTTTGATAGTTGGTTTGACTTATTCTAAGTCTTTAAAATTCCCTGGCTTAAGTTATCAGAATTGTGCCAGGGACTTACTAGTGGGGTACAGATTTTCTCCCAGGGGTTAGTATACAGATAGAACAGAGAACAGTTTTTTCCATGCAATTTCCAGACTTACCAGCAGAGGGCACTTGACAACACACCTGTCCACAGAGGTGTTTCATTCTTCACTTCTCTGGGTTCCTGTGCTGAATCTCCAGAGCAGAGATTCAAAGCAGTCTCTAAAGGCCAAATTCCCTGAAAAGGAACCACTCTCTGCCCTCTGCTGCACTCTCTTCCTTCCCAGGGAGGAAGACGTCTGTTCCCCTCTCAGTTCGCTGCAGTGGGCCACAGGTTTTATCGAGGCTGCACATCTTGAGTGTTGGGGATAGGTGCACTTCCTGGTTTACTAACTCATGGCTGTGACTTTGGGTTTTTAGTTTCTTTCTGTTCCTCACCCTCCTGGGGTTTGTGCAGCAATATCTTGGTCTGCTGACCTCAAACTAGTCCCTCAGACTGCTTTAGGCACTTTTTCCAATTTTTTTTTTTGTGGCATAGTTGAGCCCTGCCTACCTACTCCAAAGCAATCTTCCCAGAACGACCCCATCCCTTATTCTTAAGGGGTAATGAAGGTGGATGATTTGTCTTCTGTAACTACTTCATGCTGTCATTGAGAGGTTTCCTTGTTTATCATGGTAGTTGAATTCTTTGGCTACTAAATCCAAAGATCCCATAGGAGGATCAGCTGGGAAGTTTGTGTTTGTAACTGTAGAAAATCCTTGCATGGCCATCATCTTAATGTGAAGCTCTTGAAATCTGGAAAATACAAATATAATTAGAATTTTGAATTAGCAGAGTCTGAAGATTGAGTGGAATAATTAGAACTATGGTTAAAGGAGGGGAAAGAACCAATCGAGGGAGGAAAGAATGGATCTTTGTCTTTATTTTTAAAATTTTACATAAAAAAAAATGAGGTCCTCATATACCCCCCATCCCCCTCACCCCACATCTTTCCCCATAACAACAACTTCCTCCATCATCATGAGACATTCATTGCATTTGGTGAACACATCTCTGAGCACCGCTGCACCTCATGGTCAGTGGTCGACACCATAGCCCACACTCTCCCCCAGTCTACCCAGCGGGCCATGGGAGGACATACAATATCTGGTAACTGTTCCTGCAGCACCACCCAGGACAAATCCAACCCCCGAAAATGCCCCCACATCACATCTCTTCCTCTCACTCCCTACTCCCAGCAGCCACCATGGCCACTTTCTCCACACCAGTGCCACATTTTCTTCGATTACTAATCACAGTAATTCATTTACATGAAAGAATTAATCTTACAACCTCCCAGATGAATGAGGAATTAAGCCTTTTACATGGTAATTTGGCTGACTGTTTCTGTATCGCCGGTAGCAATAGTAGTGAACAAGAATTCAGCAGTCCTTTCTTTAGAGGAATTACTGAGAGAGGGAGATGTACTGAGAAAGAAACAGTGTATACCAAGTGCTGAACTGTTTTTTACTATTAGGGATGTGTGAAAGGATGCATGCATGGTACCAGTCCCTTCCACCCACATGGATGTGTTTATTAAATTGTTATCAATAGGGAGATTATCAGTGATGTAAGTATTGCTATGGCATAGCCAGCTGTCTGATTGATCATGGGTTGTTGCTACAGTGGCAGCCCAGTTAAGAAGACATTAGAAGAAGCAGTGTGAATCTGGAAATAAAGCCTAAGGGCTCAAGCACAAAGGTTTAGTAGGTACTGAAAAGGGAGGTTTTCTCCAGTGAATAAAATAACAGTGGAACTTTCTTCCATAGGCCCTAGGACATTTGCTTAGAGTAGGCAAGATCCAGGCTTATAATACCTCACATGTTAACTCTCCATAGGAGCAGGCCATAAAGCCAATTGTGTTTCTTTACATTCTACTCATATCACTCTGGCAAGTATTACCCCTGTTGTTATGCCTTTCATGCAGTTGACAAAATGTAGTACCATTAAGCCTCATGAGGACAGGAAGGTTGGCTTTAGTGTTCCACTGGCCTGTGGCATAGCACCCTCTGGCACTGTACCAGCGCTAGTCTGGCGGCAGTGTCCACTGTAGGGCTAAGGAGATTGAGCCATCACCTGCTGGCAAAGCTACCAGAGTTCAGCAGCAGAGTGCTTCCATCTACTCTGGGGACATGGCCAGTTGATGCAACAGACACCTTTAATGTTTTAGAGGCTGTACAAATTGGCTGTGCCAATAACTCAAATGGTGAGACACCATTTGTGGTAGTTGGGGCCTGGAAATGGAAGAGACGGCCAGGATTTAGAAATAACAGCTAGAGACCAGAGCCCAGGTAGAAATATGACTTCTTCAAGAGCTTACAATCTAGGCCCTAATCTCCTCAAATAAAGCTGTTTCTAGAGATCACTAGCTGTAACTTATAGTAGAGGTTTTGTTTCATTTTACTTTTACACTTTTACTAAGATTATGTTCATTAATAAGTGTTTTACTTCAGCAAAATAGGAAAAAAACTATTTTCCTAATTATTTCATGAAAATTTAAGATTCTTAATGGAATCAAGATTATTTTCCCCTTACCACCCCCTTAATATGTAGATTGACGTTTGACAATTTTCCTGTTATGAAATTACTCTTTATTATCAATATTAATTCAGATTTCTAGTTAATAATGACTTCCTGGAATTACTCATTTACATTGAAATACTTCAATTTATGAAATGCTTTTACAAACTTTCCATAACTACACATAAATACATAGGCTAGTTACTTCAGTTTAAGACAAATTTCACCTTTGATAGATGAAATTTAATTTCACAAGCCTTCTACAACTTTTTATATTCACTCAGGTCTTGTCCTACTTATTCCTGTGTTTGTGAAAATGAGTCATTTTATTTTAGGATAAAAACATGCTCCCCTAAACAAGCTTATAAAATTTTAGTCTGCACTGATTACGAAGTTACTTCCACAAACCATTTACTTTTTTCTATATCCATTTTAGTCTTGTCTTACATCCATCATTCTCTTCTGTGAAAACTAGTCATTTCTCTTTAGGAAAGATCTGCATTCTTTTCTTTAACTTAATATTGTTAAATACAAACTTACAATTTTTCCTATCTTAAAGATTTAATAAATATAATTTATTTCACTAGTATCCATATATACTTATGACCATTACACCCAAGTTAAATAAAAACTGAAACAATTACAGTTTATGCAAGAAATACATTTTCTTTTCTTCCATAGGAGACTAAAACTTCTTTCTCATAATGTTTTTAAAAGTTGTGAACGATTCCAAAAGCATACTTATTACCAAGCTTTGGAGTATATTATAAATGTTTAATTTGTTTCAATCATAATTTAGAAAAATCTTTCCATAGCTTTCAAGTACTTTTTTTTTACTTACTTGAAATTTGGCAATTGGATTACTAATTGCTCTCATCCCAAGGCTGTTAAAAGGTTGAAACTGGGAAATTACAGGACAAACTCTTCAAACTAAGGTTTATTCTGTAACATTTCTTCTGTCCCTATCATTAGTGGACAGGGTCCTAAACTAAACTTACATTTCCCTATCTTATCACACCTAGTCCTTCCCCTATAGCTCTCTTAAAGAGAAGACACTGGGGTGGGGGGTGGGGGGTAGGGTAGGCCAAGGAGCCTGGGAAAACCCTTTTTTCCCCCAATAGTTTCTATATGTATATTTCTATATGACCTTTTCATCCTGCTTGGCTTTTCTAGAGGGGAATGAGCATAACAAACAGCAGCAGGTCCCTCAGAGGTTGGGGTTTCAGTAAAATCTCATGGAGGCCTGAATATAAGGCACCTCTGTCCATTTTTCCTGTTGCTTATGGAAACATTCTAATTGTAGTATGGTTTTATAATTAAGTGTTCCATTTTCAGGCCATGTTTCTCCATCCTCCAATTTATATTGTGGCCATGTGGTATTACAGAAAAAGATTAGTTTTTTTCCACTTTAGCTCACCCACCTGGAAAGCACTCCAGTGTTTCAAGAGGCACCCAAGTGGTTGTCTGTGGGTGTAGAGGGAGAATTACTCACATCCTGGTCTTCTGCTAGGTCCATGGTCATCTATGAAAGAGAAATATAAGAAAGATCTCAAGGTTTGAGAGGACAGGAAGGCCTGAAGTGGAACTAGCAGGTACTTCCAGTCACTTCCAATCAAGATAAGTATAGGTGAGAAATGTTTCTAATGTGAAGAAAATGATGTGTCCCTGGAGGGTGCTTCTGAAGGTATCTAAACTATCTTTAGGGTGGTACACAAGGCTTTGGAGTAGGGGTTTTCCCATGACCAACTTTATATCCAGACATCCCTGGGAAAATGGTGGGACCTGGGAGCAGGGTGACAAAGGAAGAGATGGTGAAGAAAACAGTTGACTAGCATTAATGAATCAGCAAGTCTGGCTAAGTGGGAAATCCACAGGTTGGTTTGTTTGTACTTATACCATGGGCAACCACGGAGGCAGCAAATGTCCCTCAAGGAGATAGGACAGTGATGGCTAGCAACATAGAGGAAAAACTTGGTTACCTCAGTGCTGAAAAGTATATTTAAACCATAAGAAAAAAATCTGGAGGGACAGAGAGGTGAAGAGGAGTTCTCGCATGGTAGAACAGGAAAGATGGCTAGTGAACTCTTTCTTGACTCAGGTAATTTCTCAATCAGACCTCTGTGGACAACATTAGCCGTTAAACACTTAGCCCTTGAATCTGTGTAGTATAAAGAACAAGTTTTCCACTAATTCTGAGGAGGGGAGCGATGGTCAGACAGGTGGGTCAAGATTATGATCTGTGGCTGAAAAGACAGAGCACAAAGGAGCAGGTAGGAAAGGCAGACCAGGGGCAAATAGAAAAGGCCAACAGGCCAATACATACTTTTCCTGTCCCTTCGTGGTCACCAAAATCTGATGTCAGTGAGGCCCTGGGAAGTGTTAGAGAAAGAGACCGCTAGGGTATGAGAGTTTTTGGCACAGTCATGAGAAAGAATTCAAAGACTAAAGTAAAAGTACACACTCAAGATAGGAGTGTGGGCATGCTCTTACAAGTTGCATGAGTTGCCAAGATCTGGTATACTTTTGTCAGAATTCCTCTTAGATAACTTTTGGATTTTGTCATTGTTGTTAATTGTGTATCCTCTATGAAACATTCTAATTAGTTATTGCTTTGTGTGGTTAAGCTCTTGATTTTGCTCTCATACATATACTAGTTTTCTGAATATTCATGTGAATATTCAGTTCCTATTGTGCCTATTCCTTTGAATTTTCTAGAAAAATAATCATACTGTCACCAAATGGTATTTCTTTCTTTTCAGTATTCATATCTCTTGCTTATTTTGATATGCTTAGATTAATGTGCTCCAATGCACTTTTATTAAAACTAATCAATTTTATTGACACATATCAATAAAACATACAATTCATCCAAAGTGTACAATCAACGGTATTTGGTATGATCATATAGTTGTGCATTCATCACTTCGATCATTATTAAAAGATTTTCATTATTTCAATAATAATAATAAACAAAAAACAAAGAAAGAAACAAATGAAAAATTCCTCACCTCTCAACCTCTGTGTGCCTCGTCCACTGTACATAGCTGGTATTTCTGGCTATTCAATCAAAAGTGAATAATCAGTGACTTCTAATGCACTTTTGAATGGTAGAGTTGATAGCATACATCTATGTTTTGTACTTAACTTTAATGGGAATGTTTCTAACACTTCACATTTAAGTATTTTGCTACAGACTTTAAGAACTGGGCTTTCCCATCTGTCTTAGTTTGATAAAGGCTGCCAATGCAATATACCAGAAATAGGTTGGATTTTTTTCTTTCATTTTTAATTTATTTTTTAATGTTACACTAAAAAATATGAGGTCCCCATATACCCCCCACCCCCCTCACCCCACTCCTCCCACATCAGTAACCTCTTTCGTCATCACGGCACATCCATTGCACTTGGCAAATACGTTTTGGAGCACTGTTGCTCCACATGGATAGTGGTTTACATTGTAGTTTACATTCTCACCCAGTCCACCCACTGGGCCATGGCAGGACCTACGATGTCCAGCAACAGTCCCTGTATTACCACCCAGGACAACTCCAAGTCCTGAAAATACCCCCATATCATAGCCCTTCTTCTGTCTCCCTACCATCAGCAGCCACCGTGGACACCCTCCCCACATCACTACTACAAATTCTTCCCTTACTAATCACAGTAGTTCCCCAGAAGAACACCAGTATGTGCACTCTAATCCATACTCTATTCATCCATCTTGTGGACCCAGGGGTGGTTATGTCCAGTCCCCCTCTACATCAGGAAGGGGCTTAGATTCCACATGGACGATGGATTCAATTCTCCTGCTTGCAGCTGAAGGCACTCTTGGCTCCCTGGTGTGGTGGTGGACCCTCTTCACCTCCCTGTCAGCTGTCCAGGGTAAGTCCAACAAAACAGAGGGTAGGAGCTGCAAGTCTACTGGGGCCTAGGGCCTGGCCATTACATGGACAGTCCAGAGATTCAGGTCTGCTGAGTATACACTAAACCAAATGCCAACCACAGGTCCGGTAAAAGTAACAGAAGAGGCATGTGTAGAAAGGTCATAGATGAGTCCAACTCCATCACACTCAGGAACACAAACTCCAAAGTAGGGCCAATCTGACATGGCCCTGAACTCCAGAGCAATCTGCCATGACCATAGAACCTGTGGGTCTCTGCAGCCCTCAGGAGAACCAGCACCTGGGTTTCCATCTACCTTGGCTGTCTCTGGTACCCTGCTGAGGCATGCATAAGCATCACCCCTCTGATGATCTCAAGACTCATTTTTGGAGACTCATAGCCATATAGACTCACTTGTTCTTTCCATTTCCCCCTTTTATCCAAAGTCAATAACACTTGATATTACATGTAGGCTGAGATATTCTGCCTGTCTGAGTTGACCCCTTTATTCAAAGTCTTTTTCTAGTTTCATCATCAGCTGTTCCTTGGCAGTAATCCCTCAGCACCAGGGAGGCTCATCCCTGGAAGTCATGTCCCACGATGGGGGAAAGGCAATGCATCTACATGCTGAGTTTGGCTTAGAAAGTGGCCACATTTGAGCAACACCCAGGCTCTCAGGAGGTAACTTAGGCACCCAGCAGCTCTAGGTCTAGTTCATATTTCAGGCACACAGGCTCATAATCGGAGCCATCAGTGTCAATGGCTCATCACTGGGCCATCCATTTTTGTTGGTCTTTGCCATTGCAGTTGGGGGATTGTTGCTGTTCCATTGGAGAATGTTATAGAGCTCCCCTGGCCAGGAACTCAGCACTCTCTCAGCTGTTGTTTCCAACTGAAACCACTATGAAAATATGCAAACCTTTCTACATATCCTATATACATGCCCTGGAGAACTCTCTCCCAATCTTGTGCCCCCCACCAATAACACCCCACATGAGTGCTCCTCCCCCACCATAGCTGAACCTCTCCACAGACCAAAACTTCATCAAAAAGGAAGCTCACTATATTGCCAAGTTCCATTAATAGTAAAGTGGAATAAAGTGATGGGTTTAAAGGTTAGATATAGAATACATCATTATTTAGAAAAATTAAATAAAGGAAAACTAAATTGGGTATCAAAAAATGAAAAAATGTAAAGCTTTGTTTTTGATGTTTTGCCTTTCATCCCTGCTATAGGTGTTGCCCTGTATGTACATTGGCAAGGCAACTTCCTCCATTTCTTCCCCAGGGTCTACATAATTTCTTTTTTTTCTAATTATTAAGTTTTTCTTCACATAAGTTTTAGATCACAGTAATTCACGTATACAATATATGGTACTCCTACATATCCAAAATCGAACACTTTGTCCCTTCCCTAAGAATGATCTTTTTACATGTTCATATATATTTGCTGCAGCTGATGTACAGATATTGAAACAATAACTTTCAAACATGGTTCAATTTTGGTTTACATTATGGTTTATATTTTAGACTATACAATTTTCTAAATTTTTAGTTATCTTATGTTTTACATTATGGTTTACATTTTAGCCTATAGGCTTTTATACATTTTTTGGTGTAATTTAACATATCCTATATCCATCTTTGCATGATTTTGTGGAACACTTCCAATGCCCCACACTTACACTGATTCCATGTATTCAACACCTCTTTCCCCCTCCCCTCAGGGCCCACCATGACAATGAATCTTCACTACTTGAAGGACCATATTCAGAGATACTTACAACAATGCTGATCACTTGACATGCTTGACTGCCCTCACCTATTGGGAGCCATCAATTCTCTCGAGAGATACAATTCCCTCTGTTTGAGAACATCAGTCCTCCCCAGGATGTGGGTATACTTTCACTCTCATTGTATGGGTCTCTGCCCAATGATATAACCCACTATGACAAAATCAACACTCACACACTCCCTAGAAGCTTGCCCTGTGTCAGATGTCCCCTTAAGCATCTTAAAAAGGTAACCGTCTCTATTAAATTTTCTAGAGATTTCTCTACATTATAATTTCAACCACATACTTGAAAATCTCCTATGTTCAAATATTCCCCCCACTCTCCTCCAATTTCATGGGCCATCTGACCCATCCTCCCATCCCTAGCCCCCTCAAAGGTATCCCTATGCCCCCAATTTATCCCTTCCCTGTTAAAATACTTACCTCCAGGTTATCATAGATTACACACATGTAGACATCAGCTCGCAACCTTCCTCTATCCCCCAACTTCCTTTAGGTTTATAATCCAGTCTCTAGCTCTCTGAGACAGCTTGGCTTACTTATTTCATATCAGAGAGGTCGTGCAGTATTTGTCCTTCAATGACTGGGTTGCTTCACTCAACATAAGGTCCTCAAGATTCATCCATGTTATCACATGTGTTTGTACTGTATTTGTTCTTACAGCTGAGTAGTATTCCATTGTATGTATATACCACATTTTATTTATCTCTTCATCTATTGATGGGCATTTGGGTTGATTCCAACTTTTGGCAATAGTGAACAGTGCTGCTATGAACATTGGTGTGCATATATCAGTTTGTGTCCTTGTTTTCAGTTCTACAGGTTATACACCCCACAGTGAAATTGTTGGGTCCTATGGCAAATCTATAGCTAGTTTTGTAGAAACCACCAAACTGTCCTCCAGAATGGTTGGATCCTTCTGCTTTGCCACCAGCAGTGGATGAGTGTTCCCATTCCTCCACATCCTCTCCAGCATTTGTAGTCTTCTGATTTTTTGATAGTCTTATGGGAGTAACATGGTATCTATCCCATTATAGTTTTGATTTGCATTTCCCTAGTAGCTAGTGATTTTGAGCATTTTTTCATGTGTTTTTATAGCCATTTGTATATCTTCTTTGGAGAAGTGTCTTTTCAAATATTTTTGCCATTTTTAAAATGGGCTGTTTGTCTTTTTATTTTCAAGATATAGGAGTCTTATATATATATGAAATATGTAAGTTTAGTATCAGATGTATGGTTACCAAATATTCTCCCATTGTGTAGTCTCTCTTTTCACTTTCTTGACAAATTCCTTTGAGGTGCAGAAAGCTTTAATTTTTGGAAGCCCCATTTATCTATTTGTACTTTCACTGCTCGTGCTTTAGGTGTGAAGTTCATGAAGATGTTTCCTATTAATAAGATCCTGTAGCTGCTTTCCTACATTGTTTTCGAAGATCTTTATGGTCTTGGCTCCTATATTTAGGTCTTTGATGCATCTTGAGTTGATTTTTGTGAATGGTATGAGTTGGTAATCCTCTTTCATTCTTTTACATATGGATATCCATCCTCCAGGCACCATTTGTTGAAGATGCCATTCTCTCCCAGTTGAGAGGTTTTGGTGGCCTTGGCAAATACCCTATGGCTGTATATATGAGGATCTATATCAGAACTCTCAATTCGGTTCCATTGGTCAGTGTGCCTGTCCTTGTGCCAATATCATGCCATTTTCACTACTGTAGCTTTGTAGTATGTTTTGAAGTCTGGTAGTGTGAATCTTCCAATTTCATTTTTCTTTTTCAATATGTTTTTGGGTTTTCAGGGTCTCTTTCCTTTCCAAATAAATTTCATAGCTAGTTTCTCTAATTCATTAAAGAATACTATGTTGATTTTTATTGGGGATGCATTGAATCTGTAGATCAGTTTGGGTATGATACACATCTTAATAATATTTAGTCTTCCTATCCTTTTTTTAAATTTTATTTTATTCATTTTTTTACATTCAAAAAATATGAAGTCCCCATTCACCCCCATCACCCCCACCCCACCACTCCCCCTACAGTAACACTCTCTGCCATCATCATGACACATCCATTGCATCTGGTGAGTACATCTCTGGGCATCGCTGCACCCCATGGCCTGTGGTCCACACCATAGCCCACACTGTCCCACGTTCCATCCAGTGGGCATGGGAGGACATACAATGTCCTGCAATTGTCCCTGCAGCACCACTCAGGACAACTTCAAGTCCCCAAAATGCCTCCACATCTCATCTCTTCCTCCCATTCCCCGCACCCAGTAGCCACCATGGCCACTTTTTCCACACCAATGCCACATTTTCTCAATTATTAACCACAATAGTTCATGAATAGGAAATCATTAAGTCCACTCTAATCCTTACTGTATTCCTCTATCTTGTGGACCTTGGCTTGGTTGTGTGCATTACACATCTATGTCAAGATAGTCTTCCTATCCTTGAAGAGGGAATATTCTTCCATTTATCTAGGTCTTCTTTGATTTCCTTGAATAGTATTGTATAGTTTTCTGTGTATAAGTCTTTTACATTTTAGTTAAATTTATTCCTAGGTATTTGATTTTTTAATTTGCTGTTGTGAATGGTATTCGATTCCTGATTTCCTCCTCAGATTGCTCATTATTGGTGTACAGAAATGCTATTGATTTTTGTGCATTGATCTTGTAACCTGTGACTTTACTGAACTCATGTATAATTTCTAGATGCTTTGTTGTAGACCTCTCAGGGTTTTCTATGTATAGGATCATATCATCTGCAAATAGTGAAATTTTACCTTCTTCTTTTCCAATTTGGATTCATTTTGTCTGGTTCTTGCCTCAGTGCTCAAGCAAGAACTTCTAAGACTATGTTAAATAGGAGGGGTGATAGTGGGCATCCTTGTATTCTTCCGGATCCCAGAGGGAAAGATTTTAGGATTTCTCCTTTGAAAATGATATTAGCTGTGGTTTTTTCATATACACTCTTTAGCATGTTGAGAATGTTTCCTTATATTCAGATCTTTTGCAGTGTTTTTATCAAGAAAGTGTGCTGTATTTTGTCAAATGCTTTTTCTGCATCTATAGATATGATCATGTGCTTTTTTCCCTTCATTCTGTTTATATGGTGTATTACATTAATTGATTTTCTTATGTTGAACCTTCCTTGCATTCCAGGAATGAAACCCACTTGGTTATGGTGTATAATTTTTTTTAATGTGTTGGTGAATAATATTATCAAGTATTTTGTTGAGGATTTTTGCATCTAGGTTCATTAAGGAGATTTGTCTGTAATTTTCCTTTCTTGTGGTGTCTTTTTTTGGCTTTGATACTAGAGTAATGTTGGCATCACAGAATTAATTAGGCAATGTTCCTTCTTTTTTTATTTTTTGGAAGTGTTTAAGCAAGATTGGTGTTAGTTCTTTCTGGAAAGTTTGGCAGAATTCATCTGTGAAGGTTTCTGGCTCAGGGCTCTTCTTAGTTGGGAGGTTTTTAATGACTGATTCTATCTCTTTACTTGTTATTGGCTTGCTGAGATCATCAATTTCTTCTTTTGTCAATGTAGGCTCCTTATGTGTATCTAGGTATTTGTCCATTTCCTCTAAATTGTTGTTTTTGTTGAAATATAGTTTTACAAAGTATCCTCTTATGATAGCCTTATTTCTGTGGGGTCAGTGATGATATCTCTTGTTGTTATCTCTTATTTTGTGTATTTCCATCTTCCCTCTTTTTTTCTTTGTTAGTCTAGCTAAGGGTTTGTGAAATTTAATGATATTCTCAAAGAACTACCTCTTGATTTTGTTTATTGTTTTCAAGTGCTTTCTTATTTTCTATTTCATTTAGTGCTTCTGTGATATTTATTATATCTTTCCTTTTTCTTCCTTTGGGGTTAGTTTGTTGTTGTTGTTATTTGTAATTCCTCCAAGTGTGTAGTTTGTTCTTCAATTTTAGCTCTTTCTTCTTTTTTGATGTATGAATTTATAGCTATAAATTTACCTCTCAGTAAGGCTTTTGCTGCATCCCATAAGTTTGGATATGTTGTGCTACATTTTCATTATTTTCATGGTAGTTATTAATTTATTTTGAGATTTTCTCCTTGACCTACTGTTTTTCTAAGAATGTTGTTTAACTTCCAAATCTTTGTCCTAAATCTGGGTCTCTGGTCCTAAATCTGGGTCTCTGGCCCTTGCAGATTTCCAGCTTCATTCCACTGTGGTCAGATAAATTATTTTGTATGATTTCAATCTTTCTGAATTTATTGAAACTTTTTCTGTGGTCTAGCATGTGGTCTATCTTAGAGATTGATCCATGTGCCCTTGAAAAAAATGTATACCCTGCTGTATTCATGTGTAATGTTCTGTATATGTCTATTGGGTCCAGCTCCTCTAAGATATTGTTCAAAGTGTTTGTTTCTTTATTGATTCTTTTTTGAGATATTCTATCCAAAGTTGATAGTGGTGTATCAAATTCCCCCACTATAATTGTAGAGGCATCTATTCCTTCACTTCATTTTTCCAGTGTTTGCCTCACGTATTTGGAGGCACCCTTGTTAGTAGTATAAATGTTTATGATTGTTCATTCTTCTTGAAACATTATCCCTTTCACTAATATGTAGTGTCCATCTTTGTCTCTCACAATTGTTTTGCACTTAAAGTCTATTTTGTCTGATATTAATATAGCTACTCCTGACCTTTTTTGGTTATTGTTTGCTTTTAAGGTTGTTTTCCAGCCATTCACTTTCAACCTCCTAGAATCCCTGGATCTAACTGAGTTTCTTGTTGACAACATATAGATGGGTCATATTACCTCATCCAATCTTCCAGTCTGAGTCTTTTGACAGGTAAGTTTAATACATTGACATTCAGTGTTATTACTTTCAAGGAATTACTTATATTAGCCATATTTTCTTTGAGTTTGTGTTTGTCATATTGTGTTTCATTTTCTTTTTCTATTTTTGTCTTTTCAGTTGCTCTTACACTCTCCTTCAACTCTGTCTCTCTTCTTTGTTTCTTTCTTCCTGTATAACTCCCTTTAGTGTATCTTGAAGGGTAGGATTCTTGTTGGCATACTCTCTTAGTTTGTTTATCTGTGAATATTTTGAACTCTCCATCATTTTTAATGTTAACTTTGCTGGATAGAGTATTCTCTAGTGGAAATTTTTTCTTTTAGTACCTTGACTATGTCATACCCTGCCTTATTGCCTCCATGGTTTCAAATGAAAATTCAGCACCTAATATTATGGAGCCTCCTTTGTATGTGATGGTTCTCTTTTCTCTTGTTGCTTTTAGGATTTTCTATTTGTCTTGAGCATTGGATAATTTGACAGGTATATGTCTTCGGGTTGGCCTGTTGGGATTTATGCTGTATGGGAGCCATTGTGCTCCCTGGACATGTACATCCATCTCCCTCAATAAATTTGGGAAGTTTTCCACCATTATTTCCTCCAATGGACCTTCTGTCACCTTACCCTTCTCTTCTCCTTCTGGGATGCCTATAATGTGTATGTTTGTATGTTTTGCATTGTCATTCATGTCCCTAAGTCCCTGCTGGATTTTTTTCTATCTTTTTATTAATCAGTTCTACTATCTGTTTGTTTTCTGATGTACTGTCTTCCACGTCACTAATTCTTTCCTCTGCCTCTTCGAGTCTGCTGTTATTTGCTGAAAGTGTATTTTTAATTTCTTGAATTGTATGGTTCATCACCACCATATATGTTATCTTTTTCCATATGATTGCCATTTCTTCTGTGTTCTCTCCAAGTGTTTTCTTCATATTCTTAATCTCTTCCTTCACTTCATCAAGTTGGTCCCTATTACGTGTTTTGAGAGCTTTAATTACTTGTACACCTCTTCCTGCACCTCTTCTGCACCTCTTCCTGGTTTTTCCTTTCTTCATTGGATTGAGGCATACTTTCCTGATTATTGGTTGGACTTGTAGATTTTTGTTTCTGTCTGGTCATCATTTTATCTTGACAAGTTTATTCAGTTCCTTAGGTTCTTTGTTGTTTGGGGTTTAATTAGTTGCTGTATTTGAATGCATGTTAAGTCTTGTCTTTGTCACTTTTTCTTCTTTTTCTATTTCTTTGTTGTTGGCTAAGTTCACTTGAAGGAAAATTTTAGGGCCAGAGAATGCAACGGGAGTTAGAAAAGAAAATGAATAATAGTAGTATTGATAGTAAATATTAACAGAGGGATTATGTGAGATCTAGGAGAATGGATATTAGACTCATGTAAGGTATGTAGAGTTATAACAGTAAGAAAAGTAGAGTACATATAGTGAGATAGTAAAATGAATATGGGGAGGAATATAGTGTGAATTAAAAGGCCAGTGTGTTCAGGAGAGTGTGAAAGAGAAAATAAAGGACAATAATAAAAAGAGATTATAAGACAGAAAACAGAACAAAGGTATTAGAAATAAAACATCAGAAAAATAAGGGGGCAATGAAAGAAAGGTGTAATATAAAAGAAATAATAAATGATGGGGGATAGAAAGATGTAGAGGAAAGTGGATAGTGTTGGTGGCCAAAATCAGTACACAGAGAAAAGAGGAAATGGAGCATGAAGAAATACAGAAATGTGAAGTCCTCCCTGCAGCACCTAATGTAAAAAGAATAAAAAAAGAAGAGAAAGAAAAAGAAAGGAGAAAAAGAGAGGGGGAAAGTAAGCAAGAAAAAGAGAAAAAAGAAAAAAAGAAAGAAAAAAGGGCCTAGGGGAGATAAAGAGGAAGGAAAAACTAGAAGACAAACCAACAAATTACTAGACAAAGTTTCAAGCAAGGAATCCTCTTTGTAATTAAATAAAATGCTTAGGCATATGATGTTCCCCCTTTCTCCCTTCCTCCCTTCCCACTTTCCCAGGCAGCAGGAAAGCTGCCTGAGAGTTCTGGTAGGAGTTTCAAGTGGGTCCTTGTTGAACCAGCTCTGCACAGAAAACAATGACTCTTAATTTCCAGAGAGAGAGTACTCACACCTCACCAGGAAAACCAAGTATGCTATTGGAAGCTTGGAAAGCACCTCCTACAGTCCCTCTCCTTTAGGTGTGCTATGAGAGGGCTAGTTGATTTTCTGATTCCACCTTCTCCCAGAACAAGTTTCCTATCCCAGGGTATTTAGGTGAATTGGGCTTTCTCAGCAGATTCACCACTCCTCTCTTCCCAGGCTCTCCCCAAGCCAGTCAGTATGCTCCTCAAAGCCAAAAAAAAAAAAAAAAAAGCAGGGGACCAGACAATTGAACCCATACCTGCCCAGCCCCTCTGGTGCACCCCCCACCGAATTCCTCCCACTCTTATAGTCAGTCCAAAACCAATGGACTAGGGCAATCCCAGAACTCTGGGTGTGCTGTACTCAGGAAAGGGAAGTCCAGGTCACTGCAGACTCATTGAATGTACTTCTGTGCAACACGAGCTATGGGGACTCAAGCAACTCAGATCTGGGAATCACGGATCTGGGGATCACAGGGCCCAGGAACATTGCTGCACAACTGACAATTCTCAGGGAACACCACAGCTACCAGCCCTAGGGGGAAGAATCCTGCCTCCCCACAGTCTCTGACCTCCATAGTTTCAACCCGCAATTCTGTCTTTAGCAAGCACTACCTTTGTCACTGTCTCTCTAAATCAACATCCACACACCTTCTGCCTTGCAAGCCCCCAAAACAGCCCACTCTGGCAAGACTCCAACCCTTCTCAACTGCCTCTTTGCAGGAGAGACTATGAGGTGCACTCACTCAGATGCCATCTTCCAGTAAGTGTTTAATACCCAGAATATATAAAGGAACCCTACAATTCACCAAAAAATGAAAAAGAATACAAATAGTCAAAAGACTTGTGTAGACATTTCCCCAAAGAGGAAATACAAATGGCTAAAAATCACAAGAAAAAATTTTCAACCTCTCTAGCTATTAGGGAAATGCAAATCAAAACCACGTGATATATTATTTCTCACCTACTAGAAGGTCTACTATTTTAAAAAATGGAGGACTACAAGCGTTGGAGAGGACATGGAGGAAAGGGGACACTTATCCACTGCTGGTGGGCATGTAGAATGGTGTAGCTACTGTGGAAGATAGCTTGGTGGATCCTTTGGAAGCTAAATATAGAATTTTCCTATGAGCCAGCAAACCCACGGCTGGGTATATTTCCAGAAGATTTGGAATCAAGGACACAAACAGATATATGCACACCAATATTCATAACAGTATTATTCACTATTGCCAAAAGTTGAAAGCAACCTCATTGTCCATCAATTGATGAATGGATAAGGAAATTGTCGTTTATACATGAAATGGAATATTACTCAGAGGTAGGAAAGAATGCAATATCGACACATGGGTCAGCATGGCTAAATCTTGAACACCTTATGCTGAGTGAAGGAAGCCAGTCATTAAAGCACAAAATTGCATGATGTCACTGATATGACCTAAGCATATTGAGCAAACATACAGGGCTGGAACCTGAAAGATAAGTTATTAGGAGACAGAAAAGGAATAGAGTGTGGCAAGTCAATATTCAATATGAATATGAGCAAAACCCATGATTAAATGGTAGGCAGTGGTTTGGCAATGAATAGGGGTGGTGGTGGTGCAGGGATGCGAGTGGGGTTGATGATTTTGGAATATGAGTGTGAGCAGAGTGGGGAGTTAAGTTGGACTATCCATAAAACCACTGGGGAGACTAGAGGAAGAAGTGAACTCTAGGAATTTGTAGGTCTATGATTGAAAATATCAGAGTAGGAATGCTCTTTTGGCAAAGATGGCAGGTGAGGGTCGCTGGTGCAGGATGTTGGTGGGGATATGCAGGAATATGAATGTGTTCATCTTACCATAGTGTGTCAGCTCAGTGGGTAGACACGCACAATAAGAAAGAAAATATTAAACAACCATCCTGAGGAGTTCTGCTACTTTCTCAAATCGAGGGGCAAAAATTCCTTGAGTATATAGGCAGTGCCTAATAAAAGAAGATGGACTGATATGTCAAGATCTCACTTTTAGTGCAGTAACTATCAATCTTATTCTTCAAAATTGCAACTTTGATTACCATGGGTTTTGAGGAGATGGGGAAGGAAGAAAGGGTGGAGAATGGGGCATTTTAAGGCATTGGAATTGCTCTGCATTATCTTGCAATGATGGATACAGGCCATTATGTATTTTGTTAGAACTTACAAAAGTATACTGTACAGAATGTGAACACTAATGTAAACCATTGATCCTTATTAATGACTGCTTCAATAATTGTTCATCAACTGTAACAAATGAACCATACTCATGTGATATGTTATTAATAAGGGAAAATGAGAAAAGGAGAGGAAATGAGGTATATGGGAATCCCCTATTTTTTCGATGTGACTTTTCTGTTACCTAAAGCTTCTTTGAAAATAAACTGAAAAAAGAAAGACACTAGGGCAACGTCCAGAAAAATTGTCACTGCACATCAAAGATAACAGATCTTATACAATGAAAGACACAATGAAAAATTTAAAAAATATCTTATATATTTTTTATTACTTTATTTTGTTTTATTCTCATTTTTATTCATTTATTTATTTGGCTTTGTTTTGGAGGAGGTTTGAAATTTCAGAAGTGTCACAACTGTGGCAGAGGAGGACTGACTACCGAGAGTCAGTAGTGGGGGGACGTGTGGGGAGAAGCAAACCTGGGGCATGCCTCTATGGCATATGAATGTGTTCAAGTGGTCATGGGTGTTTTCTTGAAGAGTGGAGACCCACACAATAACTGATGGAATAATTAATTCCCATCCTAGAGAGTTCTGTTACATTCTCTAATAGAGTGGAAAGAATCCCTAGAGAATATGGGTAGGGCCTAGTGAAGGAGGACAGAACAATATTCCAGGCCCTTGATATTGATGTTTGTACTTATAAATTTTGTTCTTGTGAACCTGAAACAACCTAGTAATACATATTGCCTAAGATTTACCTCCTGAAAACCTCCTTGTTGCTAAAATGTGGCTTCTCTCTAAGCCAAATTAAGTGTATAAACTCACTACTTTCCCCCAGTGTGGGACATGACTCCCTGAGATGAGCCACCCTGGCACCAAGAGATTATGACCATGTATTATTTCTGGGCTATATTGGAATGATAATGGATTCATTTTTGCATGCCTTTCTTGTCAACTGGTGAATTGACTGAAGACTGGTTTTTCTAGGATGGATTCACTCACATTTCTGGTGACTGAATACTGGTTGCAGCAATGAGGGTGACTAGGTCAGATAATCTGGTAGGCTATCCCAGAATTGCTCACATGGGGGTGGAGGGTTGGTTTTTTAAGTTGCATTTTCTTGATTCAGTACTTGCCCAGTTACTGCAACCTTTAAATTTTTTTCCAGAACTCTCAGGAAAATGACTCTGCCAATGTTTGCTCGTTGTTCAAAGTTTCTATGGAGGAATGGAACCCTGGATCATCTTAGGTCACCATTTTATAGTGGGTTGTTTGTCTTTTTCTTCTTGCATTTCAACAATCTTTATTTATTCTGGATATTAAGCCATTATCTAATACATGGCTAACAAATGTTTTCTCCCATTCTAGAGGTTATCTTTTCTCTTTCATGATAAAGTCCTTCAATGCACAGAAGTTTTTTATTTTAAATTTTAATTAATTAATTAATTTAATTAAAATTTTTTATCCTCCCCTTGTGACTATTTGCATGCTGTCTGCTCTCTGTGACCATCCCTGCACACTCTTCTGTGTTTCTGTTTGTCTTCCTTTTTTGTTATTTCACCTTGCTGAGTTGGCTCTCTGCAATGCTTGCAGGCTGGGCAGCTCTCCACAGCATGTGGGCGAGCCTGCCTTCACAAAGAGGCCCCAGGATGAGAACCCAGGGCTGCCCATATGGTAGAGAGAAGGCCAACTGGTTGAGCCACAGCCACTTCCCAAAAAGTTTTTACTTTTGATGAAATCAATTTATCTATTGTTACTTTTGCTGCTTGTGCTTTTTTATTATATATAATAATGCCTTGCAAAATCCCAAGGCATGAAGATTTTCTCCTATATTATCTTCTAATCATTTTAGGATTTCAGCTCTTATATTTAGGCCCTTGGAAGTGATGGCCCAAGCAAAGATGAAGTTTAAATTTTTAGAGTCCCTAAATGAGGAGAATCACACCTGGGAAATTCCAGACAAAGATTTTTTGAAATAGTTAAGTATGCTCAAAGAGATAAAGGAAAATATGGACAAAGAACTAAAGGAAATCAGGGAAGTGATAGATGATGACAAAGGGAATATCAATAGACAGATGGAAAATATGAAAAGGAACCAAGCATAATTGAAGGCCATAGTAACAGAGATGAAAAGTCCCTAGAGGGGTTCAAATGCAGAGTGGAGCTGGTAGGTATACATGTGTTCATAATTGTTATATCTTCTTATTGAATTGACCATTTTTTTTTCAATATCCTTTCCTGTCCCTTGTAACAAATTTAACTTAAAGTCTATTTCATCTGATAGTATAATCACCTCCATTCTCTTTTGATTCTTATTCTGTAGAATATTTTCCATCTTTCACTTTCAATCTACTTTTTTCTTTGCCTGTAAAATGAATCTCTTATAAACAGCACATGGCTGAATCTTGCTTAATCCATTCTGCCAATCTCTGCCTTTGGTTTGGGAATTTTCATCAGTTTATATTTAAGGTAATTGCCAATTTTTGTCATTTTATGAATTGTTTATTGAATGTCTTATATATTTTTCTCCCACTTTTCCTTCATTACTGTCTTCATTTTGTGTAGACGATCTTTTGTAAGGAGCCCTTTGGATAGATTCTCACTTCCCTTTGTGTAAACTTTTAAGTTATTTTCTTTGTGATTACTTCTAATATCTTAAATCTATAACAATTATTTTGCATTGATGCCAACTTAGTATTGTTCTTTCCATTATTTTCCACTCCATCCCCTTCCAAAGACTCTGACCTGGGGTTAAAAATAATTTCTTGTCAAGTCTGAGATTTAGTTAATAATGTTGTAAGAATGTAAATAATGATTATGCAAGGTGATAAAAATAGGTGAAACTGGGCAAGGAGTCTATGGGAACTCTTTATCTTTGCTATTTTTCTGTAAGTACAAATTCACATTGAAATTGAAAGGTTAAACAAAAATTTCCAGAAGAAGAGGCAAAGAATATCTGCAGCCGCAGCTGGGTTGGGGTAGGTCAGTGAGCTTGGAGCACATGGCCACTGCAGGGAGGGTGGGGTTTGAGAAGGGAGCCACTCTGATGGGACTTAGCTTGTAAAAATTTAACTGCTTTCAAGGAACCAAATTTTGGCTTTGTTCTTTTTACTATTCAATACTTGTTTTTATTTCATTGATTTCCCATTCAAAAGCAAGAAATAACAGAAATAAAAGGACAACAATTAGATACATTCCTAATTGAGATGTTAGCATACTTCTCTTAATAACTGAGAAATCAAGCATACAAAAATATCAGTAGGGATACAGAAGAGTTGAACAATGCAATACATATGCTTATCCAAATAGATTCTGTACCCAACAACTGTACAGTACATTCTTTTAAAATGCACATGTAGCATTTACAAAAATGAACCATGTGCTAAGACCTAAAGCAAATTGCAAAGTAAAGAAATCATACAGAATATGTTCTCTGACCAGAGTGCAATGAGGCTAGAAAGAAAAGGAGTAACCAAAAAACTTGAAAATATCTAAAAATTAAGGATATAAGTCAAAATAACCTGTAGTAAATGAAGAAATCACAGTGAAAATTAGAATATACTTTGAAATGAATGATTATGAGAATAGTATACCTCAAAACTTGTGGTAGCTAATAGCAGCTGAAGCTGCACATAGAGGGCATTTAGACCTTAAATGCGTATTTTAGAAAAGAAGGAAGGCTGCAGATCAGGGATCCACACAT
Source organism: Dasypus novemcinctus (assembly GCF_030445035.2). Taxonomy (NCBI): domain Eukaryota; kingdom Metazoa; phylum Chordata; class Mammalia; order Cingulata; family Dasypodidae; genus Dasypus; species Dasypus novemcinctus. The sequence continues at coordinate 173,804,212 of NC_080704.1, forward strand.
CGTAAGGAGAAACAAGGATATCTCATATGAAAAAAGAACAGCAAATGAACCCCCCACCCCAAGGGATAAAAAGAAAACATAAAAAGGAGGGAATAATAAAGATGAGTACAGGCACCTTTGTTAGGAACATTTCTTAGCAGCAGTACCCTTCACTGCCACACAGTCCCATTGGACAGAACGTAATCCCATGAACACATCAAGCTGCAGAAAATGTGCAGTTATGTATTCCTAACATGCAGGAATACTATTGTTCAGGAAACGGAGAGCCAACACTGTTGACAATTAAGTCTCTACCACAGATTTGTTCACTTGAGACACCTATTAGACACCCACATGGAGATGCTGTGTCTTAATATGAGTCAGGAGCTTAGGGAGTCGTTGGGGCTGCAGGTGTGGATGTGGAAGTCAGGAAACCATGACAAAAGGCAAGATCATGGTGGAACACACAGAGAGATGAGAAAGGGAGCCAACACTCAGTGACTTCGTGTGAATTCCCAGCATAATTATGAGGTTAAAGGGAATTTGGATTTTTAAAACCCTGTACAAAACTGCCCCTTGGTGAATTTGTTCTTATTGAACACAGAAGTATATGAATCTATTTTCCCTCACCCTTTCAAGAGTGGAGATCATCATTAAAAAATATATATATATATATGTTACTGATTTAGTAGGAGAAAACTCTATCTCTGTGTTTTAGTTTTTAAATTCCTTTTGAGATCCAGCCTTTTTTTTTCTTCTTGTAATTGGTCAATTGTCTTTCTCTTAGGTGTGATGACTATTTATGTGATTTGTCCCTTCTTGTACTTTGGTCATCTTTTTCTTATTGATTCCTATACAATCTTTATTTTTTTATTTAAATTATTTATTTATTTTTAAAAATTACATTAAAAAAATATGAGGTCCCATTCAACCCCACCGCCCCCACCCCCCACACCCCCCACAGCAACACTCTCTCCCCTCATCGTGACACATCCATTGCACCTGGTAAGTACATCTCTGAGTATCACTGCACCCCTAGTCAATGGTCCACATCATAGCCCACACTCTCCCACGTTCCATCCAGTGGGCCCTGGGGACATTTACAATGTCCCGTAATTGTCCATGAAGCACCACCCAGGACATCTCCTCGTCCCGAAAAAGCCTCCACATCTCATCTCTTCCTCCCATTCCCCAAACCCAGCAGCCACTATGGCTAACCTTCCCACACCCATTCCACATTTTCTCTGTGGACATTGGATTGGTTGTGTCCATTGCACATGTATGTCAAGTGGGGGCTTAGATTCCACATGGATACTGGATGCACTCCTCCTGCTTTCAGTTGTAGACACTCTAGGCTCCATGGTGTGGTAGTTGACCTTCTTCAACTCCATGTTAGCTGAGTGGGGTAAGTCCAATAAATCAAAGTGTAGGAGCTGAAGTCTGTTGAGGCTCTGGGCCTGGGTGTCTTATTATCAGTCCAGAGATTCAAATCCCCTAAATATATCTAAAACCCCAGCACCAACTACAATTCCATTAAAGTAGCATGAAAGTCTTGTGAGAAGAGATCCCCTCTGAGTCCAATTCCATCATGCAGAAACACCAGCTCCAGAGAAGAGCCATCTGCCATGGCACTGAGCCCCATCTGCCATGATCATAGAAACCGTGGGTCTCTTTATTCCTCAAAAAAACCAATACCTGGGGTTGTATCTACTTTATCTGTCTCTCAGACTCTGCTCATTTGTGCATAAGGGCATTCCTTCTGACAGCCTCCAGACTCTTTTTTAGAGACTCATAGCCTTATATTCTCATTTCTCCTTTCCATTTCCCCCTTACATTAGGTCAAACAGCATTTTGAAGTCATGTTATTATATGTAGACAGGGATATTCTGCTGATCCATATTGAAACTTTAATTCAAGGTCCTTTTCTAGTTGCATCTTCAGCTGATATGTGGTAGTGATCCCTCGGTGCCAGGGAGGCTCATCCCCGGGTGTCATGTCCCATGCTGGGGGGACTACACTGCATTTACGTGCTGAGTTTGGCTGTGAGAGCGGCCACATTTGAGTAACATGAAGGCTGTCAGGAGGAAACTCCCAGGCACAGTGCTACTCTACGCCTTATTCTTATTGGAGGTGTATAGGCTCAAAAGCATAGCCATAAGTATCAGGAGCCCACTGTTGGGCCCTCCTTCCTTCCTGGTTCTTGCCGTTGCACCTGGGGAACTGCCGCTGCTCCCCTAGGGTCCACGACAGTGACCCCTTGGCCAGGGGCCCAGTACCCCCCCAGCTATTGTTTTTAATTGTTTCCACTATGAGTATATCTAGACATTACTATATACCCTGTGCATATGCCCTGTATAACTCCCTGTCAACCATATATATCCTGTCAATAACATCCTATATCAGTATTCCTCCACTGCCATTGTTGAACCACTCTGTGATCCAAAACTTCCTGTAAAGTCAATCCCAGCATAATGTCAGCTTCACAAGAGACTTAGATCACTGAAATTCATATATACAATATAGAGTATTTCCCCAGATTCACCATAAAACCTTTTCCTTTCCACAGCGATAATCTCTTAACTTGTTCATATCAAATTTCCTGAAACTGATGTACAGATTCCGAGACAATAGCTTTCAAACAAGGTGACATCTGTGCTTACTATGTGGTCCATACTTTAGATGTACAGTTTTCTAAACTTTTTTGGTTATCCTATGTTTTGCCTTATGGTTTACATTGTTAGTCTGTTATCTCCTATATGTTTTTGGAGTGATATTACATGTTTTATATTCATCTTCGTGTATTCTCACAAAACTCCTCTCTTGCCCCCATATTTAGCTTGGTTCCATCCATTCCACATCCATTTTCCCCTCCCTTTGGGGCCCACAACGCCAGCCAATCTCCCTTTCCCAAGAAGCCATGTCCAGAGATACTTGTAGCAGTATTCAGGGCCTGACTTTCTCAACTGCCCTAATGCCCTGGAAGCCATCCTTTCTCACTAGAGATACAGTTCTCTCTATTTGATGGCATTAGTCCTCCTCAGGATGTGGGTCCACCCCAACTCTCACTTCTTGGGTCTCTTCCCAATGGTACAACCCACCTTGGCAAAATGAGCCTTCAGCTATTCGCCCAGAGTCTGTCCCGCAACAGCCCATACCCCCTGAGCATCCTAAACAGGTAACCCTCCTACTTGTATTTTGATACGATTTTCTCAACATTTTGTTCTCAATTAACACCTGACACTCTCCCATGTTCGTATGTTGCCCCTCCCTCCCCCCGATTTTTGGACAATATTACCCCTCTGCCCATCCCCAGCCCCCCTCAAACCCACAAAGCCCCACCCGAAGGTAACCCCTTGCCCCCATTTTGTCCCTTCTTTGTGCTCATACTTACCGCCAGCTCATCACAGATTCCACCCCTCCAGACGTTAACTCACATCCTTCCTCCATCCCCCGATTTCCTGTAAGCCTCTTTTCCGGTGTCTAGCTCTCTGAGGCAGTTTGCTTATTTCATATCATTGAGGTCATGTAGTATTTGTCCTTCAATGCCTGGGTTGCTTCACTCAACATAAGATTCTCAAGGTTCATCCATGTTATCACGTCCTATACAATCTTTATATAGCAACTATATTAACCTTTTGTCTTCTATATTGTAAACTATTTCACCAATTTGTGGTTGGCCTCCTCTTTATGGTTGTAAATTTTATAGCTTCAAATCAATCATTTTACTTTTATGATTTTTTCACTTGTGTTTATGATTTGAATAGCTTTTCCTATCCCCAAATTGGAGAAGTTTGCATCAAATTTTCTTCTAAATTTTTAGAGATTCCTTTTTCTATCTAATTATTTTATCCATTGTAATTATTTTGATATATGTTCAACTCTTTAGTTCACTACAAACATTTGAACACTTTGGTACTTCTTAGAAAAACAAAGTGGACTGGACTGACAATATGATACCCAGGCCCAGAGCCTCAACAGACTTCAGCTCCTACACTCTGATTTATTGGACTTACCCCACTCAGCTAACATGGAGTTGAAGAAGGTCAACCACCACACCATGGAGCCTAGAGTGTCTACAACTGAAAGCAGGAGGAGTGCATAGTATCCATGTGGAATCTAAGCCCCCACTTGACATACATGTGCAATGGACACAACCAATCCAATGTCCACAGAGAAAATGTGGCATTGGTGTGGGAAGGGTGGCCATGGTGGCTGCTGGGTGCGGGGAATGGAAGGAAGAGATGAGATGTGGAGGTGTTTTTGGGATGTGGAGTTGTCCTGGGTGGTGTTTCATGGACAATTATGGGACATTGTGGATCCCCCCAGGGCCCACTGGATGGAGCGTGGGAGAGTGTGGGCTATGATGTGGACCGTTGACTATGGGGTGCAGTGATGCTCAGAGATGTGCTTGCCAGGTACAGTGGATGTGTCGTGATGGTGGGAGAGAGTGTTGCTGTGGGGGGAGTGGGGGTGGGGGCGGTGGGGTTGAATGGGACCTCATATTTTTTGAATGTAATATTTAAAAAATAAAATAAAATAAAAAGAAAAACAGAGTGGAGATTTTCATTTGTTATGAAATTTCATAAATAGCCTAACTTTAGAGTCAAAGCTAGGTTTGCTTGTTTGTTTCTCCCAACTAAGTTCAGTTCTGGTGAAGACACCAGGTTTGTAAATAGTTCAGTTTAGTAAAAGTGAAATGAGGCTGTGCTAGAATTATAAAGCTATTCTTGACCTTAGGCTGCTGAGAAATAAAAAGCATAACCTTGCAAAAATGTCTAACAAGTCCCTCCTGCCCCGAGTTCTGTGCATAGGACTGTGAGGGCATGGCCTTGCAGGAGAATGTGAAGTGAATAACTCCTGCCCCATTTCTGTAAATCAGCCTGTGAATATATGACCTAGTAGAAAGATGTCAAATGAGTGACTTCCCCCTGCCCCACTTCTGTAAATCAGCCCGCAAACTTGCAGCTGTATTCTGCCTCTGTAACCCCTCTGCTTGCAAGATTTCGCCTAACAGCACATTAGCCAGTGAGCAAAAGTTATGCTGATCCCATCTGAAATCCAATATAAAACTATGAAAACTGAAAAATGGGGCTCAGAATGTGGAGACTGACTCTCCTTTGTGCCCGTCCATAATAAGTCTGTTCCTCCACCTCCTCTCTGGATTGCCAATTTTGGGTCTTTCTCTGGTTCACAATTCCTGGCTTTGCTGCACCATTTGGTTCCCTGACCAGGACACCCAAACTAGATGGCCATTTGAGCCTCTGGTTTGGGAGTAGAGGACGTGGCCAGCTGGAATCTCCACTGGAACAAGGAGACCACACCTGTCCCCTTGACAGGGTCTTCTTTGGAGAAAAGTGTGGGCCATATCTTCAGTGGAGAGGTGGATTGAACTATATCAGGAGATGTTGGAAATGTAAAGCCCCTGGGTTCTGCGTCCCAATCAGGCCCGTCTTTGGACAGAAGGGGAAACTGATAGGGCAGTCCCTTGGATGGGACTGTGTAACCTCTGAGTGATTGAGTGAATGAATGGGGCCTGCAGAGGCTTGCCTCTGCTGATCCAGTCTGTGGCTCCACGGCCTGCACTGTGGAGTCTGAGTGGGCCCCAACCTGCACACTGCAGCTACGCCATATGGCATAACAGCTAATCTGGACTCTACATGCATGCCTTAACTAATTCTAGCCTAAGTTCTCGTGAGAGATATGGACAAGTGGGCATCTGAGTGGTCTCATGAGAGGCCCTTCTCCTTTGTTTGTCCCATGACACTGGTTCTCAGATGGGATCATCACAGTCCAAACTCACAGTCTTAGAGTGTGTGATAAAAAAAAAAAAAACACACTTCAAAAATGGCTTTTCTTGGGATTATAGTGTCCATATGTCCCCCAGAACTCTCCGGACTCTGTGCTAAGTTGAGTGGCCTAAGTTTAGTGTTAATTAGCCCTCAGAGAAAACCCTAGAGGGAGCCAAAGTTCTTGCAGTTTGGCAGGCAGTCACTGAAGCCCCCAGCCACCCTGATCAGTTTCCCTGCATCAATTCCTGGTCAAACATTGCCCAAACCCTGCCCCATTAGGTTCGATTCTGTGTTTAAAGGAAGGGGCAGAGCAGGGCCCTAGTAGCGCAGGTGGCCAGAACTTGAAAGCCTATTATTCTACAAGGACCTCCGGAGGAAGACAGTTTACCCCGCCATATGTTCCAGCTGTTTCAGGGCATCACCTGCCCCGGAGCCTCCGTAAGCAGATCTCGCAGTGACTCCTCCACCTTCAGTTTCCCCAGGCTCGTCAGCCTCCCCCGAGGGGGATCCTGACACCCCTTTGGCAAGAAAACTTCAGTCCACACGGCCTGCACTTCATATGCACCTCCGTGAAACACAGAGCCCAGCCTAGATCAGTGCAGAGAGGACTGTCCAACCCGGGAGGCCAATCCTGTTTCATCAGCCTTTCACAATGCAGATCTCTTAAACCTGAATCAACACACCCCTTCATATTCAGAAAAGCCCCAGGCTCTTACCGACCTCATGGAGTCCACTTTCCACACCCACCGCCCCACTTGGGAGGGTTGCCGCCAACGCCTCCTAAGCCTGGTCAATACAGAGGAGAGGCGCCGGATCCTCACGGAGGCCAGAAAGTGGTGGTGAGAACAGGCCCGCGCAGCTGTCTTGGAGCCAGAGGAAAGGACCCGCGAGGCAGTCCCAGAAGCCCAGCTTGCCTGGGACTGTCACAGCTCAGGGGCGGTGGCCCTTCAACGGGGTCAAGAAGCCCTCCTCAGAGGGTATGGGAAAGAGCGAGGCAGCCCACAAACAGGTCCAAAACAGCCTCGGTCAGTCAAAAGCCTGAGGAACGTTCGGAAAGTTTTGATGAGCAGCTCTGCAAAGCCTTCCAAATTTACACCCCCTTCAACTCAGAAGCCCCAGAAAGCCAGAGAATGGTCAATGCAGCTTTCGTCGTCCAGGCGGCACTGGACACCAAACAAAAACTTACAAAACTACTGAGGGGAAAAGAAAAAGCTAATGAAACAGCAGGTCTCCCGGTTAGCAGCAGTCTTTAAAATCCAGATCCAACCAATCGAGAAAGGCCACTCCACAAATGGGGGAACACTTCACCCTGAAACTCCTCGCTGCTGCCAGTACTGCCTGGGGTCACCTGGTTACATGTCTGGATTTAAAGGACTCAATTCACTTGGACTCAGCTCCTGAAGAGCTTCAAAAATAAAAACAAAATCTCTCCCACCTGTTTTCCTAAATCCTGCCACTTTCTTGCTGACCAAAATAGGAACCCCTGGGAGCAACTGAGCAAAAGTGACCAGAAGGTGTGTACTAGGTGCCCCAGCCCCCAGGATGGGCCACTTCCTTGCCCAGATCAAACCCTGTTCACAAACGGCAGCAGTTTTGTCAGAAATGAGAAAAGACTTATTAAGTGCGCAGTCGCCACAGCTAAACATGTAGTGAAGCCAGCTCCATTACTAGGGGGGTTCTGCACAGCAAGCAGAACTCTGGGCACTTATTCAAACCCTACAACTGGCCACTGGTCAAACAGTAAACACACTAACTAAGTATGCATTCACTGCTGTACACATCCATGGAGCCATTTATAAGGAGAAGTGACTCCTAACTACAGGGGAAAAAAAGAAAAGATCTTTCAACTGCTAAAGGTGGTCTGGAGGCCAGGCAGGGCCGCTGTCCTGTGCTGTCGGGAGCATCAGAGGAAAACAGATGCAGTTGCTGGGGGAAATGCACTGGCAAAGGGACGGCTGGACAGGCAGCCATGGATGCCCTCGACCTGCAGCCCCACCACTGGTGCCTCACCTGTCCCTTTTAAAACCATACATGGAAAGACTGATCTATACTAGGGGAAGTAGGAGTGGGCAAGGACGGGGAGGGACACCAGACCCCAGAGGGGACTGGCTCCTCCCAGATGGCAGGGTGTGCATCCCAGAGGGGGCCACCTACACCCTTGTCAAAAATGCGACCAGCTCACCCAGTTAAAAAAAAACTGCTTTAAAGTCTGCTCAGAAAATATTCCTACATTGCCTAAATGACCCTGCTCTGCACCACTGTTGGCAGCTGGGGCCAAACCTGCACTGAACGCGACCCCTCCCAGGACCCCCAGGCCCCAGCCCGCTTCCAACATGCAGGAAGTGCCCCTTTTTAAAACTTAACGGACTTTGCAAATGTGAAACCAGGTCAAAGGCATAGGTGCTTGTTAGGAATAATGTGCAACCCCTCCGGCTGGGTCAAGGCCTTTCCCACCCACACTGAGAAACAAGGAAAGTACTAAAACTTTGCTCTGAGAAATAGTTCCCTGGCAAGGGATGCCTTTATCCATAAGCAGTAGCAATGGCCCAGCTTTCCTGCCAGCCATTGTCCAAGAGCTAGCAAAATGTTAGGGATGAAGTAAGAACTCCACACAGCATATAGGCCCCAAAGCTCAGGGAAAGTAAAAGGCATAAATCAAACCCTCAAAACAGCCCTAACCAAGGTCTGTAAAAAATAAAAAACTCCCCTCCTATGAGTAAATCTACTCCCATTAGCCCTCCTCAAAGTAAGACTGCACCCATGGACCCTCAGGCATTTCACCTTTTGAAGTTCTGTTTAAACAACCACCCCCAATTATTCAAAACTTCAAGGGAAATCTCAGGCTCCTAGAAAAAAAACTGGTCAGGATTCTATCCTCCAGCAGTTAAAAACCCTAGCCCACATCCACAAAACTGTCCTGGTTCAGGATTCCATGCCATTAGGAAACCTCATTTGGGTGGAAAAAAAAAAAACCTGGAAAGAGCCTCTACCCAAACTGGACAGGCCCTCATACTGCTATCCTTGTAACACCCACTGCTCTCAACGTTTCAGGTACTGGCCCTTGGATTCGTCATACTAGAGATAAAAGGGCACACTCCTATGGAAAACAAAACAACTGGACGACTCACCCTGTACCTGACTGCCCCTTGAAAATCCGAATTACCCAGAGCCACTGCCAATCACCACCACCTGACTAGATGAACTCCTCTTCTCTTTTCCTACTCCTCTTTGGACTTTTCGGCTTGCCGTTTGGGACTGGACTGGCAGCTACAGCTCCCAGAGAGTGCAGTGTAGCTGAAAGGATGCTAATCTTAATAGTATACTTGTGCATTGTAGGATGCTTTATTACATTAAATTGTCTTTCCACTTAGCATGAGTGACACCCTATAAAAAGTGTATAGGGGTGTTGGGGGGGGGGGGAATGTTGAGAAATAAAAAGGCTAACCTAGCAAAAATGTCTAACAAGTCACTCTTGCCCCTGCTTCTGTGGATCGGCCTGTGAGGGCATGACCTTGCAGGAGAATGTGCAGTGACTAACTCCTGCCCCCTGTTTCTGTAAATCAGCCTTTGGGAACATGGCCCAGTAGAAAGTTATCAAACGAGTGACTCCCCCCCCTGCCACTTTTGTAAATCAACCCGCAACCTTGCTGCTGCATTCTGCCTCTGTAACCCTCCTGCTTCCAAAATTTCACCAAGCAACATGTTAACCAATGAGCAAAAGTTATGCTGATCCCACCTGAAATCCTATATAAAACTATGAAAACTGAAAAACGGATTCAGAATGTGGAGATTGACTCTCCCTTGTGCCAGCGTGTAATAAATTTGTTCCCCTACCTCTCTAGAATGCCACTTTTTTGGGTCTTTCTCCAGTTCAGAACTCCTGGTTTTGCTGCAACAAAGCAACCCCCTAAGAGGTTCCTGTTTCATGACCTGGCAAAGTAAATGGTCATTTTTACAAAAGGGATGCCGTCTTGTCTATTCTTTGCTGGGGGCAAGTTATACTCTTCCTTTTAATACCCCGCAAAAAGCTCATGTGAAAATTCTCTCCTTTGAGGTTTCTTCTTGGTACTGATTTCTATCTTAATTGCATCACCTTTAAATGCTTTATGATACAAACTTCTGAAAAGTGTTCAGACTGATTTTATGAGAACCCCCCCTCAAGTCCCTTCCCCGGGACACCTTTCCTGCCCTCCGCCGGACCAGTGGCCAGCTCTGCCTGGGCCTCCCTTCCCCCCTCCATTCTGCCCTGAGTGTCCCCAAGACCGCCACCTGGGCCTGGGCATCAAGCCTGAGACCTGGAGGCGCGGCCTGCACACCCCTAGCTGCCTGGTGTCCCTCCTCTGGGGCAATATAGAAAGCCGAGCTCCCACAAGACCACCTGCGTCCCAGGAACGGGTACCCCTGGATGAAGTGCCAAGGGCCCTGACATACTGCGGAGCAACCAGGAGGCAGGGGGGCTTCTCTGGTCATATCACTCCTGCTCCTCACCAGGAAAGAGATATCCAAAGTCCCAGGCTCTGAGGAAAGGAACGTCCGTGCCTGCCGTGGTGGAGGTGCAGGTGCAAGCCCTCCCAGAAGGGTTGATCTGCTTCTTCCCAGCACTCGATAAGCCCCCTCTTGCAGTCTCCCAGGGTGGGGCTCCCATCCTACTCATGTGCACTCCAAATCCTTCTGGCTTCTCATCAGTTGCTGGTGTGGGAATTGGCCCCTCTCCCTCCATCGGCCTCATCCATGCATGGTCACAGACAAAGCCAAATGTACCTTTAAAATCTCACCTGTCAGCTGTGGGCAGGTCAGACCAGTCTCCTGCAGAGGCCAGGATTACTGAGCCCCTGAGCCTTCTCCCCTCCCACACACACGAGGCTCTACATGCATGTATTAGGTATCTATATGTGCATCTTACATGTGGTACACACACACATGCTCATCAAGTTAAAAGTGTACAGAATTGGCATAGCACCCAGTTTTGCCTGCCCGTCCTGGGTGCTTCTTGAGTTCTGTCCCGTTCTGGCACAGGTCATCTCCCACCCACAGATATCTCCTCCCACCTCCTCTGGGTACATGTAGAAGTGTCCACGGGCTCTCTTGACAGGTGATAGGGCCCAGAAGACCTCAGTGACAGGAAAGGAACCACTCTGATGGCAGTGGGCCGAGGGGCAGGTCAGTAGGGACTGGAAATGAGGAATTGCAGACAGCAAGGCCAGACCCCTCTTGGGAGGGGGTGCACCCTGGCTGAGAAGAAGAGAAGAAAGCTCTGGAGTTGGAGGGGCTTAGGGGTGAGAGATGAGAACCATTGGGATGCAGTGGAGCTGGGCTCTCTCTGTGTGGGAAAGGGCCATTTCCCCAGGACTCTCGGGAGGTCCAAGGCCATGTCCAGTCCCTCAGCACATCCCGTTGTCTCGACCTTCTGGATATATTTATAATCTGCTCACTTCTCCACACCTCCACTGTCCCCACCCTGGTCCCAGCCACTGTTTCCACTTGCCTGGAGAGCCGGTCTCTCCACATCTGCCCTGGCCCCCTCAGCCTGTTCTCAACGGGGGAGACAGAGGAATCCTGCAAAGCTGTGAGGCAGGTCACGTTCCCCTCTGCTCACCCCACTCCAGGGCTTCAGTTGCTCCCACAACTCCTTAAAGTCTGGTAGCTCCTTCCTGTCCCAGTTGTATCTCCCATCACTGGCACCTCCCTGCCTACCTCTTACACCTACACCTGTAAAAGGAAGGTGAAGATGGGGGCTGGGGCAGACCTGGAACATTCTGGGTCAAGAAAATGTGATTAAGGAGTGTGTTCAGCTACTCTTGGTCAGGAAGGCAATGCTCTAGGAGCTGGGGTACTGTGGGGGAGGGGGGTGCGAGGTAGGTGGGGAAGGGTGCCATTGTCAATTGGGTGTCCAGGAAGTACTCGCTGAGAGGGTGGCATTTGAGCAGGACATGGAGGTCTGGGAGTGAGCCAGGTGGAAACCTGGGCAAAGTGAGCGCCTGACTGCAAATAGCCAGTGCAAAGACCCTGAAGAAGGAGTGGGCCTGCTGTGCTTCCGAAAAGGGCCAGAAGCCCAGTGTGGCTGGATCAGAGGGAGATCGGGTAGAATGGGAGGAGAGGCAACAGAGGGTCACCTCATATCAAGCTTCATCAACCCCTATAACCAGTCTTCTGGTGGGAGGTATATTTTCTGGACAAGAATTTTATATTGTATATGACGAGCTCTGAAAATAAATACAAAATTAAGTTAACTCAATAATTCTACCTCTTGGAATTTAAAGCAAATAACCATTCCTGCAAAAATAATATAAGAATACCATTTAATAATTACTTAAAAGAGGGAAAAATTGGAAACAACTTAATCAACAATTAGATTATAAAGTATTTTTTTGCATCCATTCTATTGATTTTTAGAAAAAGGAAAAGTCATATATTAAGGGAAAATCATGGAAAATTAATGTTAAACTTTTATCAAGCATACATTATTATTGTTATATATTTAATATATAAATCTGATCATTGAACTAAGAAAATATTCCAATGTACTGACAGTAGTCCGACCTAAATGACAGAACAGAATTGATCTTAATTGCTTTTACATTTTATAAATTATCCTAATTACTCTGCACTACTTGCATACCTGAATCCCAGAGCAACCCCTCCAATCTGAAGACAAGGTAATAAAATCCGGATGTGCAGGAAATGAAAAGAAATTCAGACAAGGAATAGCAACTCAGCTTTATTTTATGCAGTTAACAGGCATTTAAGCGCCAAGCAAAACAAGTGTGCCCGGAGCACACATTAGGTGCCAACAATAAAGTGGCAGGACCTCCAGAGACCCATGTCCTAGGGACAGAGGCGCTGTCTGGGAAAGAACACAGGATTAGGTCTCAGGTCTCGTCTCCCAGCCTAGCCTTTGCGAATATGGGGGCCTGATGCGCTGGATGTTCCACACTATCAGGGAGAGCTCGTTGAACCAGACATTGATGGAAATTCGGAGGCCGCTTAGGTCTTCAGCAGTCCATCTCCTATAAGTGAGGGGTAACGATCAAGTTGAAGGTGAGAATTCTGTCTTGCCCCCCCCACAGCCCCCCCCTCCCAGAGACCCCACACTGGGGTGGCTCCCTGTCTCCATGACCGCATTCCTTGGGGTGAGATGGGCCCCATCACCCACCGCCACCCTCCAACCTGCACCTGTCCAGAACTCACACAGCCAGGACGCTGCTATTCACGGTGAACTCCTTCTGAACTGCTTGCCCTTGGCAATAGATATCAGGCATCAGGGAGCTGTAGGCCATCTCCGCCTCCAGTGGGGACTCAAAGGGCATGGTGAGGGTGCTGGGGGAGGCGGGGTTAAGGCACCATCGCCTGCTGCCTTCGCCTGGGCCCCGGGCCACCTGGCCCCTGGGAAACTTTCCTGCCAGGGGCCCACTCTCCGACCTCCTGTCAGCTCAGGCCGCTCGGGCCTGCCTCCTTCCCCCTTCCAGCCCTCAGGCATCCCCTTCCACCATCCGCCCTGGAAGCCCCCAGACCGGCCCCCACGGCAGCCCCTCCACCTAGAGCCGGCCCTGGCCCCCGCATGGCCCCTGTAAAGGATACAAGGTCAGAAGTCGGCTTCCTGCTCCTCCAGCCCCCGGCACTGCGTCTCCACCAGGCCCCGGGGCATTTGGTGCCTGCGCGGCCTGGGGGGCACCCCCTGCGGCAGCGACCTCCGCTCCCGCGCCGCAGGGGTCACAGGGGCTGCCAGAGCCGCTGGCGACCCCCGAGCCTTCGGAGTCAGCAGGGATGCTCTGGCAGACGGGGCGGCCGGGGCCACCCTGGCCATCAGGGCCGCTGGGGTCGCCCTGGTCGTCAGCACTCACAGGCTCCTCGTGGCGGTCGGCGTCACCCATGGCACCCTGGCCTTCAGGGTAGGCCGCCTCACCCACAGCGCCTGCGCCTCCGCCTTCCCTCTCCCTCACAGCTGCGGCAACCAGGCTTCCCTCCACCTGCCCCAGGCACTCAGCCTTCCTCACGGAAGCGCCCCCCCTTAGCGCATTGGGCAGCGTGGGTTCTCAGTGTGCCTGCGTAAACAAGCTCCCAGGGATGCGGCCGAGGCCGAGCAAGTGACCCGTTCTCTCCAACCCAGCCCTTCCCTTGCTGTGGAGGGCCTCAAGAGCACTCACGAATCTCTGCCCTTTAGCAATTGACTTCACTCTCATGTGCATGCGCAAACAGGCCGCTGGGTACTCTCCAGGATAGTGATTGTTCTCACCAAGAGGGCCCTACCACAGGGCTTGGAAACCCCATCAAACAGATGTTCTCTCATGAACCTCTCTGACCCTCAGCACAGGACTCCATTCAAATGCGCTGGCACAAACAGAGCCTTGGTGAGGCCTCTGGGCACGTGATCGGTTCCACCAAGCAGGCCCTGCCCATGCCCTGGAAACCTGTCAGGCTGGGATTCCACCCAACTGCGCCTGCGCAAACAGCCTTTTAGTGAGGCTACCGGCACGTGATGAGTTCCCACTTTTGTCAACAAAGGTCCCCCATGGGACACAGAGACTAAGGTGCCCTCATGAAGTTGCTAACGGGACCTAGGTCTGGTACTCTGGCTGGGTCTCCCAGGCCTTCTGGATGCTGTGCTGGGCAACCTTGTGGGCAGCCTGGCTGTGTGTGGTTGGGTAAAGTTCCTTCCTGGCAAAGGGTTGAGTGTTTTTTTTTGGTTTTGTGTTTTAGAAAAACTTGAGAGTAGAATGAGGATTCTGCTTGCATATATCAAAAAGAGACAAAAGCCCAAATTGTCCCTGTCCTTGCCGTGTTCCTCTTTTTCAGGCCCCATCTCATTCCTCTTCCCCAGCCAAGGCATGTGAATTCCTAGATCTCATTTTCATAGGCAAGAACTTTAAGCTGCCTAGCGTGCAAGTCAGCGTGTGTGAGTGTGTGATCCCAGCTGCTGAGCATGTGGTAGAAGGGAAAGTGCTCGTGTGTGTGTGTGTTATTGTAGCTGCTGAGCATGGGGTGGAAGGAAAAGTGCTCGGGTGGGGTCCTCCAGGGGGGTCTCTGGCCTCCCCTGTGCCCACAAGCCTGTGGGTGAGAGGACACAGTGTTGTGCCTTGGGGTGACACCCAGGCCTCCACACCCTGCTCCCTAGGCTGGGCTGCCATGGGCAGGAAGAGCACCACCCAGGGAAGGGGTCTTGGGCATGGCTCAGCTCAGAGCTGAAGGTGATGTACTTGACATCTGAAGTTTTCTCTGTAGCTTCTTTAACCCAGGTCTGTCAGGTTACATCCCGAGGCACTGGAGGCTCTCCCACATCCCACTTAGGCTGGGGTGCTGGCTGAGGAAGAACCCTGTGGGGACATGATCACTGTGCTGTAGAAGTCACTGCAGACATAGCAACGAAAGCATCACTTTCCAAAGCTGGCTCTGTCTTCTCCCACTTGTTTTCTGGGGTAGGTGGCGGTGGTGCCAGAAGTGTGGGGAGAAGACCTGCTCCCACATCCAGTTGGCTCATTCAGCAAGTATTTGTTTTGAGAGCCTCTGCCTAGCACTATTCTAGGGACTAGGAATCCAGTAAGAAAGGAAGCCCCCAGAGATCCTTTCCCCCCTGGAGCTCATTTTGTCTTTGTCTTTCTGTTGTAATATCCTACTATTGTCTGTTATTTTACCCTAATCTTCATTTCTACACTCTTCTCCACGTCTCTTCTCTCACCCTTGTCTGTTTTTCCTTTCAGGCTGCCGCACTTCCTTTAGTATCTCTTGTAATTCTGGTCTTCTGGTAAGATGCTCTCTCAGTTTATGTTTCTCAGTGAAGGCTTTAAACTAACCCTCATTTTTGAAGGAGAGTTTTGCCAGATACAGAATTCTTGGCTGGCAGTTTTTCTCATCCAGTACCTTAAATCTTTCATACCATTTTCTTTTATTTTTTTTAATTTATTTATTTTTTTTATTGACTTTGTAATAATATTACATTAAAAATATATATATGAGGTCCCATTTAACCCCACCCCCCCACCTCACCTCTCCCCCCCCCCCCCCCAGCAACACTCGTTCCCATCATCATGACACATCCATTGCATTTGGTAAGTACATCTTTGGGCACCTCTGCACCTCATGGTCAGTGGTCCACATCATGGCCCATACTCTCCCCCATTCCATCCAGTGGGCCCTGTGAGGATTTACAATGTCCGGTGATTGCCCCTGAAGCACCATCCAGGGCATCTCTGTGTCCCAAAGATGCCTCCACCTCTCATCTCTTCCTGTATTTCCCCATACCCATCAGCCACCCTGTCCACTTTTCCCAAACCAATGCCACCTCTTCTATGTGGACATTGGATTGGTTGTGTCCATTGCACCTCTATGTCAAGAGGAGGCTCAGATTCCACATGGATGCTGGATGCAATCCTCCCATTTTCAGTTGTAATCACTCTAGGCTCCATGGTGTGGTGGTTGTCCTTCTTCAACTCCATCTTAGCTGAGTGTGGTAAGTCCAATAAATCAGATTGTAGGTGCTGGAGTCTGTTGAGGCTCAGGACCTGGCTATCACATTGTCAGTCCAGAGATTCAAATCCCCTAAATATATCTTAAACCCCAACATTAACTGCACCTCCAGCACATTAGCATGAAAGTCTTATGAAGGGAGATCCCATCTGAGTCCAGATTCATCACACATAAACACCATTTCCAAAGAGGGGCCATCTGACCTGGTAGTTAACCCCATCGGCCATGACCATAACTCCCATGGGTCTCTTTAGCCCTCAAAGGAACCAATATCGGGGGTTGTATCTGCTTTATCTGTCTCTCTGACTCTGCTCAGTTGTGCATGAGGGTAATCCTTCTGCCAGCCTCCAGACTCTTTTTTAGAAACTCGTAGCCATATAAACTCATTTCTCCTTTCCATTTCCCCCTTACTTTAGGTCAAACAGCATTTTAAAGTCATGTTATTTTATGTAGACAGGAATATTCTCCTGATCTGCATTGAACCTTCCATATAAGGTCATTTTCCAGTTGCATCATCAGTTGGTAGTTGATAGTGGTCCCTCGGTGCCAGGGAGGCTCATCCCGGGGTGTCATGTCCCACGCTGGGGGGAAGGCATTGCATTTACATGCTGAGTTTGGCTTCGAGACTGGCCACATTTGAGTAACATGAAGGCTGACAGGAGGAAATTCCCAGGCACAATGTTGCTCTAGGCCTTGTTCTTATTTTAGGCTTATCAGCTCACAAGCATAGTCATTAGCATCAGGGGCTCACTGTTGAACCCTCACTCCCTCCCGGTCCCCGCCGCTGTACCTGGGAGACTGTCGCTGCTCCCCTAGGGACCACGACAGAGCACCACTGGCCAGGAACCCAGTACCCCCCCTGCTGTGGTTTTTAATTGTTGCCACTATGAGTATATCCAAACATTACCATGCACCCTGGACATATGTTCTGTACAGCTCCCTGTCAGCCATATATCACCTGTCATTGGTATCCCATACCAGTATCCCTCCATTTCCATTGTTGAAACACTCTGTGATCCAGAACTCCCCGAAATTTGAAGCCCAATATAATGTCATGGTCCCTTACTAGGGAATGGCATATAGCGATGGGTTTAAAGGTTAGATAAAGAACTTGGATAAAGTTAGATAAAGAACTTAGATAAAGAATGTTGACTTGAAAAAATTCTACATCCTATCTTTTTCTTTTTTTTTTTTTTCCCCCTAATTATTCAGCTTCTCTTCACAGGAGTCCTAGACCACAGCAATGCATATATATAATATACAGCACTCCCATACATCCACCACAAAACCTTTTTCCTTCCACAGTGATACTCTTATACCCTATTCACATCATATTTACTTAACGTGATGTACCGAGTCTGAGACATTAGCTTTCTAACAAGGTGACATCTGTGCTTACATTATGGTGCATACTTTAGGATACACAGTTCTTTACATTCTTAGTTCTCCTATGTTTTACATTATGGTTTACATTATCAGTCTGTCATCTCCTATATGTTATGGTGTAATATTACATGTTTTATATCCATCCTTGTGTACTCTCAAGAAACTCCTCTTTTACCCCCCATTTACCTTGGTTCCACACATTGAACATCCATTTTCCCTTCCACCTTGGTGCCCACAGTGACAGCCAACCTCCATTTCCTGAGGAGCCACTTCCAGAGATAGATGGAATAGTGTTCAGGGCCTAATTTGCTCAACTGCCCCAATGCCCTGGGAGCCACCCTTTCTCTCGAGGGATACAGTTCCCTCTATTTGATGGCATTAGTCCTCCCCAGGATGTGGGTCCACCCCCACTCTCACTACTTGGGTTTCTACCCCATGGTGTCACCCACTCTGGCAGAATGAGCATTTAGACATTCCCCAGGAGCCCGTTCTGCATCAGACCCTCCCCTCCGAGCATTCTAAACAGGTAACCCTCTTTATTATATTTTGATATGATTTTCTCGGCATTTTACTCTCCACCAACACCTGACCCTCTCCTGTGTTCGTATGCTACCCCTTCCTACCCCCACTTTTGGGCAATGTTACCCATCCGTCCCTCCCCAGCCACCCTCAAACCCGCAAAGCCCCAACCAAAGGCAACCCCTTGCCCCCATTTTATCTCTTCTTTGTGTTCATACTTACCACCATCTCGTCTTAAATTCTACCCCTGCAGACATTGGCTCATATCCTTCCTCCACCCTCCGATTTCCTGTAAGCCTATCGTTCAGTCTCTTGCTATCTAGGGCAGCTTGTTTATTTCATATCATTGAGGTCATGTAGTATTTGTCCTTCAATGTCTGGGTTGCTTCACTCAACATAAGGTTCTCAAGATTCATCCATGTTATCACATGTGTTTGTAGTGTGTTTGTTCTTACAGCCGAGTAGTATTCCATTGTGTGTATATACCACATTTTATTGATCCACTCATCTGTTGATGGGCATTTGGGTTGATTCCAACTTTTGGCAATAGTGAACAATGCTGCTATGAACATTGGTGTACATATATCGGTTTGTGTCCTTGTTTTCAGTTCTGCTGGGTATATACCCAGCAGTGGTATTGCTGGGTCATATGGCAAATCTATGGCTAGTTTTTTGAGAAACCGCCATACTGTCCTCCAGAATGGTTGGATCCTTCTGCATTCCCACCAGCAGTGGATGAGTGTTCCCCTTCCTTCACATCCTCTCCAGCACTTGTATTCTTCTGTTTTTTTACATAGCTGCCAATCTTATGGGAGTAAGATGGTATCTCATTGTAGTTTTGATTTGCATTTCCCTGATAGCTAGAGATTTGGAACATTTTTTCTTGTGCTTTTTTGCCATTTGTATTTCTTCTTCGGAGAAGTGTCTGTTTAAATATTTTCCTTTTTTTTAAATGGGTTGTTTATCTTTTTATTTTCAAGATATAGATGTTCTTATATATGCAATTTATAAGTTTCTTATCAGATATATGATTGCCAAATATTTTCTCCCACTGTGTGGGCTCCCTTTTTACTTTCTTGACAAACTCCTTTGAGGTGCAGAAGGCTTTAATTTTGAGGAAGTCCCATTTATCTATTAGTTCTTTTGCTGCTCGTGCTTTTGGTGAGATATTCATAAATCCATTTCCTATTACAAGGTCATGTAGGTGTTTCCCTACACTGCTTTCTAAGGTTTTTATGGTCTTGGCTCTTATATTTAGGTCTTTGATCCATCTTGAGTTGATCTTTGTATAAGGTGTGAGATGGTAATCCTCTTTCATTCTTCTACATATGGCTATCCAGTTCTCCAGACACCATTTGTTGAATAGGCCACTCTCTCCCAGTAGAGAGGGTTTGGTGGCTTTATCGAATATTATTAGGTTCTATATCAGCTTTCAATTCGATTCCATTGTTCTATGTGTCTCTCCTTATGCCAATACCATGCTGTTTTCACCACCGTAGCTTTGTAGTATGTTTTGAAGTCAGGTAGTGTGATTCCTCCAATTTCGTTTTTCTTTTTCAGTATGTCTTTGTCTATTCGGGGTCTCTTTCCTTTCCAAATAAATTTCATAGTTAGTTTTTCTAGTTCCTTAAAGAAGGCTGCATTGATTTTTATTGGGA
Organism: Dasypus novemcinctus; assembly: GCF_030445035.2. NCBI lineage: Eukaryota > Metazoa > Chordata > Mammalia > Cingulata > Dasypodidae > Dasypus > Dasypus novemcinctus. Next base: position 173,824,004 of record NC_080704.1, read on the forward strand.
TTGCATTGAAAGTATAGATGAGTTTTGGTAGGATAGACATCTTAATAATGTTCAGTCTTCCTATCCATGAACAAGGAATAGTCTTCCATTTATTCAGGTCTTCTTTGATTTCCTTGAACAATCTTGTATAGTTCTCGGTGTATAAGTTCTTTACCTCTTTAGTTAAATTTATTCCTAAGTATTTGATTTTTTATTTACTATTGTGAATGGTATTTGTTTCTTGATTTCCTCCTGATCTTGCTCATTATTGGTGTACAGAAATGCTACTGATTTTTGCGCATTGATCTTATAACCTGCGACTTTACTAAACTCATTTATGAGTTCTAGAATCTTCGTTGTAGATCTCTCAGTGTTTTCTATGTATAGGATCATGTCATCTGCAAATAATGAAATTTTGACTTCTTCCTTTCCAATTTGAATGCCTTTTATTTCTGGTTCTTGCCTCAGTGCTCGAGCAAGTACTTCTAAGACAATGTTAAATAGGAGCGGAGACAGTGGGCATCCTTGTCTTGTTCCTGAGTTTAGAGGGAAGGAGTCTAGGATTTCTCCATTGTAAACAATATTGGCTTTAGGTTTTTCATATATACTCTTTATCATGTTCAAAAAATTTCCTTGTATTCCAATCTTTTGGAGTGTTTTTATCAAGAAAGGGTGCTGTATTTTGTCAAATGCTTTTTCTGCATCAATAGATATAATCATGTGATTTTTTTCCTTCAATCTGTTTATATGGTGTATTACGTTGATTGATTTTCTTATGTTGAACCATCCTTGCATACCTGGGATGAATCCCACTTGGTCGTGGTGTATAATACGCTTAATGTGTTGTTGAATACGATTAGCAAGTATTTGTTAAGTATTTTTGCGTCTAGGTTCATTAGAGAAATTGGTCTGTAATTTTCCTTTCTTGTGATGTCTTTGTTTGGCTTTGGTACTAGGGTAATGTTGGCATCATAGAAGGAGTTGGGTAATGTTCTTTCTGTTTTGATTTTTTGGAATAGTTTCAGCAGGATTGGTGTCAGTTCTTTCCGGAATGTTTTGTAGAATTCACCTGTGAAGCATCTGGCCCTGGGCTCTTCTTAGTTGGGAGATTTTTAATAACTGATTCTATCTCTCTGCTTGTGATTGGTTTGTTAAGATCATCAATTTCTTCTTTTGTCAATATGGGCTGCTTATGTGTTTCTAGGAATTTGTCCATTTCCTCTAGATTGTCATTTTTGTTGGAATATAGTTTTTCAAAATATCCTCTTATGATAGTCTTTATTTCTGTGGGGTCAGTGGTGATATCGCCTTTCTCATTTCTTATTTTGTGTATTTGCATCTTCTCTCTTTTTTTCTTTGTTAGTGTTGCTAAAGGTTTGTCAATTTTGTTAATCTTCTCAAAAAACCAGCTCTTGGTCTTGTTTATCTGTTCAAGTGCTTTCTTATTTTCTATTTCATTTAGTTCTGCTCTTATCTTTGTTATTTCCTTCCTTCTTCTTCCTGTTGGGTTACTTTGTTGTTGTTTTTCTAATTCCTTCAAATGTGCAGTTAGTCCTTCAATTTTTGCTCTTTCTTCTTTTTTGATATATGAATTTATGGCTATAAACTTCCCTCTCAGTACTGCTTTTGCTGCATCCCATAAATTTTGGTATGTTGTGTTATCATTATCAGTTGTTTCAAGGTAGTCATTGATTTCTTTTGAGATTTCCTCTTTGACCCACTGTTTTTCTAAGAGTGTGCTGTTTAATTTCCAAATCGTGGTGTGAAATCTGGGCTTCTGTCCCTTGCAAATCTCCAGCTTGACTCCAGTGTGTTCAGAGATAATGTTTTGTATGATTTCAATCTTTCTGAATTCATTCAGCCTTTCTTTGTGGCCTCGCATATGATCTATCTTGGAGAATGATCCATGTGCGCTTGAGAAAAATGTATATCCTGCTGTGTTTGGGTGTAGCGATCTATATATGTCTATTAGATCCAGCTCCTCTAATATACTATTCAGATGTTTTGTTTCTTTGGTGATTCTCTTTTGAGATGTTCTGTCCAGAGTTGATAGTGGTGTATTAAAATCCCCCACTATAATTGTAGATGTATCTATTCTTTCACTTAGTTTTTCCAGCGTTTGCCTGACATATTTAGAGGCACCCTTGTTAGGGGCATAGATATTTATGATTGTTCGATCTTCTTGACAGATTTTCCCTTTCACTAAAATGTAGTATCCTTCTTTGTCTCTCACAATTGTTTCACATTTAAAGTCTATTTTGTCTGATATTAATATAGCTACTCCTGCCTTTTTTTGGTTATTGTTAGCTTGTATGATTGTTTTCCAGCCATTCACTTTCAATCTCCATGCGTCTCTGGGTCTAAGATGTGTCTCTTGTAGACAGCATATGGATGGGTCATATTTCCTTATCCAATGTCCCAGTCTGAATCTTTTGATAGGTGAGTTTAATCCGTTGACATTCAGTGTTATTACTATCAAGGAATTATTTGTGTTAGCCATATTTTGATTGGATTTGTGTTTGTCATATTTTGTTTGTATATATTTTTTTGTCTTTTTTGTTGTTGTTGGTCTTATACTCTCCTTCAACTCTGCCTTTCCTGTTTTTTCCTTTCTTCCTGCAGAACTCCCTTTAGAATTTCTTGAAGGGGAGGTTTCTTGTTGGTATACTCTTTCAGTTTCTGTTTGTCTGCGAATATTTTGAACTCTCCATCATGTTTGAATGCTAGTTTAGCTGGATAGAGTATTCTTGGTTGGAAATTTTTTTCCTTTAGTACCTTGACTATATCATACCACTGCCTTCTTGCCTCCATGGTTTCAGAAGAGAAATCAGCACTTAATCTAATTGAGCTTCCCTTGTATGTGATGGTTTTCTTTTCTCTTGCTGCTTTTAGGATTTTCTCTTTGTCTTGAGCATTGGATAATTTATCAAGTACATGTCTTGGGGTGGGCCTGTTGGGGTTTATGACTTGTGGAGTGCGCTGTGCTTCTTGGATATGTACATCTGTCTCTTTCAGTAGATTTGGGAAGTTTTCAGCCATTATTTCCTGCAACACTCCTTCTGACCCCTTTCCCTTCTCTTCACCTTCTGGAATGCCTATAATACGTATGTTTGAGCGTTTTGCATTGTCATTCAGGTCCCTAAATCCTAATTGGATTTTTTCTATCTTCTTATTGACCCCTTCTACTATCTGTTTGATTTCTGATGTACTGTTTTCCACATCACTAATTCTCTGCTCCGTCTCTTCTAGTGTGCTGATATTTGCTGCAAGTGTATTTTTGATTTCTTGAACTGTGGTGTTCATTCCCATCATATCTGTTATGTTTTTGCGTATGTCTGCAATTTCCCCTCCAAGTGATGTCTTCATATTGTTAACCTCTTTCATTACTTCGTCAAATTTGTCGGTGATAAATGTTCTGAGATCTTTCATTGCTTGTGCCAAGTTTTGCTCCCCTTCATGATTATTGGTTTGTTGATTGGATTCAGCCATGTTTTCCTGATTACTGGTTTGGTTTGTAGATTTTTGTTGCTTTCTGGTCATCTCTTTATTTTGACGGATTTAATCAGTTCCTTAGCTTCTTTGTCTGCTCTTGGAGGTTAATTAGCTGTTATTTTTGCATAGGTGTTATATCTTCTCTGTCACTTTTTTCTTCTTATTCTAGTTACTTGAAAGTAGCAGACCCGGGCCTTTGCTCACAAATCTCCTCAGGCTTCTCGTGGCGTGCTCTCTATCCGCCCTTTGTTGGCCTCATATGATTTTCTTGTTGCCTCCATGGTTTCTGATGAAATGTTGGCATTTAATCCTATTGAGGTTCCTTTGTGTGTGATACTTTGCTTTTCTCTTGCTGCCTTCAGAATTCTCTTTATCTCTGATATTTGTCATTCTGAATAGTAGGTGTCTTGGAGTAGATATATTCGGATTTGTTTTGGTGAAGGTGCATTGTTTTTCTTGGAATTGATAGATATGCCTTTCATAAGAGTTGGGAAGTTTTTGGTCATGATTTCCTCAGATAATCTTTCTGCCCCTTTCCCATTTTCTTCTCCTTCTGGGATAACACATATGTTTGTGTGTTTTGCATTGTCATTCAACTCCCTGAGACCCTGTTTCATTTTTTCTATTCTTGTCCCTTTCTGTTCTCCTGTCTTTTCCAGTTCCTTTTGTTCTCTTCCTGAAATCACTAATTCTATCTTCGAGCAATTCAAATTGGCTGTGTGCCTCTAATGTATTTTTTTAAGATTTATTTTTATTTATTTCTCTCCTTTTCCCCTCCCCCCATTGGCTGTGCTCTGTGTCCATTCCCTGCATGGGCCAGCTCACCATATAGGCCAGGAGGCCCTGCTTTTGAAGCCTGGACCTCCCATATGGTAGGTGATTGCTTTATCAGTTGAGCCACGTCTGCTTCTCTGTTTTTTTTTCTTCTTTTGTCTTTATTTTTTTAATATACCCCCCAACCCACTCACCCCACTCCTTCCCCCATAACGACAACCTCCTCAATCATCAAGAGACATTCATTGCATTTGGTGAATACATCTCTGAGCACCACTGCACCTCCTGGTCAATGGTCCACACCATAGCCCACACTCTCCCACAATCCACCCAGTGGGCTATGGGAAGACATACAATGTCCTGTAACTGTCCCTGCAGCATCACCCAGGACAAATCCAACTCCCAAAAGTGCCCCCACATCTCATCTCTTCCTCCCACTCCCTACCCCCAGCAGCCACCATGGCCACTTTCTCCACACAAATGCCACATTCTCTTTGATTACTAATGGCAATAGTTCATGAATAGATTATCAGTAAGTCCACTCTAATCCATACTCTATTCCTCTATCCTGTGGAACTTAGAATGGTTGTGTCCAGTCCCCCTCTACATCAGGAGGGGGCATAGATACCACATGGATGCTGGATGCAATTCTCCTGCTTTCAGTTGTAGGCAATCTTGGCTCCATGGTGTGGTAGTTGACCTTCTTCACTTCCATGTTAGCTGAGTGGGGTAAGTCCAATAAACTAGAGTGTAGGGGTTGCAAGTCTGTTGAGGCTCAATGCCTGGCTATCACATGGGCAGTCCAGAGATTCAGGTCCCGTGGGTATACATTAAACTCCAGCACCAACTGCAGTTCTGGTAAAAGTAACAGGAGAGGCTTGTGAACAAAGATCACATCTAAGTCCAGCTCCATCACACAGAAACACAAACTCCAAAGTAGGGCCAACTGAGATGGCACTGAACTCCATCTGCCATGACCATAGAACCTGTGGATCTCTGTATTCCTCAGAAGAACCAATACCAGGGTTTGTATCTATTTTATCTGTCTTTGGGACTCTGCTCAGGTGTGCATAAGGGCAACCCCTCTGATAACCTCCTGGCTCTTTTTGGAGACTCATAGCCATATAAACCCATTTGTCCTTTCCATTTCCCCCTTTTTATTCAGGTCAAAAAGCATTTTTAACTCCTGGTATTATATGTAGACTGAGATATTTTTCTGGTCCTAGTTGACCCTTTTATTCAAGGTCATTTTCTATTTATATCATCAGCTTGTACTTGGTAGGAATCCCTCGGCACCAGGGAGGCTCATCCCCAGGAGTCATGTCCCATGCTGTGGGGAAGGCAACACATTTACATGCTGAGTTTGGCTTTGAGACTGTCCACATTTGCACAACATGGAGGTTCTCAGGAGGTAACTCTGAGGCACCCTGGAACTCTAGGCCTTGTTCTTATTTCAGGTGCACAGGCTTACAAGCATAGTCATTAGTTAAAGGGCTCATTGTTGGACCTTCCTTCTTTTTTGGTTCTTTGCCATTGCACTTGGTGGATTGTTGTTGTTCGTTTAGGGACTGTGATAGAATTCCCCTGGCTAAGAACTCAGCACTCCCTCAGTTGTTGTTTTTAATTGTAACCACTATGAAAATATCCAAACATTTTTATGTACCCTGGATATATGCCCTAGATAACTCCCTGCCACCCATGTGTCCCCTGTCAGCAACATCCCACACCAGTATTCCTCCCCTGCCATTGGTGAACCTCTCTATGATCCAAAACTTCTTCAAAAATGAAGCCCAATATATTGCCAGGTTCCATTAATAGTAAAATGGTATATAGTGATGGGTTTAAATGTTAGATATAGAATACATATTAATTTAGAAAAATTAAGGTAAAAATAAATTGGGGTATCAAAAAATTTAAAAATGCAAAAGTGATGGATGTAGGATAACTGAATACCTGAAAGTTACTTGTTTCTCTCCCTATTGCTAGGATACAAAGAAAAGAATTGCATGTAAATGAGAAGGTAATGAAATGCAACCCTCTCTTTGGGCCAAATTCCGCTTTTGGTGGTCAAGAATATCCTATTGAAGCAATGACATATGAAAATCAGCTTCAACCAGTTGGCCGAACCTGCGCAGAAGCAGCCTCTTGCTGTCCTCACTTCAACTTAATTAACATAATGAAATTCCCACCCAGGGGTGGAGTTATCCACCCTTTTCTTGATCATGCAATGTATGTGCAAGCGTGGTGTCCTGAACATACTAATCATACAATTATATAACCAGCTATGTGTGTTCATCCATATGCATAAAAACTAATGAATAATCAAAGCAAATGCTAAGTAGTAACTTGGGTATTTAGACAAGAGTGAAACTGCAGCATTTGGAGTCGGGTCTGAGTCACTTTGGACTGGCCTTGGCTCCTTACCTCTGCAGACGTAATAAATGTGAGTTTGCCTAACTCTCATGTTGAAGTTTTCTTCATGCCATCTCTGGTTATCCCTAAATGCCCTGTTTTGAGGCCTAACAAATTGGCGACTCCACTGAGACAAAATAAACAAATAAAAATAGTTACCAGAGAATGCTTCCAAGGTGAGCTGCAGAGGTGGTTGTCTGCACAGAGGTATCCCTGACTCTAGTGGCCACTCGGGGTCTTCCCGAGGGCTCGGGGGATCCCCAGGGCAGAGCCACTTTCCAGCTGCCAAAAGAACCAAGGCTCACAAGGTTAAGATGGAGGACCAGGTCATCTTCTTCCCTGGTGGGTGAATTCATTCCTTTATTCATTACTTTTTTCTTTTAGCTAACTGCAAGTTAGCATTTGGTTCACCTTCATTATGGTAGAGGAGGTTTGGTTACAGTGGGAGAGGTCTTGGTGGGTTTGAGTCCCACTCCCTCAATCCCTTAAAGGGGAAACCTGCTGTTTGGCTTTGGCTAACTGTGAGTTAGCATTTAGTTTACCTTAGCTAAGGTAGTGAAGGTATGGTGGGAGTGGGAGAGGTTTTGTGGGTTTGAGTCCCACTCCCTCACTCCCTTTAAGGGGAAGCCTGCTGCCTTTTGTGCCTTTACTTTTGGCTGTTTTCTCTCTCTCTCTCTTTCTGCCACCATGGGGAACGAAGCGTCGGTACTTGAGTGCTCACCACTAGGATGCATCCTGAAAAATTGGTCTAAATTTGGAGAATCTGGGGTACAAAAAAAATTAATTAATTACTTTTTGTAATGAAGCTAGGCCTAGATATAGATTAAATAACAGAAACATTTGGCCAAAAAAATGAGTGTTTGAATTTTAATACTATACTGCAATTGGATTTTTTTTGTAAACAGCAAGAGAAATGGGCAAAAATCCCATATGTTCAAGTTTTCTTGGAGTTGTGGAAAGATAAAGAAACCAGAAAGAATTTGAATTAATGTTGTGTGAGTCCCCTTCAACCCTGGTTACAAAAACAGTTGAGGTCCTGGGATCCCCTCTCTTAAAACCCATTAATGAACTCCTCAATTTAAGTACATTACCCCCTCATTATTTCAGACTACCTCTGCCTCCTCCCCCACCAGGGCCACTGCCAAAACCCACTCTTCCCTTAGAGATATCAGGCCCCCTTTCCCTCCCACAAGGGCCTTTCCTTCAATCTCCCTCCCACACTCAGAGTGGAGCTGTTTTTGGCCAGGGTAGGACCCCCTATCCAAAGGAGATTGTAGGTCAGTTCCTGCTCTGGCAAGTTCAAAATAGAATTAATGATCAAGGGCGACCCCAAGGCTTTCCTTTCATCCACACTTCTTTCACCACCTCTGGTTTATTTAATTGAAAAAATAACACTCCAGCTTATCGTGCAGATCCTGAGAAAGTAACAATCCTGTTTGTTTCCACTTTTGACACACAAAATGTGGATAATATACAAGCCCTTATAAACCTCCTCCTCACCCCCAAGGAAAGACTAATAGGCCTGGAAAAAAAGTGCAACAAGAAGCCAAAGCATTGCAGCAGGTGGCACCTCAAAACCTTATTTACAGCTCCCCAAATGAGGCAGTCCCTGAAGCTAATCCTCTTTGGAATCTGCTTCTTGCTGGGCTATGGAAAAGTGCTCCAAAGCAAAAATCAATCACTAAATTACAGGAAGTCCAACAAAAACCACACACAGCTTTGGTTGGTGGGGACACAGAGCCTCTCCAGTGGCCTCTGAATGTAAGCTAGCCTTTCACCAACTGAAGAGGGAGCTAATGACTGCCCCTGCCCTGGGACTACCTGATCTCAAAAAACCTTTTAATTTACTTGTCCATGAAAAACAAGCTATAGCCCTTGGAGTATTAACTCAGAGATTGGGAGGTTAGCATCATCCGGTAGCATACTTCTCAAAATTACTAGACAATACTGCAAAAAGGTGGCCGGCATGTTTAAGAGCTGTTGCTGCAACCTGTGTCTTATTACAGGAAGCTGAAAAATTTACATTAGGACAGCCCCTCACCATTCACACCCCTCATCAAGTACTAAAACTGCTTGAAGGAAAGGGGAATCTTTGGCTAACCCAAGGGAGGCTTGGAAAATATCAAGCAGCACTCCTAAACAACCCAGAAGTTAAATTAAAAGTCTGTGCAACCTTAAATCCAGCTTCACTACTCCCATCAAGCACAGAAAAAATACCTATTCATGACTGTACAGAAATGCTAGAGGAAGTCTTTTCTTCCAGGAAAGACTTGTAAGATACTCCTCTACTAGATCCAGATTTAGAAATCTTCACAAATGGAAATAGCTTCATTGAAGGGGGTGTTTAAAAAGCTGGATATGCTCTTATAACTGTGGGGGGGGGGGAGTAATAGAAGCTGCAACACTTCCCCCAGGGAGCTCTGCTCTTCCTAGAGCCCTCTAAAGAGGAGATGGACATTAAGCATGCCACACAAATAACTGAACTTTTAGAAGCAGTAAAACTACCAGCAGAGGTAGCCATAATGCACTGCTGGGGACATCAAAAGGGAGAATCCCATGTAGCCCTAATGAACAGGCAAACAGATCAAGCAGCAAAAGAGGCTGTGAGAAAAGTCTACCCTCCTAGTCAAGTAGCTGCACTCATTAAACCTGATTCCTCAACATATAAAAGAAGTTTTCTGTCCAGTCTATACCCCTGCAGATCTTGAGCATGCAAGAGAAAGGGGATTTCAGGAGAATTCAGAAAAATCAGAAAAAGGGGGTAAGAGGCTGAAAAACAGCCAAGGACAATTCTATCTGCCGAAGAACCTAGTATATCCCCTAGTCTCTTATTATCACCAAACCACACACTTGGGACAACAAGCACTACTGAGCCTTCTTCACTGACTGGTGGTGGGACCTCAGCTTGCTCAAACAGTGCAAAGAAGTCTCTAACCAGTGTCTTTCTTGCCAGAAAAATAACCCAAAAGGAACATCGTGGACTTCTTTTAAAACACAAAGTTGAGGGCTTCCCCCAGCAGAAGATTGGCAAGTAAATTTCACAGTAATGCCAAAAACCACAAGAAAATTTTAGTATGTTTAGGTATTTGTAGAAACTTTTTCAGGGTGAGTAGAAGCCATTCCCTGCCGCACAGAACAGCACTCCACGGTAACAAAATTCCTCCTCCAAAAAATCATCCCGAGGTTTGGACTGCCCCAAACAATTCAGTCAGATACTGGGCCTGCTTTTATTTCAGCTGTGGTACAGGGTGTCAATCAGTGTCTTAGAATTAAGTGGAAACTACATGCAGCCTAAAAACCTGAGTTATCAAGAAAGGAAAAAAAAGAATGAACTATACTTTGAAGAAAACTTTAAGTGAAGTTTGTCAAGAAACACAGTTGAAACGGACAAAAACACTTAACTTTGCTCTCCTTGGGGTTAGGGTGGCCCCTAGAAGAGGACTTGAATTAAGTCCTTTTAAACTTATGTATGGAAGGCCCTTACTAAACAACCCAAGGGAATAACCCAATACACCAGTGACCTTAGAGGGAGCCCTCCATAAGTGGGCTTTGCATTTAGGAGAGCTCCTTACCACCATGCATGCATATGCAAATATGTGCCTAAAATACCCCACTGGCCAGTGTCCCCACCGCTTCTCAATCTGGAATCAAGTTCTTTTAAAAGTTTAGAAAAACAAACATCCTGAAAATCAGCTTAAACCCAAATGGAGGGACCTTACACAGTACTGTTAACCTCTCATTCTTCTCTTAAATTGCAGGGAATAAAGTCCTGGGCCCATCATACCAGAGCAAAACCCAACTACTTATCAGAGCCAGCAGATAAAGAAGGTCCTGAGCTGGAAATCACACCAGAACTCAGATGGGATCTCCCTTCATAAGACTTTCATGCTAATGTGCTGGAGGTGCAGTTAATGTTGGGGTTTAAGATATATTTAGGGGATTTGAATCTCTGGACTGACAATGTGATAGCCAGATCCTGAGCCTAAACAGACTCCAGCACCTACAATCTGATTTATTGGACTTACCACACTCAGCTAAGATGGAGTTGAAGAAGGACAACCACCACACCATGGAGCCTAGAGTGATTACAACTGAAAATGGGAGGATTGCATCCAGCATCCATGTGGAATCTGAGCCTCCTCTTGACATAGAGGTGCAATGGACACAACCAATCCAATGTCCACATAGAAGAGGTGGCATTGGATTGGGAAAAGTGGACATAATGGACAAAGGGTATGGGGAAAGGCAGGAAGAGATGAGAGGTGGAGGCGTCTTTGGGACATGGAGCTGCCCTGGATGGTGCTTCAGAGGTAATCACCGGACATTGTAAATCCTCACAGGGCCCACTTGATGGAATAGAGGAGAGTATGGGCCATGATGTGAACCAATGTATATGAGGTGCAGAGGTGCCCAAAGATGTACTTACCAAATCCAATGGATGTGTCATGATGATGGGAACGAGTGTTGTTGGGGGGGGGGGGGAGAGGGGGGGTGGGGGGGTGGGGTTGAATGGGACCTCACATATATATTTTTAATGTAATATTATTACAAAGTCAATAAAAAAATAAAAAAATTTAAAAAAAAAAAAAAGAAATCACACCAGAGCATTAAGCAAAATATGAGATGGAGCCAGTTGAGAACCTGTCTTCCTGTCCAAGAAGGATAAAACACCAAATATTAATCTTGTTCTTTCTTCTACAGGACCTACCAGTAACTAGCCCTGAGGGAAGATATCACTCATCCCATATTTTGCAAATCATCCAAAATCTGTATAATAGAACCAAGTGTTGGTACTGAATAAATTTGCAGCATCAATATCAAGTGATGCCTGAATCAACTATATTACGGAATGCTTCAGTCAATCTACATCTTGAGAGCAGCAGTCAGGAAAACCCACTTAAACAAAGTTCTTTTGACTCACTTGTGCAGCATCTAAGTGCTACATATTAAATCATTACAACACCTCCAATAATTGGAGAAATGTTTATGTAGATAATAGTAATCATAAATATAGCATGTGCATTTTAGCCAAATCTATGAGGCCTGGGCCCCAACTTAGCTCACTGCACCCAAATCAGTGTAACTTGACTGCCTGGGTATTCCCCCAAAATGTTAAAAGCAGAAGTACAAATGTCCATACTATAACTACCAGCTCAACAAATTATCGTCTTACTTTGCATCTTCAGTTGGAGTCTCAAATTCTTAAAAAGCAACCATATACTCATGCTTTCATAAGAAATTAATACAAAATCCTACAAGCTTTTGTAAAGGCAAACCCCAAGGTATGTACGACATCCTCATTAACACCACAAACGATCAAAGTTGCAGGCAACTGAACTCTTCCTATGTAAATCACCCTAACATGTATTATGATGAAGCAAAATCTATGTTCTTTTTTGAAACTCCCATCACCCAAATATAAACCCATTACTTAGTGCTGCCATAACTCAAGGAAAAGTTTCCTTTTTTATATCCCATTCCTGGCAGTCAAGCAAGCAAGAATGGAAACAAGGTGCAACAAATATAACTTTTACTGCTACTTTAAATCCCAAATTAGGAATATATTTTCTTTGTGGAAATTCTGCTTGTCTATCACTTCCACCATATTGGAAAGAACTTTGTAGTCTTGGATATGTTTTCCCTGTAGTATTCACAATGAATGACAGCACCACCCTACCCTTCCCAGTAACAACGCAATTTAGCCCCAGAACCAAGAGAGCAATCCCATTAATCCCCTTGTTTACCTTCTTAGGAATCACAGCATCTACTTGAACTGCAGCTGCTTCTTTGTACCTAGCTACCGTCTCTCCAAAGAAATGGGAGCAAACATAGCTCAGATAGCAAACACTATCTTTACAGTGCAAAAGCAAATAAACTCCTAAACTGCAGTAGTGCTGCAAAACCACTGAGCACTTGATTTGCTAACAGCTGCACAAGGAGGAATATGTTTATTCCTCAAAGAAGAGGGCTGTTATTATGTAAATGAATCAGGTAAACTCCTTGAGAGCATTGAGGAACTAAAGAACAAAGCCAATAACCTCATAACATGGAAAAGTAATTTTTCATTTTTGAACCCATCTAACCTTTCCAAATAGCTGCTCCCCCATATAGGACCATTAATTACTGCCTTAATTCTTTTAGCACTTGTACCTTTACTTATATCATTCATGCAACGCTTTATTCAGAAGCAGTTGCAAACTCTAACAAACTAACTTTTACTCCTCAGACCACCCTCTTACTATAATTTTCTAAGAGCTCAACGCCCATAATGTCAGCAGGAAGCAGTTACAGAAAATCTAAGCTTCGTCCCTTTCCCCTGCAATAAGAATATCGCCAAAAACTAGGAGGAGGGAATTGATGAATGTAGGATAACCAAATACCTGAGAGTAACTTGTTTCTCTTCCTGTTGCTAGAATACAAAGAAAAGAATTTTATGTAATTCAGAAGGTAATGAAATGCAAGCCTCTCTTTGGGCCAAAACCCGCTTTTGGGTGGTCAAGAATATCCTATTGAAGCAATGACATATGAAAACCAGCTTCAACCAGTTGGCCAGACCTGCGCAGAAGCAGCCCCTTGCTGTCCTCACTTAACTTGCTTAATTAACATAATAAAATTCCCACCTGGGGGTGGAGTTATCCGCCCCTTTCTTGATCATGCAATGTATGTGCAAGCGTGGTGTCCTGAACATACTAATCATACAATTATATAACCAGCTATGTGTGTTCATCCATATGCATAAAAACTAATGAATAATCAAAGCAAATGCTGAGTAGTAACTTGGGTATTTAAACAAGAGTGAAACTGCAGCATGTGGAGTCAGGTCTGAATCACTTTGGACTGGCCTTGGCTCCTTACCTCTGCAGATGTAATAAATGTGAGTTTGCGTAACTCTCACGTTGAAGTTTTCTTCATGCCATCTCTGGTTGTCCATAAAGGCCCTGTTTTGAGGCCTAATAAAAGCTTTGTTTTAATGGTTTGCCTTTCATTACTGCAATAAGTGTTGCCCTGTATGCAAATTAGCAAGGCCACTTCTTCTGTCATTTCCTCAGTGTCCACATCCTTTCTTTTTCTTTTTTTCCCCTAATTATTAGGGAAATTATTATCTTCAAAAAAGTTTTAGATCACAGTAATTCATATATACAATATACAGTACTCCCACATATCCAACATACAACCTTTTCCCTTCCACAGCAATAATCTTTTTACATATTCACATTATATTTACTGAAACTGATGTACAGATATTGAGACAATAGCTTTCAAACAAGGAAACATTTGTGTTTACATTGTGGTTTATATTTTAGAATATAAGATTTTCTAAATTTTTAGTTATCTTATGTTTTACATTATGATTTACATTTTAGCCTACCAGCCCCTATATATTTTTGGTGTAATTTAACATGTCTTATATCCATCCTTATGTACTCTTGTGGAACACTTCTATTGTCCACATAGTTACATTGATTCCATCTATTCAATTCCTCTTCCCCCTCCGCTCAGGACCCACACTGACAGTCAATCTTCATTGCTTGAAGGGTCATGTTCAGAGATGCTTGCAACAGTGTTGAGGGCTTGACATGCTCAACTACCCTAATGCATTGGGAGCCACCATTTCTCTTGAAAGATACAATTCCCTCTATTTGAGAGCATCAATCCTCTCCAGGACGTGGGTATACCTTCACTCTCATTATATGGGTCTCTATCCAATGATATAACCCACTAGGGCAAAATGAGCACCCACACACTCCTGAGAAGCCTATCCTGCATCAGATTATCCCCTTTAAGCATCTTAAACAGGTAACCTTACTGATTATATTTTTGAAAAACTTTTCTCAGCATTATACTCTCAACCAAACACCGGACAATCTCCTATGTTTGTATGTTTCCCCACCTTCCCCTCAATTTCTTGGGCAATATTACCCATCCTCCCATCCCTAGCCACCCTCAAGCCTGCACAGCCCCACCCAAAGGTCACCCTATGCCCCCATTTTATCCTTTCCTTGTACAAATCCTTACCTCCAGCTTAACATAGATTTCACCCATGTAGGTGTCAACTTACATCCTTCCTCTACCCCCAAATTTTCTTTAAGCCTATCTTCCAGTCTCTAGCTTTCTGAGGCAGCTTGGTTTTCTTATTTCATATCATTGAGGTCATGTAGTATTTGTCCTTCAATGCCTGGGTTGCTTCACTCAACCTAAGGTTCTCAAGATTCATCCATGTTATCACAAGTGTTTGTATTGTATTAATTCTTAAAGCTGAGTAGTATTGCATTGTATGTATATAACACATTTTATTTATCCATTCCTCTGTTGATGGGCATTTGGGTTGAGTCCAACTTTTGACAATAGTGAATAGTGCTGCTATGAACATTGGTATGCATATATTGGTTTGTGTCCTTGTTTTCAGTTCTACTGGGTATATACCCAGCAGTGAAATTGCTGGGTCATATGGCAAATCTGTAGCTAGTATTTTGAGAATCTGCCAAACTGTCCTCCAAAATGACTGGATCCTTCTGCATTCCCACCAGCAGTGGATGAGAGTTCCCATTCCTCTACATCCTCTCCAGCATTTATAGTCCTCTGTTTTTTCATAGCTGCCAATGTTATGCAAGTAAGATGGTATCTCATTGTAGTTTTCATTTGCATTTCCCTAATAGCTAGAGATTTGGAGCATTTTTTCATGTGCATTTTGGTCATTTGTATTTCTTCTTTGGAGAAGTGTCTGTTTAAATCTTTTCCCCATTTTAAAAAATGGGTTGTTTGTCTTTTTACTTTTGAGATATAGGATTTATTTGTATATTTAGATTATAATTCTCCTATCAGATATATGGTTACCAAATATTTTCTCCCATTGTGTAGGCTCCCTTTTCACTTTCTTGACAAACTCCTTTGAGGTGCAGAAGGCTTTAATTTGGGGAAGTTCTATTGATCTATTTGTTCTTTTGCTGCATCCCATAAGTTTTGGTATGCTGTGTTATCATTTTCATTAGGTTCAAGGTAGTTATTAATTTCTTTTGAGATTTCCTCTTGACCCACTGTTTTTCTAAGAATGTGCTGTTTAATTTCCATATCTTGGTGTGAAATCTGGATCTCTGGCACTTGCAATTTTCCAGCTTCACTCCACTCAGATCAGAGATATAATTTTGTATGATTTTGAGCTTTCTGAATTCATTGAGCCTTTCTTTGTGGCCTAGGGTATGGTCTATCTTGGAGAATAATCCATGTGCACTTGAGAAAATTGTATATACTGTATTCGGGTGTAATGATCTGTATATGTCTATTAGGTCCAGCTCCTCTAATATACTGTTCAAAGTTTTTGTTTCTTTATCGATTCTCTTTTGAGATGTTCTGTCCAAATTTGATAGTTTTGTATTACATTGATTGATTTTATGTTGAGAGGGAAATTTTTAGCCATAAATTCATACATCAAAAAAGAAGAAAGAGCAAAAATTGAAGAACTAACTGCACATTTGGAGGAATTCATTAAAAAAACAGCAAAGTAACCCCACAGGAAGAAGAAAGAAAGAACAAAGATCAGAGCAGAACTAAATGAAATAGAAAATAAGAAAGCACTTGAAAATATAAACAAAACCAAGAGCTGGCTCTTTATTACTCCTGCCTTTTTTTGGTTATTGTTTGCTTGTATTGTTTTCCAGCCATTCACTTTCTTTTTTTTTCATTCACTTTCGACTTCCTTGAATCCCTGGGTCTAAGATGTGTTTCTTCTAGACAGTATATAGATGGATCATATTTCCTTATCCAATCTTCCAGGCTGAATCTTTTGACAGATGAATTTAATCCATTGACATTTAATGTTATTATTTTCAAGGAATTATTTATGTTAGCTAAATTTTTTTGGCCTTGTGTTTGTCATATTTTGGTTGTTTTTTTCCTTCTCTTTTTGTCTTTTTTGTTGCTTTTACACTCTCCTCCATTTCTGCCTCTCCTGTTTTTTTCTTTCTTCCTGCAGCGCTCCCTTTAGTATTTCTTGAAGGGCAGGGTTCTTGTTGGCATATTCTTTTCATTTGTGTATTTTTGTGAATATTTTGAATTCTCCATCATTTTTGAATATTATCTTAGCTGTGTAGAGTATTCTTGTTTGTATTTTTTTTCCTTTTAGTACCTTGACTATATCAAACCACTGCCTTCTTGCCTCCATGGTTTCAGATGAGAAATCAGCACTTAATTTTAGGAAGCCTGTATGTGATGGTTCTCTTTTCTCTTGCTGCTTTTAGATTTTTTGCTTTGTCTTGAGAATTGGATAATTTGACAAGAATATGTCTTGTGGTAGGCCTGTTGGGATTTGTGGTTTTGGGGTGCATTGTGCTTCCTGGACATGTACATCCATCTCCTTCAGGAGATTTGAGAAATTTTCAGCCATTATATTCTCCAACACCCCTTCTGTCCACTTTCCCTTCTCTTCTTCTTCTGGGATGCCTATAATATATATGTTTGTTCATTTTGCATGGTCATTCAGGTCCCTAACTCCCAGCTGGATTTTTTATATCTTTTTATCAATCAGTTCTACTATCTGTTTGATTTCAGATGTATTGTCTTCCATGTCACTAATTCTCTCCTCTGCCTCTTCTAATCTGCTGCTATTTGCTGAGAGTGTATTTTTTATTTCTTTAACTGTGGTGGTAATCACCATCATATGTGTTATCTTTTTGCATATGTCTGCTATTTCTTCTGTATTGTCTCCAAGTGTTTTTTTCATATTGTTAATACCTTCCTTTATTTCATTAAGTTGGTCTCTAATATATGTTCTGAGATCTTTACTTGTCCAAAGTTCTGCTCCTCTACATGGTTTTTAGTTTGTTCATTGGATTCAACCACGTTTTCCTGATTATTGGTTTGGTTGGTAGTTTTTAGTTGCTGTCTGGTCATCATTTTATCTTGATGGTTTTAATCAGTTCCTTAGCTTCTTTGTCTAGTCTTGGAGATTAATTAGTTGTTGTTTTGTGTAAGTGTTATGTCTTCTGTTTGTCACATTGTTCTTCTTACTCTGTTTACTTGTTGCTGGCTAAGTTCACTTTGAAGGAAAATATTAGGGCCAGGAGAAGGAAAATGAGTAAGAAAAGAAAATGTATAAAGTAGTAATGGTAATAAATGTTAACAGAGCAACAATGTGAAATCTAGGAGAATGGATATTAGACTCATGTAGGTTGTGTAGAGTTATAGCAGTAAGTAGAGTACCTATAATGAGACAGTCCGCTGAATATGGGGAGGAATATAGTATGAATTTTAAAAAAAAACAGTGTTTTCATTAGAAAGGGAGAGAGAAAAGAATGATATTAATATCAAGAGTGAATAAGAGACAGAAAACAGAACAAAGGTATTAGAAATAAAAAGTCAAACAATTTGGGAGCCAAAGAAAGGGCAGTGGAATGTTAAGAGAAACAGAAGATGATGGAGGATAGAATGATTGTAGGCGAGAGTGGATATTGTAGGTGGCAAAAATCAATATACAAAGAAAAGAGGAAATGGAGAATGGAGAAATACAGCAAATGTGAAGTGTTCCCTGCAGCACTTATTATATAAAGAAAATAAAATAGTGAAGAAGAAAAAGAGATTAAAGAAAAAAGAGAAGAGAAAAGGGGGGCAAAGAAAAGGGGGGAAACAAGTAAGAAAAAGAAAAAGAGAAAAAAACTAAATAAATGTAAAAGGACCTTGGGGGATAAAAAGGTAGAAAAAACTAGGAGACAATGCAATATTAGCAACCACGAGAAAAAAAGAAAAGAAAAGAAAAGAACCAACATTTCAAGCTAGGAATCCTCTTTGCAGTTAAATAAAGCACTTAGGGATATGACCTTCCCCTTTCACCCTTCGTCCCTTCTCTCTCTCCCAGGGCAGCAGGAAAGCTGCCTGAGTGTTTCGGTAGGAGACTCAAGTGGGTCCTTGTTGAACCAACTCAACACAGAAGACTATGACTCTTTATTTCCAGTGTGAGAGCACCAGAAACCCCAAATATGCTACTGGAAGCTTAGATAGCATGTCCTACAGTCCCTCCCCCTTAGGTGTGCTAGGGGAGGTCTAATTGATTTTGACTCCATCTTCTCTCAGACCAAGTTTCTTATCCCTGGACGTTTAGTTAAATTGGGCTTCCTCAGCAGATTTGCCTCTCCTTTCTTCTCAGTCTCTCCCCAGGTCAGCTGGTATACTCCTCCGAGCTCAAGGAGGAAAAGGAAAAAACAACAACAACACAAAAAGTGGAGGGCTAGGGTAATCAAGGACCTCAGATGGACTTCAGGGCGCGGTGGATTCGGGAATGGGAAGTCCATGATATTGCAGACTCAAGGTGTGTGAGTCTCTGGAGCATGGGTTGCCAGTGTTTAGGGGATACAGACCTGGGAACCATGCCTCTGGTTAACACTGGGTTTGGGAACACTGCAGCACAACAAAGTTTTCAGGGATCGCCAGGCCCGGGCCACCAACCCTAGGGGGAAGGGTCCCACCCACAGCTTCTGACCTCCATGTAAGAGACCCAAAATTCTACCTCTTGCAAGAATCTCTTCTGTCACTGTCTCACCAAATCGACCTCCAGATACCTCCTGCCCTGCAAGCACCTGAAAGAGGCCAGTCCAGCAGGACTCTGACCCTCCTCCCCTCTGCTGGTTCTTAATGTCAGCATTCGTCTTCAGTTGAATGGTATATAAGATACTAGGCACAACCAGATTCTAAAGGCACCAGTAAGTTGCATGAACAGGTTGCTCATCCTTCCTACTCCTGACACAAATTCATTTCTTTCTCATCTTACACTTAGGGCCTCATGGTGAGTTCCCTACAATCAGTGGATAAAAGAGAAAATCATTTTAATCTGGTTTACAGATAGATTGGCATGGTATCCTGATACTTGTTTGAAGTGGTCTGTTGTAGCATTACATTCCCATGCAAAAGTGAACCTGGAAGACTGTGGTGAGGGGAATTCTCTTTATGGGCACCCCTTTAATCAATGGATGTTATTGTTCCATTTGTCTGGAAGGAGATGGCTAGAAGTGGAGATCTACTCTGGTTAATGGAAATTGTACAATAGTTTGGTCACCTGTTCAAGACTTGGAAGGGACAAGTCTGGAGATTTGATAACCAGGTGGTCTGGGGAAGAGGCAGATACATGGATTTTTGAGAATGGTCCCAAAGCATGAGGAAATGTGCATGCCTTGTGAGTGTTCCCCCAGCCATGCCCACCACAGTGGAGGCTTTTGATAATGAGGTGGGGAAGATTCTTACTCAGTGGTTTCGTGATCAAAGTGGCTGTGGTGACAGACATGGATATTGGTCATGAGCTCAGCACCATGGTGTTCCCTCACTAAGGCTCATCTGTGTACTACTCCTGCCCAGTGTCCAGTTGACTGACAGTAGAGCCCAACCTATGGTGCCATTCATCAGGGGATCCAGCCAGCTACCTGGTGGAGGCTGATTATATTGAGCCCCTTCCCTTATGCAGGGGACAGCATTTTTTTTGCAACCTCTGCAAAAAATACTTACTTTGTGTGTAAATGTTCCTACCTTCCCCAACTGACATCGTTTTGCCAGCAATACTATCCATGGACTTACCAAAAGCCTTTTTCGTCATTATAGTACCCCTAAAAATAGACTTTACTGTGCCATTGTTTGAGAACTTCACTTGATATTTGGAGAAGCGTGAACATTTGAAATGACAAGGCAAAGGAGGGTTATTATGGTGGCTTACTCAATTGATCCTGAGTATCAAGAGGAAAGAGTATTGTTGCTACATATTTGGGTCAGATGAATGTATTTCTGTGACCCACAGAATTTTCAGGGGTGCCTGATAGTACTGCTATGGATAGACTGCTAAGTTTAGTGGAAGATAACAGCAACCCCTTATGGACAGGATCAGTAAGGGCTCAGATACCTGCAGGGTGAAATCTTGGGCTATCCCATCAAATAAAGGAGCATAATCCTCTGTGAGGTTTGGTTGAGCCCAAAGGGATTATGACATATATAATAGAAGTAAGAAGCAACACACATCCATTCTGGCCTGATGTCTCATTGCATAAACGCATACTGTTGTAGTGATGCTTACTTCAACTCTTTGGTATTTTATGCATAATTTTATGTGTACTTGTTGGATGGAGCCAATTGTTCCCATATCTTCCCAACTCCATGTTCAGTGCCATCTTGCAGGTAGCTTGAAATTGGCTGTGGTGGGAATATTAACATGATGGAAGTCAGCAAACGCTACTAATCAGGGCTCATCCCCACTGCTTCTTGAGAGTCCAGCACACCACTAGCTCCAAGGCACCCTTTTGAAATAGCCAGTGCACTTGAAAAGGGCCTGGGTGGCTCTGGAGTCAATACTTGCAGAAGAAACTTCCTGATACTTGGATCAGGTTAGGACAGATTTTTCCTGGATGCCATGCGGCAGTCAGGAGCTTCCTGACTCTCTCTACTTCTTGTGGCCCACCTCCCTTAGCAGGGCAGTTCTGTGGGGTTCTGGGCTTATTCCCAGAACCTCAGACAACATTCCATTCTTACAGCTGTTGAACTGATAGTTTTATGCACCTTGTTTTCTCTGTTCAGTTATTCAGAGAGGTTTATGTTATCTGAAAATGAACCCTGACTGATACATACAATGATATCTGCATACACACACACACAGATACATACACATGGAAACAGCAGGAAAGAAATGGCATACTACCACATGATTGATTGAAGTTTAAAGAAGACAAGACTATCTATAGAGATGTAAGGATGTGAAAGGGACCAGTAAGCACTGGTGGGCTGACTCTTACTGGCTCACGAGAGCTGGATTATAAACTGTCAGAAAGTTTGTGACTTGGTTGTTCAATGCAGTCGTTCTTAAAATGTCAACTACATAACCTTACAATCAAATCGTTTATATTAAAACAAAGTTGGTAAATAGTCAAAACTACTCACTTTATAATTATTTTTCCATGTTTTACTGTTATGTGTGCTCTGGGGACTATTTCCATCTCTTGTGTCTGTATGGTTGAAATACTGTGTAATGGTAAGTGATTGAGCACTGAGAGTTTGATGAGCGAAAGCTCCCTGGTCCGTACAAAAGGCTCCAATGTGATCTTTCCGAGAATTTGTTTGCTTTGCACCCTGAACCTTCAATAAATCCCTAGTGCCCTAGTCCATCCAAGATCAAGTCCAAGCTCCTTACCCTGGCCCTCGGTTCCCAAGGGCTCCTCCTCTCAGCCATCATCAACCCAGCAGTCTTGGCAGGCACTGTCCCTCGCCCTGCTGCGCCTCGTCCGTCCTCGCCTTGTGGACAGATCCTACATCCCCACTCTAGTCCCTGCCTCTCCAAGCTGTCCTGTGGTCTGCAAGTCTGTCAGGGCCGGGGGCCACCACTGGACCCCAAGCCTGCTACTCAGCCTGGGGGGGAGGGAGTAATATAGGAGATGGGCGAAGTCTGTGTTGGCACAGAGCCAGCAGCGGGCAGGCACTCTCGCGCCCATGCAGGTTTGGTGGGAAGCTGTCATGTGCCCTGCCAACTGGCCAGGAGGCTGTTTGTGCAGGCCCGCTGACAGCCCGCGGGGCAGGGGATCGATGGGGCAAAGCTTGGGAGGGCGGCTCAGTCCATTAGAGACGGAAGATGATGAGAGAGGTGAGCGGAGGCCACAGAGGCCAGGGAAGAGGACGCGGCTGGTGGTGGAAGTGGCCCTCGTGGACCTGGAAGTTCTGGGGGTACCAATCGGCAGGCTGAACTCGAGAGCCCCAGGAGCCCTGGTGGCCCTTGGGGCGCCATTAGCGCAGGAGTCGTGGGCGCTGCAGGTGGAGGCGCTGGCCTGGGAGCCCGCCCGCACTTTGTGCTCCTGCGTTGTGTGGCTCGCGATGGCTACTATGCTCATTGTATCCCTGAGGAGAGGCCCATTAGGGATGTGGAGAGGGACCTGTTGCTCTAGGAGGGCAGCCGGGGGGTACAGAAAGGGGGATCGGGGCCGACTGGAAAGCACTGGCTGGAGGGGGCGGGATGGGAGGAAGGTCAGAGTGGTCAGAGGAGGTGCAGGGGGCAGGAATAGAAGGCCTGAGTGCGGAGTGGTAGAAGGCTAGGCTTGGGGCAGCGGAGTGGGGGCAGGAACAGATGACCGAAGGGTTGACCCGAGGGAATGGACGGGGAGGTGGGCCAGGGTGTCACGTGGCCACAGGGCTGAGGTGGGAGGAAGGCTGGCCTAGGGGCACAAGGAGGCCTTCGGGCCAGGCAAAGTCGGTCCAGGCTGGTGCCTTAACCAGATCTCCTCCAGCACCCTCAGAGGGCCTTTTGCATCCTAGGAGGAAGTGGAGATGGCACACAGGTCCCTGATCTCCTCCCAAGGACCTCACCTGCGGGCGATTCCGAAGGAGCTCTCTGTGACCAGGAGCTTCCTGGTGGTGTCAGTTCTGGAAGGGGCGTGGGCTGGCGATGGTAGGGGTGGGGGATGGGATGGGGGTGGGCTGGCAGCCTCTTGCATGGCCAATCTCATCCGAAGGACGAATAATGGAGACCAAGAGACACCTAAATATGAGTTCTAAAGAACAGGCGTGGTGCACCGGGCCTAGGGGAGAATTTACACTTTGGATATGATTTTATTTTGTTCCCATCTTTTTTGCAGATGGAGTGCGGAAGACCGTGGGCAACTCCGAATTTCTTTCACCTCCTTCCTGAAGCGGCTTTTCCTGGTTGTGGGGACCATGAGGCGCTTTGGGCCCCTGTTTCCCACCAAGTTTTGACCCAGAAAGGGGGCTTAAACCCTAACCTTGGGTCACTTCCCAGGCAATGCTTCCTTCTCTAGAGCATTGATTCCTGGAGTCTGGGCCACTTTCCTTTTGCAGTCTAATTTTTTTGTCTCTGTTTGCTGTTGAATGCTCGTTTTATTCCCAGTTGCAGGAAGAGAGGCGAGCCTAAATGTTTGTTGTGGCAGTAAATAAAACCGAGTTAACTGTCTTCCATGTCTGAGTTTCTTTTCAGTGACTGCTAGCCCAAACTTTCTTCCCTTTTCCCTTGGTTTGGAGGGGAGGTTCTGTAATTCAGATATTCAGGGTGGAACAAGGTAATTAAGACAATTCAGGATATGTAAGGAAATGAAAATCAATTGTGCCCTGATACTCAGCATTAACTCAATCAACGTCTTCTTACTTTAATAATTGTATTAAGACCTAAAACACATAAAAATCATAGATAGTGTTTACTGTTTTCAAAGTTTAGGATTAAATATTTCCCTGCAAAGTTTTTTTTTTAATTATTTATTATTATTTTTTTTAAATTACATTATGAATGGGAAACGGACTTTGGCCCAGTGGTTAGGGCATCCGTCTACCATATGGGAGGTCCGCGGTTCAAACCCCGGGCCTCCTTGACCCGTGTGGAGCTGGCCATGCGCAGCGCTGATGCCCACAAGGAGTGCCGTGCCACGCAAGGGTGTCCCCCGCGTGGGGGAGCCCCACGCGCAAGGAGTGCGCCCGTGAGGAAAGCCACCCAGCGTGAAAAGAAAGAGCAGCCTGCCCAGGAATGGCGCCGCCCACACTTCCCGTGCCGCTGACGACAACAGAAGCGGACAAAGAAACAAGACGCAGCAAATAGACACCAAGAACAGACAACCAGGGGAGGGGGGGGGGGAATTAAATAAATAAATAAATCTTTAAAAAAAAATTACATTATGAAAAATATGAGGTCCCATTCAACCCCACCGCCCCCGCCCCCCACTCCCCCCACAGCAACACTCTCTCCCATCATCATGACACATCCATTGCACCTGGTAAGTTCATCTCTGAGCATCACTGCACCCCATAGTCAATGGTCCACATCATAGCCCAGACTCTCTCATGTTCCATCCAGTGGGCCCTGGGGGATCTATAACGTCCCGTAATTGTCCGTGAAACACTATCCAGGACAACTCCACGTCCCGAAAACGCCTCCACATCTAATCTCTTCCTCCCGTTCCCCACACCCAGCAGCCACCATGGCTACCATTCCCACACACATTCCACATTTTCTCTGTGGAAATTGGATTGGTTGTGTCCATTGCACATCAATGTCAAGTGAGGGCTTAGATTCCACATGGGTACTGGATGCACTCCTCCCGCTTCCAGTTGTAGACACTCTAGGCTCCATGTTGTGGTGGTTGACCTTCTTCAACTCCATGTTAGCTGAGTGGAGTAAGTCCAATAAATCAAAGTGTAGGAGCTGAAGTCTGTTGAGGCTCTTGCCTGGGTGTCATATTATCAGTCCAGAGATTCAAATCCCCTACATATATCTTAAACCCAGCACCGACTACAATTCCAATAAAGTAGCATGCAAGTCTTGTGAAAAGAGATCCCCTCTGAGTCCAATTCCATCACGTAGAAACACCAGCTCCAAAGAAGGGCTATCTGTCATGGCAGTGAACCCCTTCTGCCATGACCATAGAACCCGTGGGTCTCTTTATCCCTCAAAAGAACCAATACCTGGGGTTGTATCTACCTTATCTGTCTCTTAGACTCTGTTCAGTTGTACATAGGGGTATTCCTTCTGACAACTTCCAGACTCTTTTTTAGAGACTCACAGCCTTATAATCTCATTTCTCCTTTCCATTTCCCCCTTACATTGGGTCAAACAGCTTCCCGAAGTCCTGTTATTATATGTAGACAGGTATATTCTGCTGTTCCGCATTGAATCTTTAATTCAAGGTCATTTTCTAGTTGCTTCTTCAGCTGGTATGTGGTAGTGATCCCTTGGTGCCAGGGAGGCTCATCCCCAGGTGTCGTGTCCCACGCTGGGGGGAATGCATCGCATCTACACGCTGAGTTTGGCTGTGAGAGTGGCCACATTTGAGTAACATGAAGGCTGTCAGGAGGAAACCCCCAGGCACAATGCTACTCTAGGCCTTGTTCTTATTGCAGGTGTATAGGCTCAAAAGTGTAACCATTAGTATCACGAGCCCACTGTTGGGCCCTCCATCCTTCCTGGTTTTTGCCGTTGTGCCTGGAGGATTGCCGCTGTGCTCCCACGGCCCACAACAGTGACCCCCCGGCCAGGAGCCCAGTACCCCCCCAGCTGTTGTTTTTGTTTCCACTATGAGTATATATAGACATTACCATATACCCTGGGCATATGCCCTGTATAACTCCCTGTCAACCATATATATCCTGTCAATAACATCCCATATCAGTATTCCTCCGCTGCCATTGTTGAACCACTCTGTGATCCAAAACTTCCCGTAAAGTGAATCCCAACATAATGTCAGCTTCAGAAGAGTCTTAGATCACCGAAATTCATATATACAATATACAGTATTTCCCCAGATCCACCATAAAACCTTTTCCCTTGCACAGCAATAATCTTTTTACTTATTCATATCATATTTCCTGAAACTGATGTACAGATTCCAACACTATAGTTTTCAAACAAGGTGACATTTGTGCTTACTATGTGGTCCATATTTTAGGCTGTACAGTTTTCTAAATTTTTTAGTTATCCTATGTTTTGTCTTATGGTTTTCATTATTAGTCTGTCGTCCCCTATATGTTTTTGGTGTAATATTAGCTGTTTTATATTCATCCTTGTGTACTCTCACATAACTCCTCTTTTGCCCCCTTATTTACCTTTGTTCCATCCATTCCACATCCATTTTCCCCTCCCCTTAGGGCCCACAACGCCTGCCAATCTAATACCCTGGGAGCCGTCCTTTCTCATGAGAGATACAGTTCTCTCTATTCAATGGCATTAGTCTTCCCCAGGATATGGGTCCATCCCACCCAATGGTAGAACCCACCTTGGCAAAATGAGCCTTCAGCTATTCCCTCCGGAGTCCGTCACGCATCAGAACATACCCCCTGAGCGTCCTAACCAGGTAACCCTCCTACTTATACTTTGATATGTTTTACTCAACATTTAGTTCTCAACGAACTTCTGACACTCTCCCATATTCGTATGTTGCCCCTCCCTCCCACCTATTTCTTGGACAATATTACCCCTCTTCCCATCCCCAGCCCCCCTCAAACCCAGAAAACCCCACCCGAAGGTAACCCCTTGCCCCCATTTTGTCCCTTCTTTGTGCTCATACTTACCGCCAGCTCATCACAGATTCCACCCCTGCAGACATTAACTCACATCCTTCCTCCACCCCCCGATTTCCTGTAAGCCACTTTTCCAGACTCTAGCTCTCTGAGGCAGTTAACTTATTTCATATCATTGAGGTCATATAGTATTTGTCCTTCAATGCCTGGTTGCTTCACTCAACATAAGATTCTCAAGGTTCATCCATGTTATCACGTGCGATTGTAGTGTATTGGTTCTTACAGCTGAGTAGTATTCCATTGTGTGTATATACCACATTTTATTGATCCACTCATCTGTTGATGGACATTTGGATTGATTCCAACTTTTGGCGATAGTGAACAATGCTGCTATGAACATTGGTGTACATATATCGGTTTGTGTCCTTGTTTTCAGATCTGATGGGTATATACCCAGCAGTGGTATTGCTGGGTCATATGGCAAATCTATGGATAATTTTTTGAGAAACCGCCAAACTGTCCTCCAGAATGTTTGGATCCTTCTGCATTCCCACCAGCAGTGGATGAGTGTTCCCCTTTCTTCACATCCTCTCCAGCATTTGTATTCTACTGTTTTTTTCATGGCTGCCAATCTTATGGGAGTAAGATGGTATCTCATTGTAGTTTTGATTTGCATTTCCCTGATAGCTAGAGATTTGGAGCATTTTTTCATGTGCTTTCTAGCCATTTGTATTTCTTCTTTGGAGAAGTGTCTGTTTAAGTCTTTTTCCCATTTTTTAAATGGGTTGTTTATCTTTTTGTTTTCAAGATATATGAGTTCTTTATATATGCAAGTTATAAGTCTCTTATCAGATATATGGTTGCCAAATATTTTCTCCCATTGTGTGGGTTCCCTTTTTACTTTCTTGACAAACTCCTTTGAGGTGCAGAAGGCTTTAATTTTGAGGTAGTCCCATTTATCTATTTGTTCTTTTGCTGCTCGTGCTTTTGGTGTGATATTCATGAAGCCATTTCCTACTACAAGGTCCTGTAGATGTTTCCCTACACTGCTTTCTAAGGTCTTTATGGTCTTGGCTCTTATATTTAGGTATTTGATCCATCTTGAGTTGATCTTTGTATAAGGTGTGAGATGGTAATCCTCTTTCATTCTTCTACATATGGCTATCCAGTTCTCCAGGCACCATTTGTTGAATAGGCCATTCTCTCCCAGTTGAGAGGGTTTGGTGGCTTTATCGAATATTATATGGCTATATACATGAGGTTCTATATCTGAACTTTCAATTCGATTCCATTGGTCTGTGTGTCTCTCCTTATGCCAGTACCATGCTGTTTTCACTACTGTAGCTTTGTAATATGTTTTGAAGTCAGGAAGTGTGATTCCTCCTATTTCATTTTTCTTTTTCAATATGTCTTTGGCTATTCGGGGCCTCTTTCTATTCCAAATAAATTTCATAGTTAGTTTTTCTAGTTCCTTAAAGAAGGTTGTGTTGATTTTTATTGGGATTGCATTGAATGTGTAGATCAGTTTTGGTAGGATAGACATCTTAATAATATTCAGTCTTCCTATCCATGAACAGGGAATATTCTTCCATTTATTTAGGTCTTCTTTGATTTCCTTGAACAATCTTGTATAGTTCTCGATGTATAAGTTTTTTACTTCTTTAGTTAAATTTATTCCTAAGTATTTGATTTTTTTATTTACTATTGTGAATGGTATTTGTTTCTTGATTTCCTCCTGATCTTGCTCATTATTGGTGTACAGAAATGCTACTGATTTTTGCGCATTGGTCTTATAACCTGCGACTTTGCTAAACTCATTTATGAGTTCTAGGAGCTTTGTTGTCGATCTCTCAGGGTTTTCTATATATAGGATCATGTCATCTGCAAATAATGAAATTTTGACTTCTTCCCTTCCAATATGAATGCCTTTTATATCTGGTTCTTGTCTCAGTGCTCGAGAAAGTACTTCCAAGACAATGTTAAATAGGAGCGGAGACAATGGGCATCCTTGTCTTGTTCCTGAGTTTAGAGGGAAGGATTTCAG
Source organism: Dasypus novemcinctus (assembly GCF_030445035.2). Taxonomy (NCBI): domain Eukaryota; kingdom Metazoa; phylum Chordata; class Mammalia; order Cingulata; family Dasypodidae; genus Dasypus; species Dasypus novemcinctus. The sequence continues at coordinate 173,852,670 of NC_080704.1, forward strand.
GATTTCGCCATTGTAAACAATGTTGGCTTTCGGTTTTTCATATATACTCTTTATCATGTTCAAAAAGTTTCCTTGTATTCCCCGGGGATGAGCCTCCCTGGCACCGAGGGATCACTACCACATACCAGCTGAAGAACTAACTAGAAAATGACCTTGAATTAAAGATTCAATGCGGAACAGCAGAATATACCTGTCTACATATAATGACATGACTTCGGGAAGCTGTTTGACCCAATGTAAGGGGGAAATGGAAAGGAGAAATGAGATTATAAGACTGTGAGTCTCTAAAAAAGAGTCTGGAAGTTGTCAGAAGGAATACCCCTATGTACAACTGAACAGAGTCTAAGAGACAGATAAGGTAGATACAACCCCAGGTATTGGTTCTTTTGAGGGATAAAGAGACCCACGGGTTCTATGGTCATGGCAGAAGGGGTTCACTGCCATGACAGATAGCCCTTCTTTGGAGCTGGTGTTTCTACGTGATGGAATTGGACTCAGAGGGGATCTCTTTTCACAAGACTTGCATGCTACTTTATTGGAGTTGTAGTCGGTGCTGGGTTTAAGATATATGTAGGGGATTCGAATCTCTGGACTGATAATATGACACCCAGGCAAGAGCCTCAACAGACTTCAGCTCCTACACTTTGATTTATTGGACTTACTCCACTCAGCTAACATGGAGTTGAAGAAGGTCAACCACCACAACATGGAGCCTAGAGTGTCTACAACTGGAAGCGGGAGGAGTGCATCCAGTACCCATATGGAATCTAAGCCCTCACTTGACATAGATGTGCAATGGACACAACCAATCCAATTTCCACAGAGAAAATGTGGAATGGGTGTGGGAACGGTAGCCATGGTGGCTGCTGGGTGTGGGGAACGGGAGGAAGAGATGAGATGTGGAGGCATTTTCGGGACGTGGAGTTGTCCTGGATAGTGCTTCATGGACAATTACGGGACATTATAGATCCCCCCAGGGCCCACTGGATGGAACGTGAGAGAGTCTGAGCTATGATGTGGACCATTGACTATGGGGTGCAGTGATGCTCAGAGATGAACTTACCAGGTGCAATGGATGTGTCATGATGATGGGAGAGAGTGTTGCTGTGGGGGGAGTGGGGGGCGGGGGGGTTGGGGTTGAATGGGACCTCATATTTTTCATAATGTAATTTAAAAAAATAATAATAAATAAATAATTTAAAAAAATGTTTCCTTGTATTCCGATCTTTTGGAGTGTTTTTATCAGGAAGGGGTGTTGTATTTTGTCAAATGCCTTTTCTGCATCTATAGATATAATCATGTGGTTTTTTTCTCTCAATCTGTTTATATGGTGTATTACATTGATTGATTTTCTTATGTTGAACCATCCTTGCATACCTGGAATAAATCCCACTTGGTCATGGTGTATAATTTGTTTAATGTGTTGTTGAATACGATTAGCAAGTATTTTGTTAAGTATTTTTGCGTCTAGGTTCATTAGAGAAATTGGTCTGTAATTTTCCTTTCTTGTGGTGTCTTTGTTTGGCTTTGGTACTAGGGTAATGTTGGCATCATAGAAGGAATTAGGCAGTGTTCCTTCTGTTTCGATTTTTTGGAATAGTTTCAAAAGGATTGGTGTTAGTTCTTTTCGGAATGTTTTGTAGAATTCACCTGTGAAGCTGTCTGGCCCTGGGCTCTTCTTAGTTGGGAGATTTTTAATGACTGATTCTATCTCTTTGCTTGTGATTGGTTTGTTAAGATCATCAATTTCTTCTTTCATCAGTATGGGCTGCTTATGTGTTTCTAGGAATTTGTCCATTTCCTCTAAATTGTCATTTTTGTTGGAATATAGTTTTTCAAAGTATCCTCTTATGATAGTCTTTATTTCTGTGGGGTCAGTGGTGATATCACCTTTCTCATTTCTTATTTTGTGTATTTGCATCTTTTCTCTTTTTTTCTTTGTTAGTCTCGCTAAAGGTTTGTCAATTTTGTTGATCTTCTCAAAAAACCAGCTCTTGGTCTTGTTTATTTTTTCAAGTGCTTTCTTATTTTCTATTTCATTTAGTTCTGCTCTTATCTTTGTTATTTCATTCCTTCTTCTTCCTGTTGGGTTACTTTGTTGTTGTTTTTCTAATTCCGTCAAAAGTGCAGTTAGTTCTCCAATTTTTGCTCTTTCTTCTTTTTTGATATATGAATTTATGGCTATAAATTTCCCTCTCAGTACCGCTTTTGCTGCATCCCATAAATTTTGGTATCTTGTGTTATAATTATCATTTGTTTCAAGGTAGTCATTGATTTCTTTTGAGATTTCCTCTTTGACCCACTGTTTTTCTAAGAGTGTGCTGTTTAATTTCCAAATTGTCGTGTGGAGTCTGGGTCTCTGTCCCTTGCAAATTTCCAGCTTCACTCCACTGTGGTCAGAGATATTGTTTTGTATGATTTCGATCTTTCTGAATTCATTAAGCCTTTCTTTGTGGCCTAGCATATGGTCAATCTTGGAAAATGTTCCATGTGCGCTTGAGAAAAATGTATATCCTGCTGTGTTTGGGTGTAATGATCTATATATGTCTATTAGATCCAGCTCTTCTAATATACTGTTCAAATGTTTTGTTTCTTTAGTGATTCTCTTTTGAGATGTTCTGTCCAGAGTTGATAGTGGTGTATTAAAATCCCCCACTATAATTGTAGATGCATCTATTCTTTCACTTAGTTTTTCCAGCATTTGCCTCACATATTTAGAGGTGCCCTTGTTAGGAGCATAAATATTTATGATTGTTCGATCTTCTTGACAGATTGTCCCTTTCACTAAAATATAGTATCCTTCTTTGTCTCTCACAATTGTTTCGCATTTAAAGTCTATTTTGTCTGATATTAATATAGCTACTCCTGCCTTTTTTTGTTTGTTGTTTGCTTGTATGATTGTTTTCCAGCCATTCACTTTCAACCTCCATGAGTCTCTGGGTCTAAGATGTATCTCTTGTAGGCAGCATATAGATGGGTCGTATTTCCTTATCCAGTGTCCCAGTCTGAATCTTTTGATAGGTGAGTTTAATCCGTTGACATTGAGTGTTATTACATTTAGAGAGTTATTTATGGTAGCCATATTTTGGTTGGATTTGTGTTTGTTATATTTTGTTTGTATTATTTTATTTTCCCCTTCTATTTTTGTCTTTCTTGTTGCTTTTACACTCTCCTCCATCTCTGACTGTCCTGTTTTTTCCTTTCTTCCTGCAGAACTCCCTTAAGAATTTCTTGAAGGGGAGGTTTCTTGTTGATATACTCTTTCAGTTTCTGTTTATCTGTGAATATTTTGAACTCTCCATCATTTTTGAATGTTAGTTTAGCTGGATAGAGTATTCTTGGTTGGAAATTTTTTTCCTTTAGTACCTTGACTATATCATACCACTGCCTTCTTGCCTCCATGGTTTCAGATGAGAAATCAGCACTTAATCTTATGGAGTTTCCCTTGTATATGATGGTTTTCTTTTCTCTTGCTGCTTTTAGAATTTTTTCTTTGTCTTGAGCATTGGATAATTTGACAAGTATATGACTTGGGGTGGGCCTGTTGGGGTTTATGACCAGTGGAGTGTGCTGTGCTTCTTGGATATGTACATCTGTCTCTTTCAGTAGATTTGGGAAGTTTTCATTCATTATTTCCTGCAACACTCCTTCTGACCCCTTTCCCTTCTCTTCTCCTTCTGGAATGCCTATAATACGTATGTTTGAGCCAAAAGTTTTTAAAAACACTATTGAATGAATGTAAAAAGATGCATTGTAAGGCAAATGTTGAAAGCTTTAAAATGTCTTCAATTTTTTCTTTATTACAGGTAATGATTCAATTTAATTCTTGTATATATGTCTTTGCATGAATGGTTATTTTATTAAGATAGATACTGAAAGGTAGACTTACTGAGCTAAACATTTACATTTCTATTTCCTTATTTATTTAGGATGCTTTGAAAATGGAGGTGAACTTCACCTAACAAAGAAATTTAATCTTCTAAAGCAAACATTTAAGTGGCACTTAATAAGCTCACAGTGTTGCGAATGTCCCAAACACCTTCATCATCCCCAAATAGAAACTCTGTACCCTTTAGGGAGTAACCAGTTACTCTCCATCCACACACCAGCCCCCACCACGTCCTGGACCTGGCATACAACAATCTGCTTTTTTCTCTATGGATTTACCTATTCTGGATATATCATATAAATGGTTTATGTATCTTCAAATATAAGTAATAAAAAACCTTACCTTGGGGTGTGGGTGTGGCTTAACTGGTTGAGCATCTACTTTCACATAGCTCCTGTGTTTGGTTCCTTGTGAATCATAAAAACAATACATACATCTATAGAGAGGTCACTTCTGACTCCAACACCCTCAGACTCAGCAGCACAAATTCCAAAGTAGGGGCCACAGGCAAGGTACTGAACTCCAGAGCCATCTGTCATGACTGTAGGACCTGGGGTCTCCATAGCCCTCAGAAGCACCACTCCCTGGGGTTGTATCTACTTTGGCAATCTCTGAGATCCTGCTGAGATATGCACAAGCACGACCCTTCTGATGACCTCCTGACGCATTTTGAAGTCTCTTAGTCATATAAACTCATTTGTCTTTATCATTTCCCCCTTTTATTCAATGTCTTTCCCAGTTGCATCATCTGCTGGTGCTTGGCAGTAATCCCTCAGCACCAGGGAGGCTCACTCTTAGACACTGTCCACAGTTGAATCACATGGAGGTTCTCAGGAGATTACTCTTAGGCACCCTACAGCTCTATGCCTAGTTGAGATTTCAAGCACACAGGTTAATAAGCATAGTCATCAGTATCAAGGGCCCATCACTGAACCATCCTCCTTCACTGGTCTTTGCCCTTGCACTTAGGGAATTTTTGCTGATCCATTGGGGAATGCAATACAGATTTCCAGAATGCAAACTTAGCACTCCATCAGTTTTCATGTGATATTCTACGACCTAGGTCAATACCCAATGAGCATCCAAACAATTCTATATACCATATATGCATGCCCTGGAGAACTCTCTCCCACCCATACATACCCCATCAAAGACACCCCACATCAGTGCTCCTTCCCTGCCATATTTGAATCCCTTTGTGACCCAAAACTTCTTCCAAAATGAATGCAAAATGTCATAAAAATCTTTTTTATGATATTTTTCATTTTTAACACCCCAATATATTTTAACTTTATTTTAGTTTATCTAAATTATTATGTATTCTATTTGTAATCTTTAAACCTATCAGTTTCATTTTCTGTCATAGGTTTTTACATGTTGTGTCCTATTTTCATTTGTATTAAGATATTTGCTGAATACTCTTGCAAATTTTCTTTGACACAATGATTATTTGAATGTGTTGTTTAATCTCCATATATTTAATAATTTTCCCTTTTTCCATCCTTTATTATTTCCACCTTCATTCCATTATGATCAGAGAATTTTTAAAAATATTTTTATAATTATTCAGACTAACTGTTTCCCAACATATGGTCTATCTTGGAGAAGGATCCATGAGCACTTAAAAAAGAAAGTGTATTATGCTATTTCGGTGTTCAAAGTTCTATAGATGTCTTATAGGTCTAGATCATTCAAAATATTATTTGAGACCTCTGTTTATTCATCCTCTACCCAGATGTTCTATCCAATGATGAAAGAAGTGTACTGAAGTCTCCAAGTAATATTTTAGAGATATCTGTTTCTCCCTCAACTTTGCTACTGTGTGCCTCAAGTACTTGGGTATACCCAGGGTAGGTTCATAAATATTTAGTATAGCTATTTTTTCTTAGCAAATTACCCCTTGTATTAATATATAATATCCTTCTTCATCCCTTATAATAGTTTTCCATCTAAAATCTATTTTGTCCAATATTAGTATTGTTAAGTATCATCTTAATGATTTAATACATAGGATGCTAATTTGTTTTATTTGTATCCTATAAACCTAGATAGATTTTACTCAATCTAAATAAAATTGAAACTATTATAATTTGTGCAGGGAATGTTTTCTCCTTCATCCACCACAATAATCTAAAACCCCGTTTTTCTCTTTAAATAAAATTCTAAACTTGCTTTTTTTTTCTTTATTATTTTTAATGTTACATTAAAAAAATATGAGGTCCCCATATACCCCCCACCCCCCTCACTCCACTCCCCCCACATAACAATCTCCTCAATCATCATGAGACATTCATTCCAATTGGTGAATACACCTCTGAGCACCACTGCACCTCATGGTCAATGGTCCAAATCATAGCCCACGCTCTCCCACAGTCCACCCAGTGGGCCATGAGAGGACACACAATGTCTGGTAACTGTTCCTGCAGCACCACCCAGGACAACTCCAAGTCCCGAAAATGCCCCCACATCACATCTCTTCCTCCCACTCCCTACCCCCAGCAGGCACCATGGCCACTTTCTCCACACCAGTGTCACATTTCCTTCTATTAGTAATCACAGTAATTCATGAACAGAATATCAGTAAGTCCACTCTAATCCATAATCTATTCCTCCATCCTGTGGACTTAGATTCCACATGCATGCTGGATGCAATTCTCCTGCTTTCAGTTGTAGGCACTCTTGGCTCCCTGGTGTGGTGGTTGACCTTCACCTCCCTGTTAGCTGGCCAGGGTAAGTCCAATAAACCATGGATTAGGAATTACAACTCTGCTGAGTCTCAGGGTCTGGCTCTCACATGGACAGTCCAGAGATTCAGGTCTCCTGAATCTCATCCTCTACCCAGATGTTCTACCAGATGTTCTATCCAATGATGAAAGAAGTGTACTGAAGTCTCCAAGTAATATTTTAGAGATATCTGTTTCTCCCTCAACTTTGCCAACCACATGTCTGGTAAAAGTAACAGAAAAGGCATGTGTAGAAAGGTCACATCTGAGTCCAAATCCATTACACTCTGGAACACAAACTCCAAAGTAGGGCCCACTGACACAGCACTGAACTACAGAGCCATCTACCATCACCATGGAACCTGAGCTACCACAAATTTTGAGGTATAACATTTTCATAATCATTCAGTTCAAAGTATATTCTAATTTCCACTGTAATTTCTTCTTTGACTACAGGTTGTTTTGAAGTACATCCTTAATTTTTAGGTATTTTGAAGTTTTCTGCTTACTCCTTTCCGTTCTAGCCTCATTGAACTCTGGTCAGAGAACGTATTCTGTATGATTTCATTACTTTGCAATTCGATTTAGGTTTTAGCACATGGTTTGTTTTTGTAAATTGTCCATCTGCATTTTAAAAGAATATATTATACAGTTGTTGGGTACAGAATATTTTGTGTAAGCATATATATTGCATTGGTCAAGTTTTCTGTATCCCAAATCATGTTTTTCTGTGCTTGTTTTCTCAGTTACTAAGAGAAGCATGATAACATCTCAGTTAGGAATTTATCTAACTGTCCTTTCAGTTCTGTCATTTCTTGCTTTTGAAGGGGAAATTAATGAAATAAAAAACAAGTGTAGAATAGTAAAGAGAATAAAGCCAAAAGTTGGTTCTTTGGATGCATTTAAATTTTGAGAGGTAAATCCTGTCAGAGTGGTGCCACTCTATGCCCAGCTCTTGCCCTTCCATCCCCTCCTCCTCTCTGCTCTGGTCCAGGAACTTGGCTCTAGGCCTGCAGACTTCTCAAGCCCCACCCTCGCTTCAGTGTACATGTGCTCCAAGCTCACTTACCTTCCCCAACCCAGCCGTAGCCGCGGACATTCTGTGTCTCTTCTGGAAATTTCTTGTTTAGCTTTTAAATTTCAATATGAGTTTATACTTAGAGAAATGTAGAAAGGATAGAAAGAGTTCCCATATAATTCTTACTCAGTTTCACCTATTTTTAATATGTTGCATAATCATGATTTAAGGATCAAAACTAGGAATTAACATTCATACAAAACTATTAACTAAATCCCAGAATTGACTAGAAATTATTTTGAATCCCAAGGCAGAGTGTTTGGAGGAGGATGGAGTGGAAAAGAATGGAAAGAACAATACTAAGTTGGCATCAATGCAATATAATTGTTATAGATTTAGGATATTAAAAGTGATCCCCATGGTAACCACAAAGAAAATAACTTAAAAGTCTATACAAAGTGTAATGAGAAGCTATCCAAAGGGCTCCTTACAAAAGATCATCTAAACAAATTGAAGACAGTAATGAGGGAAAAGTGGGCGAAAAATACATAAGGCATTCAATAAACAATTCATAAAATGACAGAAAGTTGCAATTACCTAAAATATAAACAGACGAAAATTCCCAAACAAAAAGCAGAGATTGGCAGAATGGATTAAGCAAGATTCAACTATATGCTGTTTGTAAGAGAGTCATTTTAGAGGCAAAGAAAAAAGTAGTTTGAAAGTGAAAGATGGAAAATATTCTACAGAATAGGAATGAAAAGAGAACTGAGGTGACTATACTGTCAGATGAAATAGACTTTAAGTTAAAATCATTACAAGGGACAGAAAAGGACGTTAAATATTGAAAAAAAATGATCAATTCAATAAGAAGATATAACAATTATAAACACATGTGTACCTGTCAGCTCCATGCTACAGTTGAAACCCTCTAGGGACTTTTTCATCTCTGTTACGATGGACTTCAATTATGTTTGGTTCATTTTCATAATTTCCATCTGTCCTTTGATATTCTCTTTGTCTTCTTCTGTCTCTTTCCTGATTTCATTTAGTTCTTTGTCCATATTCTCCTTTAGCTCTTTGAGCACACTTAACCATTTTAAAAAATCTTTGTCTGGAATTTCCCAAGTCTGATCCTCCTTACTTACAGTCTCTAATATATAATCTTCATCTTTGCCTGGGCCATCACTTACAAGAGCCTAAATATAAGACCTAAAACCCTAAGATGCTTAGAAGAAAACACAGGTGAAAATCTTCATGCCTTGTGATTTGGCAAGGAATTATTTGATATGAACGAAAAGCACAATGAGCAGGAAAAAACAGTAGATAAATTGGTTTCATCAAAACTAAAAACTTGTTGGGAAGCAGCTGTGGGTCAGTCCTCTGGGCTCCAGTTTACCATATGGAGGCCCTGGGTTCACATCCCTGGGCTGCTTTGTGAAGGCAGGCTAGCCCACACACTGTGGAGAACCACCCGGCCCACGAACACCACAGAGGACTGACTCACCAAAGTGAAGCAACAAAATCGACACAAGGAGAAACACAGAGGAGCATGCTGGAAAAGGACACAGAGAGCAGACAGAAAGCAAACCACAAGCGGGCACAGAAAATAAAATAAACAAACACAGACACAGAAGAACGCACAGCAAATGGACACAGAGAGCAGACAGCAAGCAAAAAAAGCTTCAGGGGGGGGATTTAAAAAATAAAAAAGTAAAATGAATAAAACTTAAAATTAAAAAAGGAAAAACTACTGTGCATTGAAGGGCATTACCATGAAAGTGAAAAGATAACCTCTAGAATGGGAGAAAACATTTGCAAACTACGTATCAGATAAGGGCTTAACATCCAGAATAGATACAGAATGTTGACAATGCAACAAGAAAAAGAAACAACCCTATTAAAAATGGTGACCTAAGATGATCCAGGGATCCATTCCCCCCAGAAACTTTGAATGACTGGCAAGCATTGGCAGAGTCATCTTCCTCAGAGCTCTGGAAAACAAGGAAAAGGTTGCAGTAATTGGGCAAGTACTGAATCAAGAAAATGCAACTTAAAAAACAAACCTTGCACCACCATATGAACAAAACCAGGCTAGCCTGCCATATTATGTGACCTAGTCACCCTCACTGCTGCAACCAAGGGTCAGTCACCAGAAATGTGAGTGAATCCATCCTAGACCCACCAGCCTCCAGTCAATTCACCAGTTGATAAGAGAGGATTGAACAAACGAATCCATGATCATTCCAACCTAGCCCAGAAATAATACATGGATATTGTTTTAAGTATAAAAAAAGCAAAGGTCTTGAACAGACATTTTCCCAATGGGGATATACAAATGGTCAGTAGGAAAAGATTTTCAGCATCATTAGCCATTAGGGAAATGTAAAAAAAGACAGCAATGGGATATCAGTTCATACTCACAAGGATGGTTATTATTAAAAAAAAAAACCCAGAAAATAAGAAGTGTTAGAGGGGGTGCATAGAAATTAGAACTCTGGGGCATTGTTGGTGGGAATGTAAAATGATGCAGCCACTGTGGAAAGCAATATGGCAGTTCTCTAAAATTTAAATGCAGGATTATCTTATGCCTCAGCAATTCCACTCTCATCAGCACCCCTTTGGCTTAGTAATACACTGTATGACTCAGCAATCCAAACACTAGGTATTTATCTAGAAAAATTGAAAGCTGGTACTCAAAGATATTTGCACACTGATCTTCTTTGTGGCATTATTCACAATTGCCAAAAAAATGGAAGAAACCCAATTGTCCATCAACCAATGAGTGGATAAACAAAATATGGCATAAACATATGATAGAATATTATTCAGCTGTAAAAAGGAATGAAGTCCTGATGCATGTGACAACATGATTGAACCTTGAGCACATTATGCTGAGTGAAATAAGCGAGACACCTAAGGACAAATATTGTATGATATCACTTATTTGAACTAATTATTATGAGCAAACTCAGAGAGTTAAAATCAAGAATATAGGTTACCAGAAGATAGATTGGGGTAGAGAATGGGGACGTAGTGCTGAATTTGTGCAGAATTTCTGTTTAGGTTGATTGTAGAGCTTTAGAAGAGGATGGTGGTGATGGTAATGCTTTATTGTCAGTGCAATTAACAGTGCTGAATTATGTATTGGAATGTGGTTGAAAGGGGACGTTTTGGGCCGGGATTGAAATTTAGAAAATAAAACATGGTAGTGTCTAACACAGTCCACCCTGTTGTGGACAATGGACTGGGGTTCACAGTACAAGTGTAAGTATTTTCTTTCATAAATGACAAAAATGTATAACACTAAAACAAGTTGTTAGTACAAGGGTGGTATATGGGGAAAATTACACATAATGTAACCTAGAGACTCTAGTTAATAGTACTGTTTTAACATTCATTCATCAATTGCAACAAAGGTACCACACCAATGCAAAGTGTCAATAATAAGGGGTATATGGGGTCTCTGTTATTTTTACATGACTTTTGCATAACCCTTTACTCTATTTAAAATAATATTAGTTAAGAAAAAGCATCATGCTTGGTAAAGAAATCAGACACAGAGTAGTACATCTAGTATGATTCCATCAGTATAAAATGTAAATATAAAAAAATCTAACAGGCAGAAATGGATTAGTGGTTATACAGGGGTGGAAAAAGATAGAAGGATTGAGGAGTGACTGCTAAGGGTAATGGGTTTTTCCTTTTGGACTAATGTAAATGTTCTAAAATTGATTGTGGTGATGAATGTACAACTCTGTGAATATACTAATAGCCAATGATTGTACATATTGGATGGATCACATGGTGTGTGAATATATCTCAATGAAACTGCTTTAAAAACAAAAAGAATCAGGAGACTTCTGGTCTTCTGATTCTGGCTACATATGGGGGAAGAGATTGTATCCCCTCTACCAGCAAGTATAAGTGTATTGTATTAGTGAACCAAAGGGGTGCTGATGCAAATTAGCGGAATTCGGTTGGTTTTGATAGGGCGTATTTATTTGAGGTAGAAGCTTACAGTCACAAGGCCATAAAGAGTAAGTTACTTCCCTCAGCAAAGTGTGTTGCCACCTGTTGGAGCAAGATGGCTGCTGAACTCTGCGAGGGTTCAGTCTTCCTCTTCCTCCTAAGGCTCCATGTTCCCGGCTTCTTCTGATGTCAGCTGTAGGCTGGCATAAGGCTCATCCCTTTTCCATGGACTCATCTTTTCCTGAACTCAGCTGCTCTGCTCTCCCAAAAAGGCCAGCTGTAAACTATCAGGGTCATCTCTCTTCCTGGGGCCACTAGATCTTTTGTGTATCTTCTCTGTGTGTCTACTTGTGTGTGCGAGTCTGTGTTATACCCACCAAGGGGGTGGGGACTCAACACTGAGTTGCACTCTATTAATGTGGTTGAATCAAAGCCCTAATCTTTGCATAGTTTAATCAAACATCTCAATTGAATCTAATACAATCAAAGAGATATCATGCCCAGAGGAACAGACCAGTTTATACATATAATCTATATTTCTTTTTGGAATTCATAAATAATATCAAACTGCCACAAGAGGCAAATGTGCTCAAAACAAGGATGAAAATTATGGCAGAACACTCTAAAACTCAGGTGCTCAGGTGGAGCTCGTCTTGTGGGGATGAGAGATTGAATAATCTCCCTTCAACAGAATGCCAGGGCTAGATTAAGTTCATTTTGGTAATTTTCATGCTGGATTGGAATTTGTTCTTGATTCTGGTTGGACTATTAGTATAATGCAATCTTACATGGAATATTTTATGTTTTAATCCAGAGTTTATTTATCATTAGTTAAATGTATATTACACACCCAAGATAGGTAGGCCTATTCTCAAAAATCCGCAAACACTGTGGTAGGATTTCATGTTTTGAAAATTGCCTGAATCAAATTTAGGCCTAAGAAAACATTCATCATTATGCATTCATGAGACAATAAGCATTTAAATCACCCCAGGATTCTCAGTGAGTCATGGAATTCAAAGAAAGGTTTCAGTTTAAGAACAGCAGAGAGTCATAATTATTTTACAATAATACCATAACTGTAAAAGTTTGGGATATATGCTCAAGTGTATTGTGCCATAATGTGTTTTTGGAAATGGAGGGAGTGTCTTCTAGTCAGTTTGTGAAGAGGTAGGAAATTAAATACACATGGTAGTATGGGAACATTTAATAAAAATTGTTACCATTAAAATAATTATAAGTTATATACACAAAGTTGAAATAAGAAGATTCATGTAAATGGCAACTTATGTTGAAATTATTGTTTCTGAAGAGACTGATTAAAGTAAACACTTACAATTAGAATGAACTTCCAGAAAATCACTGATTATTCAATTCTTAGCTGACTGAATACTATTTTGGAAAACTGTGCTTAAGAGGCCCATGAAGAGCTGACAAAATTATCCTGTTATTTGTGTCTTTTCTTATTAAAAGAAGTTTTCCCATAATGCCCTGGAGTAGAAATTTTCTATAATTTCAGTGAATTTTTATTTTATTTTATTTTTTTATTTTTATTTTTTTGTCTTTATTCATTTTTTTAATATTACATTCAAAAATATGCGGTCTCTATATACCCCCCACCCCCCTCTCCCCACTACTCCCCCCATAGCAACATTCTCCTCCATCATCATGAGACATTCATTGCATTTGGCGAATACATCTCTGAGCATCGCTGTACCTAATGGTCAGTGGTCCACATCATAGCCCACACTCTCCCACATTCCATCCAGTGGGCCATGGGAGGACCTACAATGTCCCGTAATTGTCCCTGCAGCATGATCCAAGACAGCTCCAAGTCCCGAAAATACCTCCACATCTCATCTCTCCCTCCCATTCCCCAAACCCAGCAGCCACCATGGCCACTTTCTCCACACCAATGCCACATTTTCTTCGATTACACACAATAGCTCATGAATAGAATATCAGTAAGTCCACTCTAATCCATATTCTATTCCTCCATCCTGTGGGCTTTGGATGGGTTGTGTCCACTCCACATCTATGTCAAGAGGGGGTTTGATTCCACATGGATGCTGGATGCAATCCTCCTGCTTTCAGTTGTAGGCACTCTTAGCTCCATGGTGTGGTGGTTGACCTTCTTCAACTCCATGTTAGCTGAGTGTGTTAAGTCCAATAAACCAGAGTGTAGGAGCTGAAGTCTGTTGAGGCTCAGGGCCTGGCTATCATATAGTCAGTCCAGAGATTCAGATCCCTTGGGTATATATTAAACCCCAGCACCAACTACAATTCTGGTAAAGTAAGAGGAAAGGCTTGTGAAAAGAGATCACATCTGAGTCCAGCTCCATCACACAGAAACACCAACTCCAAAGAAGGGCCAAATGACATGGCACTGAACTCCATCTGCCATGACCATAAAACCTGTGGGTCTCTGAAGCCCTCAGAAGAACCAATACCTGGGGTTGTATCTACTTTATCTGTCCTTGGGACTCTGCTCAGTTGTGCATAAGGGCAACCCCTCTGATACCCTCTCAGCTCTTTTTTAGAGACTCATAGCCATATAAACTCAATTGTCCTTTTCATTTCCCCCTTGATTTAGGTCTAAAAACATTTTTAACTCCTGTTATTATATGTTGACAGAGATATTCTGCTGGTCTGAGTTGACTCTTTTATTCAAGGTCATTTTCTAGTTACATCATCAGCTGGTACTTGGTAGTAACCCCTTGGCACGAGGAAGGCTCATCGCTGGGAGTCATGTCCCATGCTGGAGGGAAGGCAACACATTTACATGCTGAGTTTGGCTTCAAGACTTAAAGACTGGCTGCATTTGAGCAACACAGAGGATCTCAGGAGGGAACTCTTAGGCACCCTGCAGCTCTAGGCCTCATTCTTATTTCAGGTGCACTGGCTCACAAGCATAGTCATTAGTATCAGGGGCTCCTTGTTGGACCTTCCTTCTTTTTTGGTCTTTGCTGTTGGACTTGGGGGATTGTTGCTGTTCCTTTAGGGACTGTGATAGAGATCCCCTGGTTAGGAACTCAGCACTCCCTCAGTTGTTTTTAATTGTAACCACTATGAAATTATCCAATCAGTTTTATGTACCCTAGATATATGCCCTGGAGAACTCCCTGCCAACCATGTGTCCCCTGTCATTAACATCCCACACTAGTATTCTTCCCCTGCCATTATTGAACCTCTCTGTGATCCAAAACCTCCTGAAAAATGAAGCCCAATATATTGCCAGTTTCCCTCCTGCTTATCATAGATTTCACCCATGTAGATGTCAGCTTACATCCTTCCTCTACTCCCTGATTTCCTGTAAGCCTATTTTCCAGTCTCTAGCTCTCTGAGGCAGCTTGGTTTACTTACTTCATATCATTGAGGTCATGTAGTATTTGTCCTTCAGTGCCTGGGTTGCTTCATTCAACCTAAGGTTCTCAAGATTCATCCATGTTATCACGTGTGTTTGTAGTGTATTTGTTTTTAATGCTGAGTAATATTCCGTTGTATGTATATACCACATTTTATTTATCCATTCATCTGTTGATGAGCATTTGGGTTGACTCCAACTTTTGGCGATAGTGAACAATGCTGCTATTTACATTGGTGTGCATATATTCGTTTGTGTCCTTGGTTTCATTTCTGCTGGGTATATGCCCAGCAGTGGATTTGCTAGGTCGTATGGCAAATCTATGGTTAGTTTTCTGAGAAACCGCCGAACTGTCCTCCAGAATGGTTGAATCCTTCTGCATTCCCACCAGCAGTGGATGAGTGTTCCCATTCCTCCACATCCTCTCCAGCATTTGTAGTCTTCTGTTTTTTTCATAGCCGCCATTCTTATGGGAGTAAGATGGTATCTCATTGTAGTTTTCATTTGCATTTCCCTGATAGCTAGATATTTGGAGCATTTTTTTCCCACGTGTTTTTAGCCATTTGTATTTCTTCTTTTGAGAATTGTCTGTTTAAATGTTTTTCCCATTTTTTAAATGGGTTGTTTATCTTTTTATATTTTCAAGATATAGGAGTTCTTTATATATGCAAGTTATAAGTCTCCTATCTGATATATGGTTACCAAATATTTTCTCCCATTGTATAGGCTCTTTTTTTCACTTTTTTGACAAACTCTTTTGAGGTGCAGAATTCTTTAATTTTGAGGAGGCCCCATTTATCTATTTGTTCTTTTGGTGCTCATGCTTTTGGTGTGATAGTCATGAAGCCATTTCCTATTACAAGGTCTTGCATATGCTTCCCTACACTGCTTTCCAACGTCTTTATGGTCTTTGGCTCTTATATTTAGGTCTTTGATCCATCTTGAGTTGATTTTTGTATAAGGTGTGAGATGGTAATCCTCTTTCATTCTTTTACATATGGATATCCAGTTCTCCAGGAACCATTTGTTGAATACGCCATTCTCTCCCACTTGAGAGGGTTTGGTGGCTTTATCGAATATTACATGGCTATATATATGAGGATATATCAGAACTCTCAATTGAGTTCCATTGGTCTATGTGTCTCTCCTTGTGACAATACCATGCTGTTTTCACTACTGTAGCTTTGTTGTTTGTTTTGAATTGAGGTAGTGTGGTTCCTCCAATTTCATTTTTCTTTTCCAATATGTCGTTGGCTATTTGGGGCCTCTTTCCTTTCCAAATAAATTTCATAGTTAGTTTTTCTAGTTCCTTAAAGAATGCTGTGCTGATTTTTATTGGGATTGCATTGAATGTGTAGATCAGTTTTGGTAGGATAGACATCTTAATAATATTTAGTCTTCCTATCCATGAATAGGGCATATTCTTCCATTTATTTAGGTCTTTTTTGATTTCCTTGAAGAGTCTTATGTAGTTCTCTGTTTATAAGTGTTTTGCATCTTCAGTTAAATTTATTCCTAGGTTTTTGATTTTTTTATTGATTACTGTAAATGGTATTTGTTTCTTGATTTCCTCCTGATCTTGCTCATTATTGGTGTACAGAAATGCTACTGATTTTTGCGCATTGATCTTATAACCTGCGACTTTACTAAACTCATTTATGAGTTCTAGAAGCTTTGTTGTAGACCTCTCAGGGTATTCTATATATAGGATCATGTCATCTGCAAATAATGAAATTTTGACTTCTTCCTTTCCAATTTGAATGCCTTTTATATCTTGTTCTTGCCTCAGTGCTCGAGCAAGTACTTCTAAGACAATGTTAAATAGAAGGGGAGAAAGTGGGCATCCTTGTCTTGTTCCTGATCTTAGAGGGAAGGATTTTAAGATTTCACCATTGTAAACGATGTTGGCTGTGGGTTTTTGATATATACTCTTTATCATTTTCAAAGAATTTCCTTTTATTCCAATCTTTTGGAGTGTTTTTCTCAAGAAAGGGTGCTGTATTTTGTCAAATGCTTTTTCTGCATCTGTAGATATAATCATGCGATTTTTCCCTTCAATCTCTTTATATGGTGTATTACATTGATTTTCTTATGTTGAACCATCCTTGCATACCCAGAATGAATCCCACTTGGTCATGGTGTATAATTCATTTAATGTGTTGTTGAATATGGTTAGCAAGTATTTTGTTGAGGATTTTTGCATCTAGGTTCATTAGAGAAATTGGTCTGTAATTTTCCTTTCTTGTGGTGTCTTTGTTTGGTTTTGGTACTAGGATAATGTTGACATCATAGAATGAGTTTGGTAATGTTCCTTCTGTTTCAATTTTTTGGAAGAGTTTCAGCATGTTTAGTGTAAATTCTTTTCGGAATGTTTTGTAGAATTCACCTGTGAAGTTTGTCTGGCCCTGGGTTCTTCTTAGTTGGGAGATTTTTAATTACTTATTCTATCTCTTTACTTGTGATTGCTTTGTTGAGATCATTAATTTTTTCTTTTGTCAATATGGGCTGCTTATGTGTTTCTAGGAATTTGTCCACTTCCTCTGAATTGTCATTTTTGTTGGAATATAGTTTTTCAAAGTATCCTCTTATGATAGTCTTTATTTCTGTGGGGTCAGTGGTGATATCTCCTTTCTCATTTCTTATTTTGTGTATTTGCATCTTCTCTCTTATTTTCTTTGTTAGTCTCATTAAGATTTTGTCAATTTTTTTGCTCTTCTCAAAGAACCAGCTCTTGGTCTTGTTTATCTTTTCAAGTGCTTTCTTATTTTCTATTTCATTTAGTTCTGCTCTTATCTTTGTTCTTTCTTTCTTCTTCCTGTGGGGATAGTTTGTTGTTTTTTTAAATAATTCCTCCAAATGGGCAGTTAGTTCTTCATTTTTTGCTCTTTCTTCTTTTTGGATGTTTGAATTTATGGCTATAAATTTCCCTCTCAGTACTGCTTTTGTTGCATCCCATAAGTTTTGGTATGTTGTGTTATCATTTCCATTAGTTTCAAGGTAGTTGTTAATTTCTTTTAAGATTTCCTCTTTCACCCACTGTTTTTCTAAGAGTGTGCTGTTTAATTTCCATATCTTGGTGTGAAATCTGGGCCTCTGGCACTTGCAGATTTCCAGCTTCACTCCCCTGTGGTCTGAGATATTATTTTGTATGATTTCGATCTTTCTGAATTCATTAAGCCTTTCTTTGTGGTCTTGAATATGGTCTATCTTGGAAAATGACCCATGTTCGTTTGAGAAAAATGTATACCTTGGTGTATTCAGGTGTAATGATCTGTACATATCTATTAGATCCAGCTCCTCTAATATACTGTTCAAATATTTTCCTTCTTTAGTGATTCCCTTTTGAGGTGTTCTGTCCAAAGTTGATAGTGGTGTATTAAAATCTCCCACTATAATTGTAGAGGCATCTATTCTTTCACTTAGTTTTTCCTGTGTTTGCCTCATGTATTTGGAGGTGCCCTTGTTAAGAGCATAAATATTTATGATTGTTCGTTCTTCTTGGGAGATTGTCCTTTTCACTAATACGTATTATCCTTCTTTGTCTCTCACAATTGTTTCACATTTACAGTCTATTTTGTCTGATATGAATATAGATATTCCTGCTTTTTTTGGTTATTGTTTGCTTGTAAGATTGTTTTCCAACAATTCACTTTCAGACCCTGGGTCTAAGATGTGTTTCTTGTAGACAGCATATAGATGGGTCATATTTCCTTATCCAATGCCCCAGTCTGAATCTTTTGATAGGTGAGTTTAATTCATTGACATTCAGCGTTATTACTTTCAAGGAATTATTTATGTTAGCCATATTTTGATTGGACTTGTGTTTGTCATATTTTGTTTGTTTTTTCCTTCCTCTTTTTGTCTTTTCTGTTGCTCTTACACTCTCCTCCAACTCTGCCTCTCCTGTTTTTTCTTTTCTTCCTGCAGAACTCCCTTTAGTATTTCTTGAAGGGGATGTTTCTTGCTGGCATACTCTTTCAATTTCTGTTTATCTGTGAATATTTTGAACTCTCCATCATTTTTGGATTCTAGTTTAGCTGGGTAGAGTATTCTTGGTTGGAAATTTTTTTCTTTTAGGACCTTGACTATATCATACCACTGCCTTCTTGCCTCCATGGTTTCAGATGAGAAATCAGCACTTAATCTTATGGAGCTTCCCTTGTATGTAATGATTTTCTTTTCTCTTGCTGCTTTTAGAATTTTGTCTTTGTCTTGAACATTGGATAATTTGACAAGTATATCTCTTGGGGTGGGCCTCTTGGGATTTATGATGTTTGGGGAGCGTTGTGCTTCCTGGACATGTACATCTGTCTCTCTCAGTAGATTTGAGAAGTTTTCAGCCATTTTTTCCTGCAACATCCCTTCTGTCCCCTTTCCCTTCTCTTCTCCTTCAGGGATGTCTATAATACATATGTTTGTGTGCTTTGCATCGTCTTTCAGGTCCCTAAGTCCTAGCTGAATTTTTTCTATCTTTTTATTGATCAATTCTACTATCTGTTTGATTTCAGATGTACTGTCTTCCACATCACTAATTCTATCCTCTGTCTCTTCTAATCTGCTGCTATTTGCTGAGTGTGTATTTTTGATTTCTTGAACTTGGTTTTAATTCCCATCATATCTGTTATCTTTTTGCTTATGTCTGCAATTTCCTCTCCAAGTGTTTTCTTCATATTGCTAATCTCTTTCTTTACTTCATTAAGTTGGTCTCTAATATATGTTTTGAAATCTTTAATTACTTGTCCGATGTTCTGCTCCCCTTCCTGGTTTTTAGTTTGTTCCTTGGATTCAGCCATGTTTTCCTGATTACTGGTTTGGTTTGTAGTTTTTTGTTGCTGTCTGTTCATCATTTTATCTTGACGGTTTTAATCAGTTCCTTAGCTTCTTTGTCTAGTCTTGGGGATTAATTAGTTATTGTTCTTGCATAAGTGTTATATCTTCTCTTTGTCACTTTGTTCTTCTTACTCTAATTTCTTGTTGCTGACTAAGTTCACTTTGGAGGAAAATATTAGGGCCAGGGAAAGGAAATTGTGTAAGGAAATAAAATGTGTAAAGTAGTATTGATAATAAATATTAACAGAGCAATAATGTGAGATATTGGAGAATAGATATTAGACTCATGCAAGTTGTGTAGAGTTATAGCAGTAAGTAGAGTACCTATAATGGGATTGTCAACTAAATATGGGTGGAATATAGTATGAATTAAAAAGCCAGTGTTTTCATGAGAGAGGGAAGGAGAAAAGAAAGTCAATAATATCAAGAGTTGATAAAAGACAGAAAACAGAACAAAGGTATTAGAAATTAAAAGTCAGACAATTTGGGGACCAAAGAAAGGGAGGTGGAGTTTAAGAGCGACAGTAGATGATGGAGGATATCAAGATGTGGGGGAAAGGGGATAATGTAGGTGGCCAAAATCAATTCACACAGAAATGAGGAAATGCAGGATGAGGAAACTCAGTAAATTTGAGACACTCCCTGCAGTACATTTTACAAGAATCTTCTCTGTCACCGTCCCACAAAATCGATGCCCAGACACCTCCTGCCCAGCAAACACCCGAAACAGCCCGGTCCAGCAGGATTCCAGCCCTATTCAACCGCTTCTTTGCAGGAGATATTATAAGGTGCACTCACTCAGACACCATCTTGCCCCACCTCTGGATTTTTAAAAATCCCTGATTTATTAGATCATTTTGAGGTGAATAAAAAATGAAAACATTATGTAATGCATTGTAAATATCCATGATTCATTGAAAAATAAATGAAAGTTTTGAAACATATGCATTCCAAAATGTCTTTGTAATGGATAAGTCCTTAATTTGCAAAAATGGTCTTTATTACAAGTCATTTGAGAGTTTTCACAAATAAACCTAAGTTTACAACCCTTTATCTAACTGTAAAAAAATACAGAAAAATTATTGGAAAATAGAAATGCACCATTGAGGTAACTCTATTTCAAACTATTTAATTATTTGAAAAGGATATTTTCAAATGGTTAATCCATATTTAAATAGAATATTAAACTGTCACGGCTCCTGCAAATAGCAAAGAACCCATAAATCACACATTATTAAGTCAAAAAAAACGTGTGCATCATCATAGAATTCATATCATTCTACTGAAAAACATTACTGGAGATAAATGAGATGACATCTTCCAAGGAATTTTGGTTTCCTTGATTCAGATCCAGGTTTGGAAGCCAGAAAAAAGATTCATTAAAGGTCTGTTTTGTGTTTTTAGATCTTTTCCTGGGGGGAGGGGAGGCTGAGAGCATATCTTGAAATCAAAGAAAATGCTCACACAAATTGCTTTCAATTTTGACAGAAACAAAATTGCGCATGAATTTAGCTCGTGCTGCATCGCCGAGAGGATCAGTGGCTTGAGTGGCTACACAGCACCCGTGTGACTCAAAGGGCTCAGGACTGCCCTGGTTCTCAAAATCTACCCCGGGACTGACCTGCTCCATTTAAAAAACCTGATCATTGCAATTATATTCTTGCCATAACAGAAAAAGGGTTGTTTATTTTGCAGTTTGCAGAAACCTTCCAGGATGCCATTTAATTTTATCACCAGAAAACACTGAAGAGTAGGGAAGGCAGTTTCTTTTGCTAACCTATTACTATTGGGGAGATGATGTAGCATGCCCATAGGAAAAAGAGAGAGTGAGCAGCAGAGGAGCTGGATTTAGACCAGATCAACCAAAGGAATACACATGCACACACATCCTCATATATGTGTGCATGCACACACACAAACACACAGGCACACACTGTTTTCTCCAACTATGAAAGAAAATTTATTTCCATAAGGCCTCTGTTAAAGAAGGGTGTTTCCCATGAGGGGCAATACATATAGAAATTTAATTACAGATGAATGTGTTTATAAGATTAAGTGCTGGTGCCCTATATAGAAAAACATAACTTCTGTGTTGTATTTTATGTCAACAGACAATTTCCACACTTTGAGTAAATAATCTTATTGCACTAGGAAAATAGACCGGATGTAGTAAAGAGGCAATCTGGAGATTGGGAGGGTACTGAAATTTACCTAGAGCTGATCAGGGCACCCGAGATTTGCCTTTGTAGAGAGCCTGAGTATCCAGGCCGCAGGTTTAAGGCCCTGATGACTGGGACACAGGAAAGTTGAAAACAGAAAGGAATGCCAAGATCAAATTTTACTTGTTGCACAATTTTAGCCATTGGTATTAGTCAAAGAGGGTAAAACTTTTCCATTGATTCTTTAAATTTTTTTAAAAACTTATTTTTTTCTTCTTTATTTTCTTTTAATGTTACATTCAAAAGACATGAGGTGGCGGCGGACTTGGCCCAGTGGTTAGGGCGTCCGTCTACCACATGGGAGGTCCACGGTTCAAACCCTGGGCCTCCTTGACCTGTGTGGAGCTGGCCCATGCGCAGTGCTGATGTGCGCAAGGAGTGCCATGCCACGCAGTGGTGTCCCTGCATAGGGGAACCCCACGTGCAGGGAGTGTGCCCTGTAAGGAGAGTTGCCCAGCATGAAAGAAAGTCCAGCTTCCCAGGAATGGCACCGCACACATGGAGAGCTGACACAAATTGACGCAACAAAAAGAAACACAGATTCCCGGTGCCTCTGATAAGGATAGAAGCGGTCACAGAAGAAAATACAGCGAATGGACACAGAAAGTAGACAACTGGGGGGGGGGGGGAAGAAGGAGAGAGAAATAAATTTAAAAAAATAATAAATACATCTTAAAAAAGAAAACTTCAGTCAAGCACATATGAGTATACCATTTCTTTCCTGCTGATACCATGTGTACATGTGTCTGTGTGTATGTATGTATGCAGATATCTTTGTATCAATGAGGGTTCATTTTCAGATAACAATAACTTCTCTGAATAGTTGAATACAGAAAAATACGGGCATAAAACTATCATTTCAAGAGCTGTAAAAATGGAATGTAGTCTGAGGTTCTGGGAATAACTCCCAGAACCCCACAGAACTGCCCTGCTAAGGGATGTGGGCCACAAGAGGAAGGCAGAGAATCAGGAAGCTCCTGAGTGCCGCGTGGGTTCCGGGAAAAAACTGTCCTATTCTGATCCAAGTATCAGGAAGTTTCTTATGTAAGTATTGGCTCCAGAGCCACACAAGGCCTGCTGGAGTGTCCCAGCTATTTCAGAAATGTGCCTTGGACCCAGTGGTATGCAGGACTCTCAGAAAGGGGTGGAGATGAGCCCTGATTAATAGCGATTGCTGAGTTCCATCATGTTAAAACTCCCACCACAGCTAATTTCCAGCTACCTGCAAGACAGCACTGAATATAGAGTTGGGAAGATACGGGAACAATTGGCTCCGTCCAGCACGTACACATAAAAATACACATAAAATACCAAAGAGTTGAAGTAAGCATCACTACAACAGGACTCGATTCTGCAATGAGACATTAGGCCAGAGCGGATGTTTTTTGCTTCTTACTTCTACTATATATGTCATATTCCCTTTGACCTCACCCAAACATCTCAGCTGATTATATTCCTTTATTCGATGGGATGATCCAAGGTTTCACCCCCCAGGGTTCTGTGCCCTTGCTGATCCTTTCCATAACGGGTTGCTGTTATCTTCCACTAAACTTTGCCACTGTCCATAGCAGTACTAGCAGGCATCCCCGGAAATTCTGTGGGTCACAGTAATGCATTTCTCTGACCCCACTACATAGCAGCGATTCTCTTTTCTCTTGATACTGAGGATCAATTGTTCCAGACACAATAATAACCCTCCTTTGGCTTGCCATTTCAAATATTCAAGTTTCTCCAAAAAGTCAAGTGAAGTTCTCAAACAGTCGCTCAGTAAAGTCTATTTTTGGGGATACTACAATGAGGAAAAAGGCCTTTAGTAAGTCTATGGATAGTATTGCTGTCAAAACAGTGACAGTTGGGGAAGACAGGTAGTACATATACAAAGACAAAAAAGTGTCTTTTTAAAAGATTTACTTATTTATTTTATTTCTCTCCCCTTTCTTCCCACCCGAGTTATCTATTCTCTTTGCTGTTTGTCTTTCTTTGTCTGCTTCTGTTGTTGTCAGAGGCACGGGAATCTGAGTTTCTTTTTGTTTCTTCATCTTGTGTCAGCTCTCCGTGTATGCGGTGCCATTTCTGGGCAGGGTGAACTTTCTTTCGCACTGGGCAGCTCTCCTTATGGGGTGCATTCCTTGCCCGTGGGTCTCCCCTATGTGGGGACACCCCTGCGTGGCATGGCAATCCTTGTGTGCATCAGCACTGCGCATGGGCCAGATCCACACAGGTCAAGGAGGCCCGGAGTTTGAACCGCGGACCTCCCATGTGGTAGACAGAAGCCCTAATCACTGGGACAAGTTCACTTCCAAAAGTGTCTTTTTTAGAGATTGCAAAAAAATGCTGTCCCCTGCGTAAGGGAAGGGGCTCAGTATAATCAACCTCACCTCCACCAGGTAGCTGGTGGTTTCCCCTCGCAAATGGCATCATAGGGCATGTTCAGTTGTCAATTGACTGTACACTGGGCATGAATAGTACACAGATAAGCCTTGGTGAGGAGACACCATGGTGCTGAGCCGATGACCAATACCCATGTTTATCACCATAGCCACTTTGATCATGAAGCCACTGAGCAAAAATCCTCTCTACCTCATTATCTGAAGCCTCCTCTGTGGTGGGCATGCCTGGGGGAAATTTTGAAAAGGATGCACATTTCCTCACACTCTGGGACAATTCTCAAAAGTCCATGTATATGTCTCTTCCCCAGACCACATTATTATCAAATCTCCAGGCTTGTCCCTTCCAAGTCCTGACCAGCTGATCAAATTATTGTACACTTTACATTAACCAGAGTAGATCTCCACTTTTAGCCCCCATCTTCCAGCCAATGGGAACAATAAGATCCATTGATTGAAGTGGTGTCCATAAAGAGAATTCCCTTCACCAGAGTCTTCCAGGTTGACTTTTGCATGGGAATGTAATGTTATAGCAGACCACTTCAAACAATATCAAGATACCATGCCAATCCATCTGTAAACCAGATTAAAATAATTTTCTCTTCTATCCACTGACTATAGGCAACTCACCAGGAGGCCATAAGTGTAGCATGAGGAAGAAATGACATCTTCTCAGATTTAGGATGGATGTGCAACCTGTTCATGCAACTTATTGGTGCCTTTGGATTCTGGTTGCACCTAACACTTATATACCAATTCAACTGAGAATGAATGCTGATGTGAAGGACAACCCGGAGACCTGTTGGATAAGATAAATCTCAGATCCTTATAGCACTTAGGTCACATGGCCACTTAACGTTCCATGATCCAGTAGCAATGCAGCAACCATAGCTTCAAAGAATGATATTCCCATTAGAATTGGTAGAAAAGGCCTAGACTGCTTTGAAGAGACCATGGTAGACCTATTGATGCTAAAGGAACTTCCGATGAGACCTTAGACAGAAATGATGAATGTGTCATTGCAACCTGGCAGAAAGGTGACTCTGTTTTAAAATG
This sequence comes from Dasypus novemcinctus, assembly GCF_030445035.2. Lineage (NCBI taxonomy): Eukaryota > Metazoa > Chordata > Mammalia > Cingulata > Dasypodidae > Dasypus > Dasypus novemcinctus. The sequence goes on from NC_080704.1 coordinate 173,878,128, forward strand.
GCAGAGATTTTGGTAAAATTGAGTCCCAGTGTTTGATTGAAGGGAGAATTTCAAAGTGGCGAGCTTGGATATATAGCTGAGGAGATTTCCAAACTAAACGTGCAAAGTGTGGTCTGGCTTCTCTTTACAGCTTCTAGTACAATGCGAGAAGAAAGGGATAGTCTACAGATTGAAAGGAAAAAACAGGAAAGAGAGGATTGGAGGAGAATGTAGAATGAACGGTTCTGTAAGGTAATTAATGTAACATTATTTGTGATCTCTGTGTCTTTTTAATTTTTTTATAATTTCTTTATTTTTTTTAAATGTTACATTTTAAAAATATCAGAGGTTCCCAAATACCACCCACCAACCCTCACCCAACTCCTCTCACATCAACAACCTGTTTCATCATTTTGGCACATTCATTGCATTTGGTGAATACATTTTTAAAAATTTACTTCTCTCCCCCCTCCCCCGTTGTCCACTCCCTTTGTTCATTCTCTGTTTGTTCTTCTGTGGCCACTTCCATTCATGTCAGAGGCACTGGGAATCTGTGTCTCTTTTAGTTGCGTCATCTAGCTGCATCAGCTCTCCATGTGTGCGGCGCCACTCCTAGGCAGGCTGCACCTTTTTTGCGTGGGGCGGTTATCCTTAGAGGGAGCACTGCTAATGGGTGGGGCTCCCCTACACGCGGGACACCCCTGCATTGCATGACACTCCCTGCGCACATCAGCACTGCGTGTGGGCCAGCTCACCACACAGTTCAGGGTGCCCTGGATTTGGCTCTATCAGTTAAGCCAAATCTGCTTCCAAGGGTGAATACATTTTGGAGAACTGCTGCACCACATGGACTAGAGTTTGCATTGTAGTTTACACTCTCTCCTAATCCATTCAGTGAGTTATGGAGTTACTAGTGTCCTTTCATTTCAGTCTGAAGGGCTCCCTTTCATATGATTTTGTAAGGCAGGCCTCCTGGTGGCAAGGTCTCTCAGCATTTAAAAATCTGGGAATGACTTCATTTCTTTTTCATTTTGAAGAATAGTATCCCTAATTATAGAATTCTTGATTAAATTACCTCAGGTAGGAGGGAAGTGGCTGTGGCTCAATCAGTTCGCCTCCTGTCTCCCATATGGGAAGCCCTGGGTTCCCGTCCCGGGGTCTCCTTTGAAAGCAGGATCACCTGTTCGCTATGAAGAGCCACTGGCGCAGGCGCGGTGGAGTGACGCCCACCTGCAAACTCCGTGGAGAGCCGACTCAGCAAGGTGACCCAACAAAAAAGGAAGACAAGCAAAAATGCAGAACAGCATTCAGCGAATGGACGGTGAGAGCAGAATGCAAACAAGCCACAAGGGGGCATTATAAATAAAAATAAATTCAGACACAGAAGAACGCACAAAAAACAGACAGCACACAAAAAGCCACAAAGCAGGGAGAGGATAAAACACTTTACTTCAGTTAAGGGCCTTTCATTAAAATGCATGACCCAGAGAGGGTCTTACTTCTTATTTCAAAGGTTTTTTTTTTTTTCGTTCCATGCTTTAAAATTGTTACCCTACTCTTATCTGGCCCCTGTGGTTTGTGATGAGAATTTTGGTGTTACACTTACTGAGGATCCCTTGTACATGAATAGTCGTTTCTCTTTTGCTTCTTTCAAGATTCTCTCTCCGTTTGACTGTTTGATTTTAATGTGTCAGTGTGGATCTCTTTGTGTTTATCCTACTTGGAGTTAGTTGCACTTCCTGGATGTGTAGATTTATGTCTTTTATTGAATTTGGGAAGTATTCACCCATTCTTCCTTCAAATCTTCTTTCTGTGCTTTCTTTCCTTTTTCTCCTTCTGGGACTGCTGTAATGTGTATGTTGGTACACTTCATGGATTCCATTATATGATCTCGAGAAGGAGACATAAAGAGTTAGGGACACAACTCAACTGACACGCCTTTTGTATGGCACAGCTTTGAGTATGAGTCTGCAACTATGCTTGGGATGAAAAGTTAGTCAAGTTAGGATCTCACGCCTCAGAGAAAACCACTGTTAATTAAGATTTTGTTGCATAACATTCCAAGCATCTTTCTGTTGAATGCATGCATATTAATATATGTTTATGTTTAACTACACACACGCACATACACAATTTTACCATCATGGTCATCACCTAGAATCGTACCTGGATGAAATGAAAAGGCACACAGGGACCCAACGAGTGACAACATGCCTACCCTTGCTACCTTGACCCACAGCTCCTAACCCTGTGCCTTACTTTCAGTTCTCTTTTTCCTATTCTCTGTCTTATTCTTTCTTCCATATAGGAAAGTGGAAACATTCTTGACAGAAGTCATTCACAAAGAGTTCCTCAGCACCAGCCCCTGCATCCTTTGGTGATATTAAAGCCCCCACATGCTTACTAGCTCAAGGTCAGCAATTCCTTCTAAAAGTATCACCAAATTTTAATTTGGCTAATGGCAAGTGGTACAATGAGAATTTTCCCAGATTGCCTCCTTGATCAATGTTTTTACAATGCATATCTACAGAATCCTAAAGTCATGGCAAGAGGCAATCTAGCTGTTTCTAGGAATTCCTCCTCCTAGGACTGTCAGAAGCACCTGAGCTTCGGATTCTCCTCTTCAGCCAGTTCCTGTCCATGTATGTGGTCACTGTGGTGGGGGATCTGCTCATCATACTGGCCTTCTGCTCTACTTCCCACCTCCACACACCCAGGTATTTCTTCATAGCCAACCTGTCCTGTGTGGACATCTGCTTCAAATCTGTCCCTTTTCCAAAGATGATACTAAACATTGACCTCAGAAGCAAACTATCTCCTACATAGGATGCCCCATGCAGAAATTTTTCTAATTTTGTTTCTAGATCTGGACAATCTCCTCTTGGCAGTGATGGCATATGACAGATTTGTAGCCATATGTCACCCTATTCATTATGCCACAAACATGAGTCACAAGTTCTGTATCCCATTGGTGTCTGTGGCTCTGAGGACTACAAATATCTCTCCCTTGATTCACATCCTCTGGATGAATATGCTAACATTCTGTGCCAGTGTCAGAATGCTAACATTCTGTGCCAGTGTCAGAATTCACGCTATTTTTTGTGAGTTCTATGCATTGCTTAAGCTTTCCTGCTCAGATATCTATATCAATGAGTTGGTTGTTTATACTCTGGGGAGGTTTCTTTCTGTCACTCCCTTCCTGTTTATTTCTCTTTCCTACATGCATATTTTCTCTGCCATCTTAAGACTGCATTCTTTACAGAGCAAGTGAAAAGCATTTTGCAATTGCAGTTCCAACCTTGCAGGGGTGTCTTTCTTCTATGGGACTCTATTTGGGGTGTATCTATGACCTTACTCCCCCTACATAGTTGGGGACTCAGTGGCCACAGTGTTGTATGCTGTGGTGGGACCCATGCTCAATCCCTTTATTTATATTCTGAGGAATAAAGACATGAAATGGGCACTCAGGGGCCTCTTCAGATGGAGAAAAATCTCCTATTGGTGACAGCAACTCCTGCAAAGATGCTGTATCTTCTTTTGACTCCCTGTGGGAAGAAACAGACTTTAAGAAGCATCAGACAGGTTTCCAACTTGACCCCACATTTCTACTGTCTGCCTGTTCAAGTAGTTATTCGACCAACACTAATGAACTGTCTCAAATGACTGGGAAGGTAGCTTCTTTGCATGTGGCTTAAAAACACAAAGCATTCTGTATGTTTTTTATGACCACTCTCCAACCATTGGTTCCCTACAAACTTTGGCCACTGCTCCTGCCTGTGGCATGAGTCCTGACAAGTTAGTCAGCCTCTTGTTATAGGCTAGGCACTGTTATGAACATTTCTGTATTTATTCATTCAATCTCCAAAATAACCCTGGGAAGGAAGTGCTGTTTATATCCCCATTTTATAGATGAGGAAATGAAGGCTTGAGCAAGTGATAGCATTTTCACCTTCTGCTTTGGGTAGGAATTTGTCACTGGATCAAATGATACAGGGTTCCTTACATTTCTCATAGAAGCAAAACCCATATTTGAAGGCTAATGTACTCGACGGCAGTAGATGCATGGGTTCTGATTTCATGGCAAAAATCACTATTCTTGTAAGCCCAGGAGAGAGAAAATTTAGTGCCTGTTCCAAAACATGTGTAACTCCTCGTATATCAACATCGTTTCCAAGTCACAGCTTCTTTGCTAACTGAAAAAGAGCCTTCCTAGGAAAAGTGAGAACATATTCAAGAGGATTTCTAGGCAGAGCCATTTGAAAATGGTAGAGAAGTGTGGCAGAGTGCTTTTGCCAGAGATGCCCCATCCCACGTGCTCATCTACATCATGGCCATGACTTACTCCCAGGCGTCGTGGGGTCCGTGTCTCCTCTCCCTTGAACATGAGCCCTTAAGTGCTTATGAGGGCTCCTGGGATGAAGAACAGTCAGGGGGATACCTTGTGATTCTGAGTCTGAGCCATAAATGACGCTATAGCTTCTGGCATCCTGGTGGCAGCTCTTGCTCTTGGATCCTCTCTGAACGGAGTCCCACTGAGGCTGCCCAGGGGTGAGGAAGCCAAGTTTCCTGGAGAGGCCACTTCTCTCCCCGCCTTGACGTCATTCCACCCGGGAAGCAATCATGTGAGCGAATGGGCCCTCAGAGGAGTGCGTCCCACAGGAGTGTGCATCACAGGGGAGGCCCCAGATAACCAGTCCCCACCATCCCTTCTCTCGTTGCCTCCCCTACAAAATATGCGGGCACAAGGAAAGCGTTGTTTTAGCCGCTGAGATTTGGGGGTAATTTCCTGGTCAGTCACAGGGACTGGAAGCAATTGCAGTGGCGACAATACTAAGACAATGAAATGATGACTGCCAATGCTGATCCAACAGCATCTTTGCAGGGGGTCTCCTTCAAGCATTTGGTTTACACCTACCCAATCACTTCTCATGACAACTCTGCCCAGGTAAGTACTCTTACACTTCCTAGTCAACAGACATCGAGGCCTGGGTCCAGATCTGTTAAAATATTGGTCAAAGGCCACACAGATCTCAAGGAAAGATACTACAACCAGATCCCCGCTCGACCTCCGGAGCTCATGCTCTTAAGCACTCTGCTGTGTGGCCTCTCCTCTGTTTTCTTCCAGCAACCTGACTTGCACTGGTTGGACCAGAATATCATGGAGGCCAGAAGGCAGCGGCCAGCAGACATGGGTCCTGGGTTATGATTTCTGTTTAGGTGGAGTGTCTTTGGGACCTGAGGGAGATGATTATAAAGCTCCACCAACACAACTCATGGACCCTCACAATGTAGGTCGTAGCTAATGCCACCCAGAGCCACCAGTTTACATGGTTGTGGGCTCTTGGAAACACCTTTTACATCATGTAGCACAACCATTCAAACCTGAACTTCTGAACAAGTTGCCATAAATCTCAGGACAGCAAACAGAACAGATTAAAGAAGTAGTAGGAGCAATTGGATTAGCAACACCCATACTTAATTAGAAGAGTTCCCAAGATGTTCATGCTATGGTTTTGAGCATTGGGGTTTGATTACTAGAAATCAATTGCCGTGAAGAGTTGCCTCTCGCTGTGCCAAATGCCTGACAGCAGGAGAACAGAACAAACAGAAATCGAGAGCAGCCATGTCTCTAGTAGCTGTGCCCAGAGGAGTAATGAGTCAGGGTGTGAGAAGATGAGAGGGAAAGAGGTGGAGAAGGTGGTATAGAGTGCAGCACAGGATGGAGAGTAAGTGTCCCAATCTGCTGCCCAATACCTTGCACTGGCTCCTTAGTGGACACCTACCTCCCAGGTACAGGGATGAGTACACAGCACTCATCTGGACTTGGTTGTCATTGGAAAACCAGCAAGGCCTCCAACTACAAAAAAGTGATACAAAAGCAGATGAGGGAGAAATGGTAATTCTGCTCTTTCCTTTTCCCAATCCTATGGGGGTGGGGAGGAGAATTCTAAGATTTCTACTCTCCGGAGTGCCCATCCTGTATGATGACCTCCCCTGTTATGTGACCATGATGGATGGAACATGCATGCTTAGGCTATGTTATGTGGGAAAGTTGAAGGGATTTTGGAGACATGAAAAGGAGAGGTGGAGTTCCTTAAGCAGTGTGATGTAGAAGGTGAAGTTTCTTAAGCTGTGTCAAGGAGAAGGTGAAGATCCCTGAGCTGTGTGAATTAAAAGGTGATGGCCCCTTACTGTGTGATGTAGAAGGTGAAGGTCCCAAAGCTATTTGACTTTGACTTATTTAGACGGGCGATCACCCTGGGTTGGCCCGACCTAATAAGACATACCTGTGCTCAGAGACTGTCCCGCTGACCTTGTACAAACGTCCACCATGAATCCCACAATGGCTAGGAAATGAATTCTGCCAACCACCATGTGAGCAGCAAAGAGGCCCCCAGGCGTCAGAGAAGACCCCCAACTTGTCTAAAATCTTCCTTATAGTCTTGCGGCTACCTGAATTGAGAATCCAGCCAAGCTGTTACTAGATTCCTCACCCATGGAGACTGTGAGATAATAAATGGGTGTTGTTGTAAGCCCCTGAGTTCATGGTGATGTGTTACTCAGCAATAGAAAACCAATACACGTCCTGGAGGGGTTTGGAGAATCTCTGGATCCTTTACTAGGCACACGCAGAGATAAGTGAGGAACCCAATATATGTGTGTAAGCCAACCTGTGCCACAGACATCGTATCTTCCTATCTTGTTCAAATGGATCAACTCAGACCCCTCTACCTCATAACACTCAGAGTGATGAAGGCAAAGCAGACATTTTGAAGTCGTAAAAAAACGTAGATTTCCCAAGCCAATGAAGTTCGCACACATCTGACTTATCTGATTAAGAAACAATGATAAAACATAAGTAAGTAAGAATAGCACTGAGAAAGGGATGGAGATTAAGTGCAAAAAATTGAATCTAGAGACTGAGGTTAGAGGAGAGATGATGCCAGAGGCAGAGTTGTTTTCCCGTTACCTTGATTTTAAATTCCACCCTTCTATTATAACACTCACCCCTCTAGACCTAACTGTAACAATTCATCTCCCTACATTTATCTGGTGTGAACTACTTTTGTTTTAATCGAATGAAACTTCTTTATTGCTCAGTTTGTGTAAAACTGTACTAGGTAATCTTTACCTTTATATTATACTAAATAAATTGCCTATTCAGTGCTAGATAACCTTGCAATTTTATGAAATATTAGCACTAGTATATTGGGAACACATGCTCCTAAAAGCAACTGTATTTTAGGGTATGTGGGCAATTCTGAGTACTGGTAGAAGTGGGAAAATAAGGATAGGAGACCCAAATAGTCTTAGTGATTTTCAAATTCAGAAACCATGAGAAATGATTAAGAGGACAGTTTTTAAATTTAGGTGAAAAACAGATTTAAGTTTGTCTTTTGAAAATCAATACTATGTTTATTTTTTAATTGCCAGAAAGGATATTTATTATTTAGCAGCACTGAGAAATCGTGAGGATATTGGACTTTGATTATGAAAGAAAGTGGAAATTTTCTGCCCAGTTCTTTATGCAATCCTGCATTGAAGTCTTTGCACTTGATATATGTACCAAACATTTTCCTGTTTGCTCTCATAGCCATTCCTTGTTTTCACCCTGCTTTGCTCAGCTCACAAGTTACATTTTCTTGGTTTCTTTTCCCACTGGTTCAAGTTAGTTTTGGTCAATGGGAGGTACTGATGTGAAACTGGAGTGCAAGAAGGAAGAAGGGAGTTTGGGTCTCCTGCCAGTGGCTAAAAATGCTCTGGGTTGCAGATCCCGCCAGGGGTCCTCTCCTCCATGGTCCAAGCTCCAGAATGGTGGACCAAGCATTCTAAGTCTTTGGCAGTCTCATCCTCCAAGGATTTGGCTCCCTGTGCGTAGCCCTGGCTCCTGTATTCTGGCACTACCACTTCTTTTCTTTCTGCTCCCAGCTCTGGATTTGATAAGGCTGCAGGTGTTAACTATTGTTGTCTCATTTTCCCCTTCCTCCTTTGTGACTAGATCCCCTGTTAAACTCCCTTTGATGAAATACATAACATGGAGTCTGTTTCTCTGACTGGAGGCTAATAAAAGTAGTCTGGTAGAATATGTTAATATTATTTATTTCACTATTTTAAGACTATGGTATGGGTTATTATTCCTTTATATATCCTCCCCATGAAATAATTACTTTTCCACACATACTCCACTTGAATTTAAACTAAAAATCACATGTTAAATTAGGTACGAATTGATAAAATAATCTGACTCAAAAACTATCTTAACGTGTACATCATTAGTTACTGAAATAACTCATTCTCTTCAAGAGGATACTAAATGTGGCAGGAAGACTAATTTGCTTCTCATAAACTTTTATGTATAGAATCATGCTTGTTCACTTTATGACTAATGTCATACATTTCAAAAATAGATGAACTATATAGATATGTGAAAATAATCCAGCTGCTGCAAGTTTCCATATATATATGACCATATCAAATCCAAAACTGGCAAGTGCCCATTTGCTGGTGGGAATGTAAATTGGTACGAACGTATTGGAAATGGATTTGGCATTTTCTTATAAAGCAAAGCTTGCACTTACCATTATGACACAGCTATCCCACTTCTGGGTATTTACCAATGAGAACTGAAAATATATGTCCACACAAAAATAGTATGTGAATTTTTATATTAGCTTTGTTAATTATAACCCTAAACTGGAAGCAACACAAAGGTTGCTTCATCAAAAGGTGAGTGTTTAAACACATTGTAATTCATCCATACAATGGAATACAATGCAGCAATAAAAAGAAATGACTTACTTAAAAAAAAACAATGTGGATGAAACTCAAATTTGTTTTGCTATGTGAATAAAGAAGTATATTGAAAAGAGTATATACTGTATGATTCCATTTATTTGAAATTCTAGAAATGGTCAGACTAACCCAGAGTGAAAAAATGCAGAACATTGATGGTCTAGGGCAGAATGTGGTGGAGGGGTTTGACTATGAAGAGACACAAGGGGAAATATTGAGGAAGATGGAAAGGTTCTGTACCTTTATTTAGTCTGTATATATCTTTTTTTAAAAAGATTTATTTATTTCTCTCCCCTCCCCCCCCATCCCCGTTGTCTGTTCTCTGTGTCTATTTGCTGTGTCTTCTTTGTCCGCTTCTGTTGTCATCAGCAGCACGGGAATCTGTGCACTTTTTGTTGCACCATCTTGTTGTTGTGTCAGCTCTCCATGTGGGTGGCGCCATTCTTAGACAGGCTGCACTTTCTTTCCCGCTGAGCGGCTCTCCTTACGGGGTACACTCCTTGCACTTGGGGCTCCCCTACGTGGGGTCACCCCTGTGTAGTACAGCACTCCTTGCGCTAATCAGCACTGTGCATGGGCTAGCTCCACACGGGTCAAGGAGGCCCGGGGTTTGAACCGCGGACCTCCCATGTGGTAGACGGACGCCCTAACGACTGGGCCAAGTCTGTCACCTCTATATATCTTTTTGTATCTCATAGAACTGTATACTTAATTAAGTTAGGCCCAATTTTTGCATGAACATTTTCCCAAGTCAAGTAAAAACAAAACAAAAAGGATAAACAAGGAAACAAATAGCAGAATATTAGACTTATATCATCCAACATGTCAGTAATCCTATTAAATATGAATTTGCCGAACACTCCAATTAAAGAACAGACAGTCAGGTCCAGGAAGATGGCATCAAGTAGGCAGGCAGGGCTCAACGCTCTCACAAAAGTCATGGAGAAAGGGCAAAAAGCTGTCCAAGGGACCTGCTTTGGGAATCGGGCATCCAAGATAGTGCTGCACAACTCCCAGGAGGGTGAGGGACAGAGAGAAGAAGCACCTGGAACAAGAAATGTGAGTTACCAACCCGCCATGGCAGCTGAGAAGGTTTCCCATCCCCAAGACATTAAACCTGGATAAAACCCTTGACAATCCAAAGCCAACTGAGAGGGGAACGGTCATCTTTCTCCCTGTCGGCTGTTACAAGGGAAGAGGGAGGGTGAGCTCGAGGGTTTCTCTTCAGGGAATTTGGCCAGCAGAGCCTGATTCAAATCTCGGCTCTGGCCAGACTAGAAACACTGGAAAGCAGAGGCTGAAAGAAATACTTCTGTGGAAGGGATGTCCAATGAATGTCATCTGCTGGCAGGCCTGGAAACTGCAAGGATAAAAACTGCTTTTAGGTCTCTCTTTAGACACCGGGGAGGAAATCTGCACTATGTTAGTGAGCCTCTGGCCTGATTTTGATAACTTAAGTTGGGGAGTTTTAAAGATTCAGAATAAAGAATAAGTTGAACTAAAAATCAAAGTAAAGCTGTGAGAAAATACACTCGGCAAGAGAAAGAAATTGGCCATCAGAATAAATTCACCAACATGTTCAGGTGCCTATACGTGAGCAAAAACTTAAAAGTCAAACTAGGAAACAGGAGAGATGGCCCAGCCAAGGGAAAAAAAACAAATATACCGAAGAGATTCAGGATTTAAGATAATTAATCAATGATATTCAATAACTCTCCTAAATCAAAGAAATGAAGGAAAATGTAAAAAAAAAAAGGATATTAAGACGACATTGGGTGAAAATAAAGAACAATCGGAAAGCCTTCAAAGAGAAGTAACAGAATTTATGGGAATGAAAGACAGAATGGATGAGATTAAAAATATATTAGAGGGGAGCAGACATGGCTCAACTGTTAGAGCGTCCACCTACCATATGGGAGGTCCAGGTTTCAAAACCAGGGACTCCTGTCCCATGTGGTGAGCTGGCCCACGCACAGCAATGTCTGCCACGTGCAAGTAGTGCCATGCCACTCAGGGCTGGCCCCGTGTAGGGGAGCCCCAGGTGCAAGGTGTGCGCCCTGCAGTGAGCTGGCCCGTGCACCCAGGAGTTGTGCTGCCCACACAGAGAGCTGATAGAGGAAGATGATGCAACAAAAAAGAGACACAGAATCCTGGTTCCATCAGGAATGAAAGCGGACACAGAAGAACACACAGCGAATGGACACAGAGAGCAGAAAATGGTGTGGGGGAGAAGGGGAGAGAAATAAGTAAAATAAATCTTAAAAAATATATTAGAGGCACACAGCCAATTTGAATTGCTTGAAGATAGAATTATTGATTTCAGGGACAGGTCAAAAGGAACTGGAAAAGACAGGAGAACAGAGAGGGACAAGAATGGAAAAAAATGAAACAGGGTCTAAGGGAGTTGAATGACAATGCAAAAATGCACAACATATGTGTTATCTGTATCCCAGAAGGAGAAGAGAATGGAAAAGGGGCAGAGAGAATATCTGAGAAATTAATGACCCAAAACGTACCAACCCTTACGAAAGACATAACTATCAATATCCAAGAAGAACAATGCACCTTAAACAAAACAAATACGAATATACCTACTCCAAGACACCTACTATTCAGAATGACAAATATCAGAAATAAAGAGAATTTTGAAAGCATCAAGAGAAAAGCAAAGTATCACATAAAAGATAATCTTAGTTACATTAAATGTCAACCTTTCATCAGAAACCATGGAGGCAAAAAGAAAATGGTAGGAAGGATTTAAGGTCCTAAAAGAGAAAAACTGCCAGCCAAGAATTCTGTATCTGGAAAAACTATCTTTCAAAAATGAGGGTTAAAGTCTCCACAGACAAACAAAAACTGAGAGAGCATCTTACCAAAAGACCAGAATTACAAGACATACTAAAGGGCGTGCTGCAGCCTGAAAGGATAAAAAAAAACAAACAAAAATGAAAGGGTGACAGAAAAGACTTGGAGAAGAGTGTAGAAATGAAGATTTGGAAGGGTACATTAAAGGGTAAAATCACAGACAATAGTAAGATATGACAGGAGAAAGCCAAAGACAAAATTTGCTCCAGGGCGAAAAGGCTTGTTGGGGGCTTCCTTCCTTGCTCTATTCACGGTCCCGACAATAGTGCCAGGCAGAGGCTCTCAAAACAAATTCTTACTGAATGAAACAACTGGGTGTGGGCGCAGGTCTCCTTCAGGCACCACCACCCCCGCACCCATCCCAGAAAAGGAGCGGGAGAAGACAGAGCCAGCTTTAGAAAATGATGGTTTCATTGCTATGTTTGCAGTGGATTCAATACTACACAAATCATGTCCCCGCAGGGACCCTCCTCCTCCTCAGCCAGCACCCCAGCTTAAGGGGGATGTGGGAGAGCCTCCGCTGTCTCGGGATGTGACGTGAAATCCTTGGTTAAAGAAGCTACACAGCAAACTTCAGACGTCCAGTGCATCAGCCTTCAGCTCAGAGCTGGGCAATGCCAAGGACCCCTTAACTGGTAGGCCAGCCCAGGGAGCAGGACGTGTCACCCCAAGGCACAATACTGTGTCCGCTCACCCACAGGCCTGAGGGCACATGGGGAGGCCAGGGAACGCCTGGAGGACCCCACCCCAGCACTTTCCCTTCTACCCCACGCTCAGCAGCTGGAATCACACACAAACACACATGAGCACTGACTCATGTGTTAGACAGCTTGAAGTTCTTGCCTATGAAAATGAGATGAAGGAATTCACACGCCTTGCGTGGGGCAGAGGAATAAGATGGGGGCTGAAAAGGAGGAGCAATGGCAAGGAGAGGGACAGTTTGGGCTTTTGCCTCTTTGATATATGCAAACAGGAACCTCGCTGTATTCTCAAGTTTTTCTAAAACACAAAACCAAAAAACCCACTCAACCCTTTGCCAGGAAGGAATTTTACCCAACCACACACAGCCTCGCTGTCAGCAAAGCTGTCCAGCACAGCCTTCAGAAGGCCTGGGAGACCCAGGCCGAGCACCAGCCCTAGGACCCCTCAGCAACTTCGTGAGGGCACCTCAGTCTCTGTGTCCCACAGGGGACCTTTGTGGGTAAAGGTGGAAACTCGTCACCTGCCTACGGCCTCACTAGAAGGCTGTTTGCGCTGGCGCACTTGGGTGTAGCCCCGTGCTGAAGGAGGCTCAGCCTGATGGGTTTCCGGGGCAAGAGCAGAGCCTGCTTGGCAAAATTGATCGTTTGCCTGAGGCCTCACCTGGGCTCTGTTTGCGCAGGCGCATTTGAATGTAGTCCTGTGCAGGGGGTTAGAGAGGTTCCTGAGGGAGCCTCGGTCTGATGTGGTTTCCAAGCCCTGTGGCAGGAACCAATCACTGCCCTGGAGAGTATGCAGGGGATTGTTTACGCATGCGCATGAGGGTGAAGGCCCTTGCTAAGGGGCGGAGCTTCATGAGTCCCCTTGAGGCTTGCCACAGCCAGGGCAGGGCTGGATTGGTGAGAGTAGCTCACGTGCCCTGCCTCCTTCCTTGGAGTTGTTTGCGCACGCGCACTGAGAACCTACGCGTCTCAAAGCACTAAGGGGCGGAGCCTCGGTACCCTGGGCTGCGAGTAGAGGCAGAAGCCTGGTTCCCGCAGCTGTGAGTGAGAGGGAAGGCGGAGGCGCAGCAGCGATGCAGGCGGAAGAGGAAGGCGCAGGCGCTGTGGCGGGTGAACTGGGCTACACTGAAGGCCAGGGTGGCATGGGTGATTCCGACCGCCATGAGGAAACTGTGGGTCCTGACGACCAGGGCGACCTCAGCGGCCCTGATGGCCAGGGTGGCCCCGGCCGCCCCGTCTGCCAGAGCATCCCTGCTGACTCCGAAGGCTCGGGGGTCGCCAGCGGCCCTGGCAGCCCCTGTGACCCCTGCGGCGCGGGAGCGGAGGTCGCTGCCGCCGGGGGTGCCCCCCAGGCCGCGCGGGCACCACATGCCCCGGGGTCTGGTGGAGACGCAGTGCCGGGGGCTGGAGGGGCAGGAAGCCGACTTCTGACCTTGTATCCTTTACAGGGGCCATGGGGGGCCAGGGCCGGCTCTAGGTGGAGGGGCTGCCGTGGGGGCCGGTCTGGGGGCTTCCAGGGCGGATGGTGGAAGGGGATGCCTGAGGGCTGGAAGGGGGAAGGAGGCAGGCCCGAGCGGCCTGAGCTGACAGGAGGGGGACAGTGGGCCACTGGCAGGAGAGCTTCCCAGGGGCCAGGTGGCCCGGGGCCCAGGCGAAGGCAGAAGGGGATTTTGCCTTAACCCCTCCTCCCCAGCACCCTCACCATGCCCTTCGCGTCCGCACTGGAGGCGGAGATGGCCGGCAGGTCCCTGATGGCTGATATCCACCGCCAAAGGCAAGCGGTTCAGAAGGAGTTCACCGTGAATGGCAGCGTCCTGGCTGTGTGAGTTCTGGACGGGGCCGGCTTGGAGGGTGGCGGCGGGTGTGGGGCCCATCTCACTCCGTGGAATGTGGTCATGGAGACAGGGAGCCACCCCAGTGTTGGATCTCTCGGGGGATGGGGGGGAGCCCGGGCCTAGGACCGAGTTCTCACCTTCCACTTGATCATTGCCCCTCACCTGTAGGAGATGGAGTGCCCAAGACCTTGGCATACTCCGAATTTCCATCAACACCTTGTTGAATGATCTCTCCCTGATAATGCGTAACATCCAGCGCATTGCACCCCTGTTTCCACGAAGCCTCAGCTGGGAGAAGAGACCTGAGACCTGATCTTGCATTCCTTCCCAGGCAGCACCTCCTTCCCTGGTGCATGGCTCCCTGGAGGCCCTGCCACTTTATTGTTGGCGCCAAATGTGTGCTGGGGCACGCTTGTTTCATTTGGCGCTTAGATGTCTTATCTGCATAAAATAAAGCGGAGTTGCTATTCCTTGTCTGAATTTCTTTTCATTTCCTGCACATCCAGATTTTATTACCTTGTCTTCAGGTTGGAGGGGTTGCTCTGGGATTCAGGTATGGAAGTAGTGCAGACTAATTGGGATAATTTACCAAATATAAACACAAGTATAATCAATTCTGTTCTGTCATTTAGCTTGAGCTACTGTCAGTACTTTGGAATGTTTTCTTATTTCAATGATCAGATTTATTTATTAAATATATAACAATAATAATTTATGCTTTATAAAAGTTTAGCATTAATTTTCCCTGACTGTCCCTTAATATATGAGTTTTCCTCTTTCTAAAATTCAGTTAAATGGCACAAAAAATACTTTATAATCTAATCGTTGATTATATAAGTTTTTTCCAATTTTTCCCTGCTATAGGTAATTATTAAATGGCATTCTTGTATTATTTTTGCAGGAATGGCTCTATAATTTAGATTCCAAAAGGAAGAATTATTGAGTTTAAATAATTTTCTATTTATTTGCAGAGCTCTTGTTATACAATACAGAATTATTGTCTAGAAATTATACCTCCCACCAGAAGACTGGAGTTAGGGGTTGACGAAGCCTGATAAGAGACGGCCCTCTGTCGTCTCTCCTCCCATTCTTCCGCTTCTCCCTCTGATCCAGCCACACTAGGCTTCTAGCCTTTTCTGAAGCACAGCAGGCCCACTCCTGCCTCAGGGCCTTTGCACTGGCTGTTTGCAGTCAGGCGCTCTCTTCCCCCAGGTTTCCACCTGGCTCACTCCCAGAACTCCAGGTCCTGCTCAAATGCCACCCTCTCAGCGAGGCCTTCCTGGCCACCCAATCGACAATGGCACCCACCTCCCCACCTGCTTTGCACCCCCCTGCCCCTGCAGTACCCCAGCTCCTAGAGCAGTGCCTTCCTGGCATAGAGTGGCTTGACACACTCACTCCTTAATCACATCTCGTCACATACCATTTCCTAGGCCCAGAACGATCCAGATCTGTCCCAGCCCCATCTTCACCCTCCTTGTACAGATGTAGGAGTAAGAGTTAGGTAGGTAGGTGCAAATGATGGGAGATGCAACTGGGACAGGAAGGAGCTGGCAAACTTTAAGGAGTTCTGGGAGCAACTGAAGCCCTGGAGGGTTCAGAGCAGAGGGGGACGTGACCTGCCTCACAGCTTTGCAGGATCCCTCTGCCTCCCCCGTTGAGAACAGGCTGAGGGGGCCAGGGCCGACGTGGGGAGACCGGCTATTCACGCAAGAGGAAACAGTGGCTGGGACAAGGGTGGGGACAGTGGGGGTGTGGAGAAGTGAGCACATTGTGAAGATATCCAGAAGGTCGAGCCAACGGGAGGTGCTGATGGACTGGACA
The DNA here is from genome assembly GCF_030445035.2 of Dasypus novemcinctus. Taxonomy (NCBI): domain Eukaryota; kingdom Metazoa; phylum Chordata; class Mammalia; order Cingulata; family Dasypodidae; genus Dasypus; species Dasypus novemcinctus. The sequence goes on from NC_080704.1 coordinate 173,894,125, forward strand.
TGGCCTTGGACCTCCCCAGAATCCTGGGGAAATGGCACAGAGAGAACCCGGCTCCACTGCATCCCAATGGTTCTCATCTCTCACCCCTAAGCCCCTCCATCTCCAGAGCTTTCTTCCTTTCTTCTCAGCCAGAGTTCACCTCCTCCTGAGAGGGGTCTGTACTTGCTGTATACGATTCATTTTCCAGTCCCTCCTGACCCGCCCCACACACCGCTGCCATCAGAATTGTTCCCGTCCTGTCACTGACATCTAGTGGGAGGAGATGTCTGTGGGTGGGAGGTGATCTGGGCCAGGAAGGGACAGAAATTAAGATGCATTCAGGCCGGCAGGCAATTCTGTGTGCTATGCCATTTCTGTACACTTTGAACTTGATGAGCATGTGTGTGTGTGCACACGTGTGTGCCACATGTAAGAGGCATGTGTAAATACTTAATACTTGTATGTAGAGCCACTTGTGGTGGGGGGAGAAGGTTCAGGTGCTCAGCAATCCTGGCCTGTGCAGGACACAGGTCTGACCTGCCCACAGCTGACAGGTGAGTTTTTAAAGGTAAAGTTGGCTTTGTCTGTGACCATACGTGGGTGAGGCCGATGGAGGGAGAGTGGCCAGTTTCCACGCTGGCAAGTGATGAGAAGCCAGAGAGATTTGGAGTGCACTTGAGGAGGATGGGAGCCCTCCCTGGGAGAATGCAGGAAGGGGCTTATGGACGGGGAGCCCGGGCAGGAGCCCGGGAGAAAGCAGAACAACCCTTCTGGGATCAATTGCTCCTGTACCTGCACCACCAGGAGGCACGGTTCTTCATTTCCTCAGAGCCTGGGGACTGGGGACGCCTCTTCCCTGGTGAGGAGCAGGAATGGCATGACCAGAGAAGCCCTCGTGCCTCCTGGTTACTCTGCAGCATTTCAGGGTGCTTGGCGCTCCATCCAGGGGTGCCCGTTCCGTGGGCACAGGTGGTATTGCAGCTCGGCCTTCAATTTGGCGCCGGAGGAGGGACACTGGGCAGATACGTGTGCCCAGGTCGTACCTCCTGGTCTCCAGCTTGGTGCCCAGGCCCAGGTGGTGGCCATGGGAACACCCAGGGCAGAATGGAGAAGGGCAGGGAGGCCCAGGCAGAGTTGGCCAATGGCCCGAGAGGGGCCCAGAGAGGGTGTCTCAGGGAAGCTACTCGAGGCGTGATCACCATAAAATCAGTCTCAACACTTTTCAAAGTATTTGTATCATAAAGTATTTAAATGTGGTGCAATAAAGGTACAAATCAATACCAAGAAGAAAACTAAGAGGAGAGAATTTTCACATGTGCTTTTTGTGCAGGGTATTAAAAGGAAGAGTATAACTTGAGATGTTTCTCCCTCCCAGTAAAGAATAGGGAAGATGTCATAACTTCTGTAAAAAGGATCTTTTTCTTTGCCAGGTCAAGAAACAGGAACCTCTGAGTGAGTTGCTTTGTTGTAGCAAGTCAGGAGTTCTGAACCAGAGAAAGACCCAAAAGCGGCACTGCAGAGAAGTGAAGGAACACATTTATTATGCCCGTGTCCAGAGGAGAATTACTCTCCATATTCTGAACCCCATTTTTCAATTTTTATAGGTTTATATAGGATTTGATGTTGGATCAGCATAACTTTTGCTCATTGGTTAACATGTTGCTAGGTGAAATTTTGCAAGCAGAGATAGAAGGCAGCTGCAAGGTTGGGGGCTGATTTACAGAAGTGGGGGGGGGGATTCACTCGTTTGATATCTTTCTACTAGTCCATGTTTTCACAGGCTGATTTACACAAACGGGGGAGGAGTTATTTCACTTGATATTCTCCTGCAAGGTCATGCCCTCACAGGCGGATCCACAGAAGTGAAGGCAGGAGTGAATTGGTAGATATTTTTACAAGGTTATGCTTTTTATTTCTCAGCAGCTTGAGGTCAAGACTGGTTTTATAATTCTAGTACAGCCTCCTTTCAATTTTACTAAACTGAAATATTTACAAACCTGATGTTTTCACCAGAACTGAACTTAGTTTGGAAAAACAGACTAGTAAACCTATCTTTGACCCTGAAGTTTGGCTACTTATGACATTTTTAACGAATGAACCTCAGCATTCTGTTTTATTAGAAGTAACAAAGTGTTCAAATGTTTGTAATGAACTAAAGAGGTGACCATATATCAAGATAATTGCAATGAATAAAACAATTATAAAAAGGAATCTCTAAAAATGTAACAGAAAAATGGATATAAATTTCTCCAATGTGGGGGTAGGAAAAGCTATTCAAATCATAAACACAAGTGAAAAATCATAAAAGTAAAGTGATAGATTTGAAGCTATAAAATTTACAACCATATACAGGAAGCCAACCGCAAATTGGGGAAATAGTTTACAGTATAGAAGACAAAAGGTTAATATAGTCAATATGTGAAGAACATATATGAATCAATAAGAAAAGATGACCATAATACTAGAAGAGACAAATCACATAGTCAACAAAGAGAAAGACAATTGGCCAATAAACAAGAAAAAAAAAGGCTGGATTTCAAAAGGAATTTGAAAACAAAGCTATAGTGTTTCTCCTGCCAAAGTGATAACATATAATTTTCAAAAATAATAATCTCTACTCTTGAAATGGTGAGGGGCAATAGTTTCATACACTTCTGTGGTCAGTGGGAACATCACTAAGGGGCAGTTTTGTACAAGGTTTTAGAAATCCAAATTCCCTTTAACCTCATAATTATGCTGGGAATTTACATGAAGCCTCTGCGTGCTGGCCTCCTTTCTCATCTCTCTGTGTACTCCACCATGATCCTGCCTTGCACCATGGTTTTCTGACTTCCATATCCACACATGCAGCCTAAACGACACCCTAAGCTCCTGACTCTCATATTCTGACTCAGCATCTCCACCTGTGTGTCTAATAGGTGTCTCAAGTTAACACTTCTGTTGTAGAGACTTAATTGTCGCCAGTATTGGCCCTACCTTTCCTGAACAATAGTATTCCTGTTTGTAAGGAATACATAACTGCACATTTTCTGCAGCTTGACGTGTTCATGGGATTAGTTTCTGGCCAATGGGATTGTATGGTAGTGTAGGGTAGTGCTGCTAAGAAGTGCTCCTAACAAAGGCATCTACACTTGTCTTTATTATTCCCTCCTTTCTATTTTTTTCTTTTTTTCCATTGGCGGGGCTACGGGGATTCATTTACTGTTCTTTTTTCATGGGAGATGTTCTTGTTTCTCTTTAAGATGGACGGATCACTGATCTGTAGCCTTCCTCATTTTCTTATATATACATTTAAGGTCCTTTTATTTCTGTCATTTCTTGCTTTTGAAGGGGAAATTAATGAAATACAAACAAGGAGAGAATAGTAAAAAGAACGAAGCCAAAAGTTGGTTCTTTGAAAGCACTTAAATTTTTACAAGGTAAATCCTGTAAGAGTGGCACCTCTCTGCCCCAGCTCTGGCCCTTCCATTCCCTGCTCCACTCTACTGTGGCCCAAGAACTTGTCCCCAGGCCTGCTGACTTCTCAAGCCCCACCCTCCCTGCAGTGCCCACGTGCTGCAAGCTCACTCACCTTCCCCAAACAGGCTGCTGTCATGGACATTCTGTCTCCTCAAAATTTTTTGTTTACATTTTAAAGTTCAATATGAATTTATGCTTACAGAAATGAAGCAAAGGTAGTAGAGAAGTTCCCATATACTCCTCACCCAATTTCACCTATTTTTACCATCTTGCATAATCATGATTTAGTGATCAAAACTGGGAATTTAACATTCATACAACACTATTAACTAAATCCCAGACTTGACTAGAAATTATTTTTAATCCCAGGGCAGAGTGTTTGGAAGAGAATGGAGTAGAAAAGAACAGAAAGAGAAATACTTAGTTGGCATCAATGCAAACTAAATTGTTGTAGATTTAGGATATGAAAAGTGATACCTATGGTAACCACAAAGAAAATATCTTAAATGTCTACCCAAAGGGAAATGAGAAATTATCCAAACGGCTCCTTAGAAGAGATCGTCTAAACAAAATGAAGACAGTAATGGAGGAAAAGAGGGACAAAAATATATAAGACATTCAATAAACAAGTCACAAATTGACAGAAATAAGTCTTGCCTTATTGGCCATTACCTTAAATATAAAGAGATGAAAATTCCCAAAGAAAAAGCAGAGATTGGCAGAATGGATTAAGCAAAATTCAACTATGTGCTGTTTATAAGAGATTCATTTTAGAGGCAAAGATAAAAGATTGACAGTGAAAGATGGAAAATATTCTACTGAATAGGAATCAAAAGAGAACTGAGGTGATTATACTATCAGATGACACAGACTTTAAGTTAAAATTGTTACAAGGGACAGAAAAGGATACTAAATATTGAAAAAATGGTCAATTCCATAAGAAGATATAACAATTATAAACACATGTGTACCTGCCAGCTCCACTCTGATGTTGAACCCCACTAGGGGCTTTTTCATCTGTGTTACTATGGCCTTTAATTACATTTGCTTCCTTTTCATACTTTCCATTTGTCTATTGAAATTCTTTTTGTCTTCATCTATCACTTTCCTGATTTCCTTTAGTTCTTTGTCCATATTTTTCTTTAGCTCTTTGAGCGTACTTACCTATTTTTAAAAATCTTTGCCTGGACTTTCCCAGGTCTGATCCTCCTCATTTATGGTCTCTAATGATTTAATCCTCACCTTTGCCTGGGCCATCACTTCCAAGGACTTAAATATAAGAATTAAAACCCTATAATGTTTAAAAGATAACATAGGGGAAAATCTTCATGACTTGTGACTTTGCAAGGAATTATTAGATATGATGCGAAAAGCAGAAAGAGCAAAAGAAACAATAGATAAATTATTTCCATCAAAAGTAAAAACTTTTTGGGAAGCAGCTGTGGATCAATCAGTTGGCTCCTGTCTACCATATGGAAGGCCCAGGTTTCACAACCTGGGGCCTCCTTGCAAAGGAAGGCTCTCCCACAAATTGCTGAGAGCCGCCTGTCCCGCAAGCGCCATGGATTGCCACTGGCCTGCAGACGCCGAGGAGCACGGCCCACACCACAAGCACCGCAGAGAGCCAACTCAGGATGGTGATGCAACAAAAAAGGGAGAGAAGCAAAAAAGAGTGCGCAACAAATGGACACAGAAAGCAGACAGCCAGCAAGCTGCAAGGGGGGGGTATAAAAAATTTGAAAAATAAAATTACTTAATTAATTAAAATTTTAAGAGTAAAAACTTCTGCACATTGAAGGACATTATCATGAAAGTGAAAAGATAACTTCTAGAATGGGAGAAAACATTTGCAAGCCATGTATCAGAGAAGGGATTAATATCCAGAATAGATACAGAATTTTGACAATGCAACAAGAAAAAGACAACTTCATTAACAAATGGTGACCTAAGATGCTCCATGGTTCCATTTCGCCATGCAAACTTTGAATGACTAGCAAACACTGGCAGAGTCATCTTCCTCAGAGCTCTGGAAAACAATAAAAAGGTTGCAGTAACTGGGCAAGTACTGAATCAAGAAAATGCAACTTAAAAAACAAACCCTGCACCTCCATGTGAACAAGTCTGTGCTCCTCTGATGGATTATGTGACCTAGTCACCCTCATTGCTGCAACCAATAGTCAGTCACCAGAAATGTGAGTAAATCCATCCTAGACTAACCAGCCTCCAGTCAATTCAACAATTGACAAGAGAGGCATGAACAAACGAATACATGCTCATTCCTACCTAGCCCAGAAATAATACATGGTTATTGTTTAAAGTTTAAAAAAAAGGAAAGGACTTGAACAGACATTTTTCCAAAGGTGATGTACAAATGGTCAATAAGAAAAGATGTTCATCATCATTAGCATCACAGAAATGTAAGAAAAGATGACAATGGGATTCCACTTCACACCCACAAGGATGGCTATTATTAACACACACATACACACAAATACAGAAAATAGGAAGTGTTGGAGGGTATGCATAGAAATTATAACTGGTGCATTCTTGGTGGGAATGTAAAATGGTGCGGCCACTGTGGAAAGCAATATGGCAGTTCCCCAAAAAGGTAAATGCAGAATTATCTTATGACTCAGCAATTCCACTCTCAGATACATATTCCCAAAGACAGTGAAAACATGGTCTCAAACAGATGCTCATATACCAATGTTCTTAGCAAACTTATTCACAGTATTCAAAATGTGCAAACAGCCTCAGCACCCACCGATAAATGAATGGATAACAGAATGTAGTACCTACATACAATAGAGGATTATTGGGCCTTCAAAAGGAATTAAATTCTGAGACACGTGGCAACATGGACAAACCTTGAAAACAATATGCTCGGTGAAATAAGCAAGGTGCAGAACAATTAGTGTTCTATGTCAGTTATACAAAATATCTAGAAATAGCAAATTGGCAGAGTCAAACTGTGGGTTAGAGGTTACCAGAAAAGGAGGAGGGGGCAGGAGGAGTTACTGCTTGGTGAATATATAGTGTTTATAGATAAAAACTAATAAATACAGAATGAAAAAGAAAGAACGGCAATGTGCTAGAGAGATAGGCTTTGACACACAGGGCTGAGTAAGCAGTGTGCGTTCCCTGCAGTGCCTTGAAATGACCATCATTCATTTCTTCAGCTAATATTCAGTGAGAGCATCTATATGTCAAACATTCTATGCACTGGGGATACTACATTGAACAAAGACAAAAAGTCCTACTCATGGAGGTAACTTTTTGTCAAGGGAAGACAGACAAGTATTAAATCAGTAAGACCATCTTGAGTCAGATGGAGAGTAGTATAGCAAGGTTGGGGTCAGAGGATTACTATTTTCTATTGAGAATACCTAGAGTTGGAGGAGTTTGAACAGAGACATCAAGGAAGAGAGGGAAAGGATCACGTGGGAGAAGAAAATGACATATGCAAATGTCCTGAGGAAGCATGAGCTTTGTGAGTAGAAGAGTGCAATGGGGTAAGGAGGCTGGTGAGTGTCAAGTGGCCGATTGTGGGTAGAAGTGAGCTCCAGCCAGGAAACAAGCATCTGTCTATAAGCTGGACTCATGTGCTTCCTTTGTACCAGGCCCTGGGCTGAGAGCTCGATACCTATCCATTCCTTGCCTTTTCTCTGGAATTTGCACCACTTGAGCTGGCTCTCAACAGGTCCTACTAGCACTGAGGCATGTGGCATGATGGACAGAGCAGAGCCCTGGGCGGTGGGATGGCAGGGCCTTGATCAAGCTCTTGCATGAAGATGTTCTGTGAACCAAGTCCTCTAGTTGGTGGGCCTCAGTTTCCCAACCTGGTCCATGGTGCCCTTTTATCTATGAGCTTCTGAATCTGTTTCCACTAGTTGTTGCTACTTCCCTTTGTGCTCATCTGAATGAACTCCTATATCCAGAGATTCTTCATTTAGACTTACAGCTGAGTGACAGGGGCATTGAGCTGAGTCAGCAGGTGAGGTATCATTCTCATCCTGCCTGGAAGCACTGAAACCCCAAACAAGTCTCCTAAACTACCAGATCTTCGGGTTCATCTTCTGCAGATGGCATAACCCTTTCACACCCAGGTGTTCTGATGTGATGATCCCACTCTGACAGGAAGTGGTGGTGCAGGTCAAGGGCGTTGATTCCCGCTTGCAGGCTACTTTCTGATCTGTTCTTTCAGGAGGCAGCTAGTATCGGTTTAAAGCTGCCTACTAAAATAGGAAAGCCGGCACCATTTTAGAACTCTGTGACAGGGAAGAGCAGGACAGGGTAGGACAGATGGCAGGTGTCTAGGAGCACAAGGACAGGGTTCATCCAGTACTGCTCCTTTCACCCTCTTTAGCTCCAACCATTTCCACAGGGGAGCCGAGGTGACAAGTGATAAAAGCCAGGTGTCTGCGGGGCCCTAGGCCTGCCTGTCCTGCCCCACATTCCAGCACTCACTCTCAGCACCTCTTCCAAGGGGTCTCTCTCCACTGCCCTATTGCTCCGTAAGTCTAGCTCCAGTAAGGATGAAGGGGTTGCGGTCATTATCCCCATTTTGCAGATGGGGGTCTGAGTCCCTGGGAGGTTCTGTTTTTCAATTGCAAGCTTTAGCCACTTGGTGCCATAGTCAGGAATAAACCCCAATTCTCCTGATTTATAATCAGATATTCTTTCTCCCCTGTCACGGTTCCCGCCCATCCTTCATCCCTAATTCCCCCACGCACTTTGAAGGTGCACTGCTGCCCTGTTCTCTGCAGCACTCTGGAGAGATTACCCCTGTTCTTTCACAGTCATATGAGTAGTTGAAGATGTACATTCTGGTCCCTGCTCAGGGGACCCGCTGCAGAATCTGAAGCTGACAACTAGGGGAATGGCGCCTGCCTGGGTACGTCCTGATCTCGCCTCCAGCCCACCATTATCTATGAACACTTGGTTTCCACAGTTCTCAAAAACCATGATGATTATAGAAGCCCCGTTAGGTATTAGGGTCAAGATCTGTCTCCATGGTGTGGTCTGTAAGGGAACATACCAATGGCAATGACAAGGACAGAGAGAAGGTGTGACACAGTGACAGAAATAAGTCTGACAAAGATAGGGTGAGGCAGAAAGTATGACAGGAGGAACTTCATAGACAATGACACAGAGAGGGAGTGTGACAGTGTGCAAGAGTGTGACCAGGAATGTTTCTGAACAAAGGAGTTTGACAGAGAATGATGATATGACTGAGAAAGTTAGAGACAGAGAATGACAGAGAGTTTGATGCAGAGACAGTGACAAAGACACTGTGTGGCACAGTGAACCAGAAATATGGTCTAACAGAGATAAGTTTGACAGAGTGTGATTGCGACAATGATAAATTGTCATAGGAATATAATATAGAGTGTGTGACATAATTAATATGACAGTATGCATGTAACAGTGAATTGGAGTGTGTGAAAGAATGAATTAGATAGAGAGTAATATAAAATATGATTGAGGTGTGACCAATTGTAATAAATTTAGTGTGACAGAATGTCTAACAGTGAGTTTGAGAAAGACACTGTAACAGGGAGAAGTGACAGAGAGATTATGTGACATAGGAAAATTATTCCAGATAGTGAATCAGACAACAAGAGTATAAGTGAATGAGTGTGAAAGAGACGTGTGGTGACAGAGAGGATGTACAAGGGACCGTGTGAAAGACAGAATGACTGAGTGAGTTTCAGACAAAGTGGGACACGGATAGTGTGTGATAGAGGGAGTGTAACAGGGAGTGTGAAAGAGAGTATGTGAAAGTGTTAAAGGAACTGACTGAAAAAATATGAAACAGGAAGTGTGGGAGCAGAAGAGAAAGTGAAAGAGTGAGACTGGGAGAGAAAATTTAATAGATGGGGGAGAAAATAGGTGACAGAGTATGACAGAGACCTATAATATAACAAGAAAAGAGTATGACAGAAAGAGATATTGGAGAGGTGTAGAGAGATGGTGATCGTGTTCCAGAAAGAAAATATGATGCAAAGAGAATGACAGAGTTTGTGACAGGAAAAAATATAAGAAAGAGTATATGACAAGGAGAGAACCAGACCAAAAGAGTAGCATACAGTGAGCATGAGAAAAAGCAGGTAGCAAAAATTGAGTTTAGTACTGAAACAATAGAAGAAATGGAGTGTGGCAAAGCTAAGGTTTGACTGAGAAAGAGTGCAACTGAGAGAGTTTGAGAGAGAAAGTGCAATAGTGTTTGTGACAGAGATAAGGTGACACAGAAAATATTGTGACAGAAAATGGATCAGACAGCATGAGTGTAAAAAAGAGTGAGTGTGAAAGACAATGCTGACAGGGTATTTGAAAGGGAGCGAGTGTAAAAGAGTGTAATAGAAAGTATGAAGGAGAGAGTGATAGAGATGGAGTCTGATAGGAAAACAGTACAGAAACTGAATGTAAGACAGTGTGACATATAAATTATGAAGGAGAGACAGTGTGACCAGGCAAGAAATCTAACCAGGATATATTCGTCTGTGTGATATGAGTGTGTGTGAAAGGGTTTGTGACAGAATTAGATCAAAAGATGATGAGGGCAAAGTCCCAGAGACAGCTAAAGTAGATACTACCCCAGGTATTGGTTCTTCTGAGGCATACAGGGACCCACAGGTTCTATGACCATGGCAGATGGAGTTCAGTGCCATGTCAGGTGGCCCTACTTTGGAGTTTGTGTTCCTGAATGTGATGGAGTTGGACTCAGATGTGACCCTTTTTACAAACCTCTCCTGTTACTTCTACTGGGTCTGTGATTGGCACTGGGGTTTAGTGTATACTCAGGTGACCTGAATCTCTGGACTGCCCATGTGATAGCCAGGCATTGAGCCTCAACAGACTTGCAATTCCTACACTCTGTTTTATTGTACTTACCCCAGCCAGCTAACAGAGAGGTGAAGAAGGTCAATCACCATACCAGGAAGCCAAATGCACCTACAACTGCAAGCAGGAGAATTGCATTCATCATCCATGTGGAATATAAGTACCCTCTCGGTAAAGAGATGGAGTGTACATAACCATCCCTGGGCACACAGAAAGAAGGAACAGAATATGGATTAGAGTGGACTTACTGATATTCTATTCTGGAAATATTGTGATTAGTAAAGGAAGTAAATGTAGCATTGATGTGGATAAAGTGACCATGGTAGCTGTTGAGGGTAGGGAGTGGGAAGAAGTGATGTGATGTGGGGGCATTTTCAAGACTTGAGTTATCCTGGGTGCTAATGCAGGGACAGTTGCTGGACACTGTATGTCCTCCCATGGCCCACAGGTTGGACTTGGAAGAGTGTAAGCTATAATGTGGACCATTGACCATGCGGTGCAGCAGTGCTCAGAGATGTATTCACCAAGTGCAATGAATGTCCCATAATGATGGAGGAGGTTGTGGTTATGGGAGGAGTGGGGTGAGGGGGGTCGGAAGTATATGGGGACCTCATATTTTTTAATGTAACTTTAAAAATAAATAAATAGAGACAAAAAAAGATAATGAGGGATAAGTGACTGTGGCTCAATCAGTTGAGCTCCTGTCTACCATATGGGAGGCCCTGGGTTCACGACCTGTGGCTTCTTTGTGAAGGCAGGCTCGCCCACACACCTCAGTGAGCCACTGGCATGGGCGCCACAGAGTGCCGCCTGGTCCACAAGTGCCTCAGACTGACGACTCAGCAAGTTGACACAACAAAAACGGAGACACGCATAAACAAAACACAGAAGAGCATGCAGGGAATGCACACAGAGAGCAGACAACAAGGATGCCACAAGAAGGGGTGTAATAAATAAAAATAAATACAGACAGAAGAACACACAGCGAATGGACAGAGAGAGCAAACAGCAAGCCAAAAAAGCTGCCGGGGGGGGGGGGATAAATAAAAGATAATGAGTGTGAGTGTGAAGCGGGTGACAAACATGATCTGAAAAAGACTGTGAAATAGATAATGTGAAAGTGTTTAGAAGTATGACAGGGAATGAATCTGACCAAAAAGAATGACAAGGTGTGAGGGTGTGACAGGAATAGCATTAAAGAGGAAGAGTGTGACAGACATTATTTGGTGAAGAGATGACAGAGACAACCTATGACAGAGTATGACAGACATAGCCGGAAAAAAGACTATGACAAAGAAAGCATGATAGTGTTGGAGAGTGCAACAGGCAAGCCATCTGACCAGGAGCTTGAGTGTGACAGGGAGTGTGTAAAAGAGTGAATGAACGGAAACAATTTGATGAAGATACAAGAAAGTGTGCGATAGAGAGTGTGGCAAAGAGTGCGTGAGAACATGACAAAGAATGATTCTGAAAGTGGAAGATAACAACCTGGATTGATGTGTGTCATAAGCCGCAACCTTTCCCTTAGGTGGGCTGTCCCAAGGTCCAGGTGGGCGGTAGGGGTTAGCAAGTCCACTTGGCCCTCCCACCTAAGTCACATTCTTTCAAATCAGCCTTAGAAAGGTGATATTTTTGTTGAAACATGTCAGAGACTCATTTTCAGACAGTAAACTGACCAATTTGAAAGGGATGAAAAAGGAATACACTGCTGGTGTCAGTTGATGGCGTTAACGAACTCCTTGGAAAGCAAATGATTCAGCTTGTCCAAATTATGAAGCCATGCATTTTTCTCAGGAGGAAGCAAAGGGGAGGATCAAGCCCTGTTGGCTAACCCTTCAAACTAAAACCCTCTGCTCACAGCTCCACTTTGTACCCCCACAGGATAAACTGGAACAGAGCATTTGTTTTGTCGTCTATAATTGATTGCAAGGCTTGAAGTCCCACTTAGCTTTGTACAAGAGCATGTGCAGATCTCACTAATCTTGCTCCCCCCTGCTCATTACTCAGAGAACCTTTTTACTTGCTCACTTTCCTCTCATGTTTGCTGCTCTGGACAGTCTTAACAGAAAGAGTCCCTGAGGAAGCACAGATAGGATTTACAATCTCAAATCTGAAACCTAATTTTACCCATTAAGGAATTAGTAAAAGAAGAGCAAACAAATTCAAAACTATTAGAAAGAGAGAAATAATAAAGATGAGAGCAGAGAGTAATGAAATAGGCAATAAGATAACAATGGAGAAAATCAACAAAAGCAGAAGCTGATTATTTGCAAATATCAACAAAAATCGCAATTTTTCATCCAACTAAGGAAAAAGAGGTTGCTGATGTGGGAGGAGTGTGAAGCTGGGGTGCGGGGTATGTGAGAACCTCTTATATTTTTGTGGTCTATGTACCTTAAAAAAAAGAAATTTTGTAAAAAAAAATATTGCAGGAAAAAAAGCCTACTTGATATTACATCCAGATGATGACATGTGAGTACTTTCCATTTTAATTTTTATAAGATTCTCTAATTTCTATGTTAAGCACATATTATTTTCATAATAAAAGCAATGGATGGCATTTGAAAAAAAAACAAAAAAGAAAAAAGAAACAAAACTAATAACTAAAATCAGAAATGGAAGTGGGCACATCCCTACCAAACTTAAGAGAAATAAAAAAGGACTGTAACACCTGAAATAAGAACAAGGCCTAGAGCAGCACTGTGCCTTAGAGTTCCCTCCTAAGAGCCTCTGTGTTACTCAAATGTGGCCATTCTTGAAGCCAAACTCAGCATGTAAATGCAATGCCTTCCCCCCAGTGTGGGACATGACACCCGGGGATGAGCCTCCCTGGCACCGAGAGACCACTACCAAGTACCAGTTGATGACATAACTAGAAAATGACCTTAAATTAAAGGTTCAAAGTGGACCAGCAGAATATCCCTGTCTACATATAATAACAGGAGTTAAAAATGCTGTTTGACCTAAAGTAAGGGGAAATGGAAAAGACAAATGAGTTCATATGGCTATGAGTCTCTAAAAAAGAGTCTGGAGGTTGTCAGAAGGATTGTCTTTATGCACACCTGAGCAGAGTCTCAGAGACAGATAAAGTAGATACAACCCCAGATACTGGTCCTTTTGAGGGCTAAAGAGACCCACAGGTTCTATGGTCATGGCAGATGGGGTTCACCGCCATGCCAGTTGGCCCTTCTTTGGAGCTGGGGTTTCTGTGTGATGGAGCTGGACTCAGATGGGATCTCTTTTCACAAGCCTTTCATGCTACTTTACTGGAATTGTAGTTGGTGCTGGGGCTTAAGATATAACTAGGGGATTTGAATCTCTGGACTGACAATATGATAGCCAGGCCCTGAGCCTCAACAGACTTCAGCTCCTACACTCTGATTTATTGGACTTACCCCACTCAGCTAACATGGAGTTGAAGAATGTCAACCACCACACCATGGAGCCTAGAGTGCCTACAACTGAAAGCAGGAGGATTGCATCCAATATCCATGTGGAATCTAAACCCCCTCTTGACATAGATGTAGAATGGGCACAACCAAGCCAAGGTCCACAGGAAGGAGGAATACAGTAAGGATCAGAGTGGACTTAATGATATCCTATTCATGAATTATTGTGGTTAATAATCGAGAAAATGTGGCATTGATGTGGAAAAAGTGGCCATGGTGGCTGCTGGGTGCGGGGAATGTGAGGAAGAGAAGAGATGTGGAGGCATTCTCGGGACTTGGAGTTGTCCTGGCTGGTGCCCCAGGGCCAATTGCCAGATGTTGTATGTCCTCCCATGGCCCACTCGATGGAACGTGGGAAAGTGTGGGCTATGGTGTGGAACATGGGACATGGGGTGCAGCGATGCCTGGAGATGTACTCACCAGACACAATGGATGTGACAGGATGATGGGGGGAGAGTGTTACTGTGGGGGGAGTGATGGGGTGGGGGCGTTGGGGGTGAATGGGGACCTCGTATTTTTTTAATGTTATATCTTTTTAAAAAATGAATAAATTGAGTAGAATTTGGAAAAAAACAAGATGACGCAACAAAGGGAAACAAGCATACACAGAAGAACACGCAGCGAATGGACACAGAGAGCAGACAGCAAGCAAGTGGCAAGGGGGGATAAAATTCAAAACAAAACAAAACTATATATGTCTGGCATATGTGTACCTGGGTATATGTTTTATGTAATTGCATGAGAATGGAAAATATGGAAGAGCACATATAAGGCTGGTAACATGGGTTACTAGATAGATTGTATAATCATGATGTATGTGTGTGTAAGTAATTAAAAATAATTAAGGAGTCACAGAATTCCAATCGCAAAAAAAAAAGGACTGTAAGAGTATACTGTGAATAACTGTACACCAACAAATTAGATAACCTATATAGAAAGGACAAATCCTTTGAAACACACAAACTAACAAAACTGACTGAAAAAAAAAGTCTGATCAGACGTATAACAGGTAGACACTGAATCATTTATCAAAAACATCTACTTTGCTGGTGGGAATGTAAAATTTTCAGCCAGTGTAAAAAACTGTTTGGGGGTTCCTCAAAAATCTACATGGACAATTACCATATGATCCAGCAATAACACTCCTTGACATGTACCTAAAAGAATTGGAAACAACTACTCAAACAAATACATGTACACACAGGTGCAGAGCAGCACTAATCACCATAAGCAAAAGGGTGAAGCAACCCTGGTGTCCATCAATGGATTAACAGCTAACCAAACTGTGGTATATACACATATGATAAAGTATTACACAGGCATTTAAAAGAATAAATGCTAGAGCGTGGCTGAAGCTCGAGAACATGCTAAATGGAAGTAGTGGCCAGTTGTGCGATTCCATTTATATGATATATCCAGAATAGGTAAATCCATAGAGGAAAAAAGCAGATTGGTGGATGCCGGGTCTGGAGAGTGGCGGGGGCTGGTGTGTGGATGGGGAGGAACCGGTAACTGCTTAAAGGGTACAAGGTTTCTCTTTGGGGACAATGAAGGTGTTTGAGACACTCCCAAAACTGTGAGCTTATTAAATGCCACTTAAGTGTTTGTTTTGGAAGAGTTAATTTTTTGTTAGGTGAAGTTCACATCAATTTTCAAAGCACCCTAAATAAAAAAGGAAAAAGAAACGTAAATGTTTAACTCAGTAAGTGTATCTTTCAGAATCTATCTTAAGAAAATAACTGTTCATGCAAAGACCAATATACAAGAATTCAATTGAATCATTGCCTGTAATAAGGAAAAAATTGAAAATTTAAAGTATTCAACAATTACCTTATAATGCATCTTTTTACATTCATTAAATAGTGTTTTTAAAAACTTTTGGCAAGAAAAAGCCGTAAACTAAAATTTAAAAAAAATGCAGGTAAAATTTTAATCCTAATTTCAAAACATTATGTATGATCGTTATGCATTTAATGTCTTAATACAATTATAAAAGTAAGACGACATTGAGTGTAGTTAATGCTGAATGTCAGGGAAAAATTGATTTTCATTTCCTTACATATCCTAAATTGTCTTAATTACCTTTTGCCACCTTGAATATCTGAATCCCAGAACCTCCCCTCCAACCCAAGGGAAATGGGAAGAAAATTTGGCTGAGCAGTTGCTGAAAAGAAACTCAGACATGGAAGAGAGTTAACTCAGTTTTATTTTATTTTCTGCAGAAACAAATATTTAAGCTAACTCCTCTTCCTGCTACTGGAGAGCAAACAGAGCATCCAACAGCTGACATAGGCAAAAACATTAGACTGCAAAGGTAGAGTGGCCCAGACTCTAGGAATCCATGCCCTAGAGAAGGAAGCATTGCCTGGGAAGTGACCCAAGGAGAGGCTTCAGGCCCCTTTTCCATTTCTACACTTGGTGAGAAACATGAGCCCAAAGTGCTTCATGTTCCGCACCACCAGGAAAAGCTGCTTCAGGAAGGAGATGAAAGAAATTTGGAGTTGTCCACGGTCTTCAGCAATCCATTTGCTAATAAAGAGTGGAAAAAAAGAAAATCAAATCTAAAGTGTAAATTCTCCCCTAGCCTCGGTGCACCATGCCTGTTCTTTAGAACTCATATTTAGGTGTCTCTTGGTCTCCATTATTCGTCCTTCGGATGAGATTGGCCATGCAAGAGGCTGCCAGCCCACCCCCATCCCAACCCCCAGGCCCACCATCGCCAGCCCAGGCCCCTTCTGAACTGACACCACCAGGAAGCTGCAGGTCACAGAGAGCTCCCCTGAATCGCCTGCAGGGGAGGTCCTTGGAAGGGGATCAGGGACCTGGTGCGCAATCTCTGCCCTCCAAGTAGGATGGGAAAGGCCCTCTGAGGGTGCTGGGGGAGATTTGGTTAAGGCACCAGCCAGTATTGACTTTGCCTGGGCCCCAGGCCTCCTTGTGTCCCTGGGCCAGCCTTCCTCCTACCTCAGCCTTGTGGTCACGTGACCTCCTGGCCCACCTCCCTGTCCATTCCCTCCGGTCAAACCTTGGGTCATCTCTGCCTGCCCCGGGCCCCGCTCGCTCCCAATCTTAGCCTTCTCTGATTCCCCACTCAGGTCTTCCATCCCCACCCTCCCGCCCCCTCCGTCCATCTAATTCCTTCCAGCCACCCCCAGCTGGCCCTGATCCCCTTTCTGTACTTCTGGCTGCCAGCTTCTCCCTGCCCGACCTCCACCCCCAGAGAGACCGGTCCCTCTCCACAGCCCTGATGGGTCCTCCTCAAGGATAAAATACGCATTGTTGCCTTTGCAAGTCACCTGACGCAGGAGAACGAGATGCTTTGCACGCTCTGACCAGTGCGTCCACCTGCAGCGCCCACGACTCCCTTGCTAATGATGCTGCAAGGGTCACCAGGGCTCCCGGGGCTCCGGAGTCCAGCCAGTCGATTGGTACCTCTGGTACGTCCAGGTCCGCGAGCGCCACTTGCACCACCGGCCGCGTCTCCTTCCCGGCTTCTATGGACAGTTGTTGGGTACAGAATACATTTGGGTAAGCATATTTATTGCATTGGCCAACTAACCTGAGCCTCGAAACTTAGTCCTTGCAATTACCTGTTAAGAAAAAATGGCACTAACCTAATGTAAGGGGGAAATGGAAAGGAGAAATGAGTTTATATGGCTACGAGTCTCTAAAAGAGTCTGGAGGCTGTCAGAAGGATTGCCCTTATGCACAACTGAGCAGAGTCTGAGATTCAGATAAGCAGATACAACCCCCAGGTATTGGTTCCTTTGAGGGCTAAAGAGACCCATGGGAGTTATGGTCATGGCCGATGGGGTTAACTACCAGGTCAGATGGCCCCTCTTTGGAAATGGTGTTTATGTGTGATGAATCTGGACTCAGATGGGATCTCTCTTCATAAGACTTTCATACTATTGTGCTGGAGTTGTAGTTGGTGTTGGGGTTTAAGATATATTTAGGGGATCTGAATCTCTGGACTGACAATGTGATAGCCAGGCCCTGAGCCGCAACAGACTCCAGCACCTACAATCTGATTTATTGACTCATCTCACTCAGCTAAGATGGAGTTGAAGAAGGACAACCACCACACCATGGAGCCTAGAGTGCCTACAACTGAAAGCAGGAGGATTGCATCCAGTATCCATGTGGAATCTGAGCCTCCTCTTGATATAGAGGTGCAATGGACACAACCAATACAATGTCCACATAGAAAAGGTGGCATTGGATTGGGAAAAAGTGGACATGGTGGCTGATGGTATGGGGAAAGGCAGGAAGAGATGAGAGGTGGAGGCGTCTTTGGGACATGGAGCTGCCCTAGATGGTGCTTCAGGGGCAATCACCGGACATTGTAAATCCTCACAGGGCCCACTGGATGGAATGGGGGAAAGTATGGGCCATAATGTGGACCATTGACCATGAGGTGCAGAGGTGCCCCAAAGATGTACTTACCAAATGCAATGGATGTGTCATGATGATGGGAATGAGTGTTGCTGGGGGGGGAGAGGTGGGGTGGGGGTGGTGGGGTTGAATGGGACCTCATATATATTTTTTTTTAATGTAATATTATTACAAAGTCAATTAAAAACAAAAAAAAAAAAAAAAAAAACAAAGAAAAAATGGCCTTAAACCTTTAAGAGGCATCAGCATGCTGTTGCCATCTGCATGTGTTTCCGGTACTACCACAACGGTGTTTTCAGGACAAGTCAGAAAATGTGGATCTGTATATGAATATCTCATTGTATTTTTGTATGTATGCTTAATTTTAAAATTATTATTTCTTACGTCTTAAATTATGTACCAGTCATTTCCTAACCAGTATGTTCTATATCCTTTTAGACATACGCACACATATACCCACATTCACACAGTATTATCTATACAGATGTAGCCAGGTTTTTTTGGTCGTTTGATACAAATAAAAAGAAAAGGAAACCTGAGCATCAAACAAAATGCATTTCTAACCCTGGACTAGAAATCACATAAGCATGTGCCTTATGGCTACTTGAATGAAACTTCCCTGAAGATGGGGGCTGTGCTATATCTTGGCATCCCCCTGAATGGTTGGGATGATATCATTCATAAAATTATCACTCAATATATACACTGTCTGTCCATTCATACATTTAATAAGTACCTACACTGTGCATTATATTGGGCTTGACACAGACTACCAGGTAAACTCTGATATGGGTATCTTTTGGGAGAATAACAGAGACTCAGAAAGGCCCTGCTAAGTCATGTGCCCTGTGTAAAGACACCCAGAACCATCTGTCTATAGATCTAAAACGTTCACAACCCATTTTATTCTGTTTACCTGGTATAACCACACATGAACAGGAAGAACAGATCATTCCCAGTACTCTGTCTCACTCTAATTGGGTGTCTGGTTGCAGTGATGGCCTAACACTCAACACACTGTGGACCTCAGTATTCCAAAATCAGCTATCACTCCCAGAATAGGATTTTCATTTCTTGCCTTCTACCAGGGCAAGGATATCAATTTGAGAACAGTAAAGCACAGTCAAACTCATGACTTGCTGTTTCTTCCTAAGGCACTAGGCTGGCTAGGCTGGCTCCTGGAAGGAGTAAGACTTTTAAAAATAATTCAAATCTGTTTTATTGTCAGAAAGATCACATTTAAGTTGCTTTATATTTATATACATACAGATAGAATCAGCAATTATTTCGTATGGTAATTTCATTCACAAGAGTTTGATATTCAAAGTATATAACATTATATGTTTATACAACTATTAAGTGAAGAATTTCTTTTTCAACAATGAAAGCATTTTATGTATTATTAATGTTAAATGCTTCATTTCTAAATACTCCTTTTAAAAATATTTGAAAAGATTTTAAATTAACTAAATCATTGGGCTCTTCAGTTGATGGCAGATTTTATTCACCATCTTCCATTTGCAACCTTCTTCTTTATAATGTATACAACAGCCAAACTACAAACAAAGGTGAATATGGTTCCTCAAGACAGAGTCACTGGGGTAGATGGAGTCTCTAATCGGGGTCACTCGAGACTGGTCATATAATTCCAAAGTTTACATGATGAGCCAGACTCAGTTCTTGGTAGTGGAATAGCTGGGCCTCTCCTCCATCCCTCTGAAAAGGCATATGTTCATGGCATAAAGGGTGGTTACACGGTTACCTTATATGTCAGATGCTTAAATCAACAACATCATGGTATCATACCAATTAAAATAAATAAGACTCATAATGTCCATGTTGAACTAGAAGTAATCAAAGAGAAAGAATTTTAAGCAGGATTGATTCAATATAGCAATTCTTTTTACTGTAGTGAAATAAAAAGTGAAACTGACAATATGTCTAGAATATTGAAGAGTCAACTGTAGTTTTAGCCTTCTGCTGCTTAAAGCATTACTCAAAGAAATGGATTCACCAAAATTGATTGACTAGCAACACAATGGATTTATTGAAAGAGTAATTCCCTGAGCAGAGAAATCTCAAAATGAAGTAAGAAACTAAATGGCTAGTACATTACATTGGTTTATAAAGACAAGGGATTTTCAAAGGGGAAGTTACAATAATTGGTTAACATTTAAATTCCTTATTACAAAGAAGGCTCTTGCAAAACAGGGAATGATCATAGGTTGGTTATTATAATGCATTTGTCTATTTCTGATTTTTTATCTCTATTGGACAGAAAACAAATTATTATTGCTTATGCTGCAAGGATTTCTGGGTATATTTTACTTTTCCAGTATGACCTTGTTACTGAGCAATGGGCTATTTGCCCAGTGCATACACAAGTCAACTCCATGACACCAGGAATTTGAGAAAAGAAACAGCCTATTATTTTTGTTTATTTATTTTTGGAAGTTGATAAAGATTTTATTTTAACCCAATAATTATAAAGTATTAGTTCTAAAGACTCAATATTTATGTTTTCAAAGTGAATCTCTTGATAAAAATTTATTTTAATACAAACTCTGTAATTAAAACACAGCTTTTGCTTATATAAGATGCACTTTGTGCATTTTAAAGCACTTCTATATTTTCAGGTAACATGTTTAGCAAAAAAAATCACTTCT
This sequence comes from Dasypus novemcinctus, assembly GCF_030445035.2. NCBI lineage: Eukaryota > Metazoa > Chordata > Mammalia > Cingulata > Dasypodidae > Dasypus > Dasypus novemcinctus. The sequence goes on from NC_080704.1 coordinate 173,914,916, forward strand.
AAAAATCAAGAAGCATAAATTCTAGGCCTGCCTCTGCCAAAAATAATTTTGACAATGAAAACAACACTATCAAACATATAATGCTTTGGTTTGGCAGGCACTGCATTAAGCACTTTACAGATATTTACTTATTTAAGCAGTTGTGTAGTTAAATAACTTCCAGCTGCTTGATATTTTTTAAATTTATTTTATAAATTGTATTTTTTGAAGATACATAGATCACAAAAATAGTTACTTTAAAAAAAATAAGAGGTTCCCTCATAACCCAAAACCCACCTCACCCCACTCCTCCCACATCAACTACCTTTTTCATCATTGTGGCACATTCATTGCACTTGGTGAATGCATTTGGACCACTTACGTTCCACATGGTAATAATTTACATTGTAGTTTGCACTCTTCCCCAGTATATTCAGTGGGTTATGGCAGGATATATAATGTCAAGCATCTGTCCATGCAATATCAGTTAGGACTACCTAAGTCCAGAAAATGCCCACACATCATATCTCTTCTTCCCTCTCCCTGCCCTCAGCGGCTACCATGGCCAATTTCTCCACATCAATGATACAATTAATTCCATTACTATTCACAATAGTTCTTTAGTTGAATACCAATAAATCAACTTCTAATCCATATTTTATTCCTCCATTCTTTGGACCGTGGGATGGTGATGTCCACTCCACCTCTATATCAAGAGGGGGCTCAGATCCCACATGGTTGATGGATGTAATTCTGCTTGCAGTTGTAGGCACTCTTGTTTCCCTGGTGTGGTGTTTGACCATCTTCTCCTCCCTTTTAGATGCCCTGTGTAAATCCAACAAATGGGAGAGTAGGAGTTGCAACTCTGCTGAGGCTCAGGGCTCAGCTGGCATATGACCAGTGCAGAGATTCAAGTCTTACGAGTAAACACCAAACCCACCACAAACTACAGGATAAGTAAAAGTGACAGAAGACGTATGTGTAGAAAGTTCACATCTGAGTCCAACTCCATCACACTCAGGAACACAAATTCCAAGGTAGGGCCAATGACAAGGCACTGAACTCCAGAGCCATCTGCCATGACCATAGAACCTGTGTGTCTCCATATCTCTCAGGAGCACCAGTACTTGGGGTTGTGTCTACTTTGGCTTTCTCTGGGATCCTGCTGATGTGTGCATAAGTGTGACCCCTCTAATGACAACCCAACTCTTTTTTAGACACTTAGCTATGTAAATTCATTTGTCTTTAACATTTCCCCCTTTTATTCAAGGTCTTTTTCTAGTTGCATCACCAGTTAGTGATTGGTAGTAATTCCTTGGTGCCAGGGTGGCTCATCCCCAGGAGTCATGTCCCATGCTGGGCGGAATGTAGTGCATTTACATGCTGAGTTTATCTTAGAGAGTGGCTATTTTTAGCAACATGGATGCTCTCATGGAGTAACTCTTAGTCACGCAGCAGCTCTAAGCCTAGTTGAAATTTCAGGCACACGGGCTCATAAGCTTAGCCATTAGTATCAAGGGCTCATCAATGAACCATCCTTCTTCACTGGTCTTTACCCTTATTGCCGTTCCATTGGGGAATGTGACAGAACTCCCCTGGCTAGGAACTCAGTACTCCCTTAGTTGTCATTTGTAGCTGTAACCACTATGAAAATACCCAATGAATATCTGAACATTTTTATATACCCTATCTACATGCCCTGGTGAACACCCTCCCAACCATGTGTCCCCCATCAATAACCCCCCACACCAGCATTCCTCCCTTGCCATAGTTGAACCCCTCTGTGGTCTAAACGTCCTCCAAAATGAAACCTAATATATTGCCAAACTCAATTAATAGGAAAATGAAATAGTAATGATAGGTTTAAAGATTAGAAATAGAATACATACTAATTTAGAAAAACTAAAACACAGTAAAAATAAATTGGGGTATTACAAAATGAAAAATATCATAAAATTTTTGACATTTTTGCAAGGTCAACCAGTGAAGAGACAGGAGGCAAGCACAAATCTGTTTCCTCAACAATTGATTATTTACAGAGTTTTATAGGATGGAAACAAAGGGAGACAGAGACAGTGACACGGATTTGGTTTGGCGTAGTCTGATTGGTAGTTTATTGAATTGTCTATATATGGTAGAATTACACAAAATATGTCTGTGGACTGGTTCTTCCTTTTTGAGGTGCTCCTCCCATTTCATTTGCTTCCAATGTCACTTCATCTACAGGAACTTGATTCCAAGGGTGATTTTAGGTCTTAGTGTCTCAGGGGTTTTTCAAAGGGAAAGTGTTTCTGCAAATGATCATTTCTCACATCTGCAGCAGAATTTCAATTATATGTAAGGAAGAAATCCTGATGATCAATTTGGGACTGAATCTTGATTTTTATTTATGACTCTCAGCTATCTCATCCATGGTTTCAGTCCTCACTTTATAGCTTTTATCATTACTCAGTCACTAGATATTTGGGGAATGACTACTCTGGCTCTTTCTTGCTGATGAAGGGCATTGTTTCGTCTGGAGGAATGAAAACAGTTGGCATGAATTTAAGGTACTCAAAAGTTTCTCTGGCTGAGATTGTTTGGGAGAATAGTATGTGCTTGGTTACCTTTGTGTACAATTGAATAATTATTTGGGAAATTAACCTGAAGAGGAGAAACAGTTTGAGAAAGCAGAGTACAAAGGTAACAAGTCTTGCAGGGCAGGCTGGAGTTGGTGGCCTCAGCTATTAAGAAGCCCGGAGGAAAGGTAAGTAAACAATGTGAGGTGGACTCAAGATGACTTGAAAAGCCTAAAATTTTGGAATATAATGACAATTAATCAGAGTTTAATTATATTGTGAATAACGTTAACAAATTATTTGATATAGAAATAACATTTTTTTCCAAAAAAAGGCACAAGTGCTATCTTCATTGGCAAGAATAGTAACGAATTGGAGGAATAATTCTCCTAGAGATGTGACCTGCTTTTTTTTTTTTTTTTAATTTTTTATTTTTTATTGACTTTGTAATAATATTACATTAAAAATATATATGTGAGGTCCCATTCAACCCCACCCCCCCACCCCCCCTCTCCCCCCCCCCAACAACACTCGTTCCCATCATCATGACACATCCATTGGACTTGGCAAGTACATCTTTGGGCACCTCTGCACCTCATATACATTGGTTCACATCATGGCCCATACTCTCCTCTATTCCATCATGTAGGCCCTGTGAGGATTTACAATGTCCGGTGATTACCTCTGAAGCACCATCCAGGGCAGCTCCATGTCCCGAAGACGCCTCCACCTCTCATCTCTTCCTGCCTTTCCCCATACCCTTTGTCCATTATGTCCACTTTTCCCAATCCAATGCCACCTCTTCTATGTGGACACTGGATTGGTTGTGTCCATTGTACCTTTATGTCAAGAGGAGGCTCAGATTCCACCTGGATGCTGGATGCAATCCTCCCATTTTCAGTTGTAATCACTCTAGGCTCCATGGTGTGGTGGTTGTCCTTCTTCACCTCCATCTTAGCTGAGTGTGGTAAGTCCAATAAATCAGAATGTAGGTGCTGGAGTCTGTTGAGGCTCAGGATCTGGCTATCACATTGTCAGTCCAGAGATTCAAATCCCCTAAATGTATCTTAAACCCCAACATTAACTGCACCTCCAGCACATTAGCATGAAAGTCTTATGAAGGGAGATCCCATCTGAGTCCAGATTCATCACACATAAACACCATTTCCAAAGAGGGGCCATCTGCCCTGGTAGTTAACCCCATCGGCCATGACCATAACTCCCATGGGTCTCTTTAGCCCTCAAAGGAACCAATATCTGGGGGTTGTATCTGCTTTATCTGTCTCTCTGACTCTGCTCAGTTGTGCATGAGGGCAAACCTTCTGCCAGCCTCCAGACTCTTTTTTAGAAACTCGTAGCCATATAAACTCATTTCTCCTTTCCATTTCCCCCTTACTTTAGGTCAAACAGCATTTTAAAGTCATGGTATTTTATGTAGACATGGATATTCTGCTGATCCGCATTGAACCTTCCGTATAAGGTCATTTTCCAGTTGCATCATCAGTTGGTAGTTGATAGTGGTCCCTCGTTGCCAGGGAGGCTCATCCCCAGGTGTCATGTCCCACGCTGGGGGGAAGGCATTGCATTTACATGCTGAGTTTGGCTTCGAGACTGGCCACATTTGAGTAACATGAAGGCTGACAGAAGGAAATTCCCAGGCACAAAGTTGCTCTAGGCCTTGTTATTATTTTGGGTTTATCAGCTCACAAGCATAGTCATTAGTATCAGGGGCTCACTGTTGAACCCTCACTCCCTCCCGGTCCCCACCACTGTACCTGGGAGACTGTCGCTGCTCCCCTAGGGACCACGACAGAGCACCACTGGCCAGGAACCCAGTACCCCCCCTACTGTGGTTTTTAATTGTTGCCACTATGAGTATATCCAAACATTACCATGCACCCTGGACATATGTTCTGTACAGCTCCCTGTCAGTCATATATCACCTGTCATTGGTATCCCATACCAGTATCCCTCCATTGCCATTGTTGAAACACTCTGTGATCCAGAACTCCCCGAAATTTGAAGCCCAATATAATGTCATGGTCCCTTACTAGGGAATGGCATATAGCGATGAGTTTAAAGGATAGATAAAGAACTTGGATAAAGTTAGATAAAGAACTTAGATAAAGAATGTTGACTTGAAAAAATTCCACATCCTATTTTTTTCTTTTTTTTTTTCCCCCCCCCCCCCTAATTATTCAGCTTTTCTTCACAGGAGTCCTAGACCACAGCAATGTATATATATAATATACAGCACTCCCACACATCCACCAGAAAACCTTTTCCCTTCCACAGTGATACTCTTACGCCCTATTCATATCATATTTACTTAAAGTGATGTACAGAGTCTGAGACATTAGCTTTCTAACAAGGTGACATCTGTGTTTACATTATGGTGCATACTTTAGGATACACAGTTCTTTACATTTTTAGTTATCCTATGTTTTACATTATGGTTTACATTATCAGTCTGTCATCTCCTATATGTTATGGTGTAATATTACATGTTTTATATCCATCCTTGTGTACTCTCAAGAAACTCCTCTCTTACCCCCCATTTACTTTGGTTCCACACATTTAACGTCCATTTTCCCTTCCACCTTGGTGCCCTCAGTTATAGCCAACCTCCGTTTCCTGAGGAGCCACTTCCAGAGATAGATGGAATAGTGTTCAGGGCCTAACTTGCTCAACTGCCCCAATGCCCTGGGAGCCACCCTTTCTCTCGAGGGATACAGTTCCCTCTATTGGATGGCATTAGTCCTCCCCAGGATGTGGGTCCACCCCCACTGTCACTACTTGGGTTTCTACCCCATGGTGTCACCCACTCTGGCAGAATGAGCATTTAGACATTCCCCAGGAGCCCGTCCTGCATCAGACCCTCCCCTCCGAGCATTCTAAACAGGTAACCCTCTTTGTTATATTTTGATATGATTTTCTCGGCATTTTACTCTCCACCAACACCTGACCCTCTCCTGGTTCGTATGCTACCCCTCCCTCCCCCCACTTTTGGGCAACGTTACCCACCCGTCCCTCCCCAGCCACCCTCAAACCCGCAAAGCCCCAAGCAAAGGCAACCCCTTGCCCCCCTTTTATCTCTTCTTTGTGTTCATACTTACCACCATCTCGTCTTAAATTCCACCCCTGCAGACATCGGCTCATATCCTTCCTCCACCCTCCGATTTCCTGCAAGCCTATCGTTCAGTCTCTTGCTATCTAGGGCAGCTTGTTTATTTCATATCATTGAGGTCATGTAGTATTTGTCCTTCAATGTCTGGGTTGCTTCACTCAACATAAGGTTCTCAAGATTCATCCATGTTATCACATGTGTTTGTAGTGTGTTTGTTCTTACAGCCGAGTAGTATTCCATTGTGTGTATATACCACATTTTATTGATCCACTCGTCTGTTGATGGGCATTTGGGTTGATTCCAACTTTTGGCAATAGTG